>NW_006922028.1:856075-876837 GCF_000298275.1 Orycteropus afer afer | reverse complement strand
ATACACACAATGGAATACTATGCAATGCTAAAGAATAATGTAGAATCTGCAAAACACCGCATAACATGTAAGAACTTGAAGGACATTATGCTGAGTGAAATAAGTCAATCACAAAAGGACAAATATTGTATTAGTCCGTTATTGTAAAAGTCAAGGAAAGGTTTATCTATGGAAGGAAATTTTCTTTGTTGGGTACCAGGGGTGGGAGGGGAGGTTAGACAGATAGAGATAAGTATTGATTTTGGTGAAGAGAAGAGCAATGTACCCAATGTAAGTAATCAACATGGTAGCAGTTAGGAAGAGGAAGACAGAGAGGTACATGGGAGGTACAGACAACAAAGATGAACCCTTTTGCACATACACTACTGCATTGTCAGTGAAGGCAAACATAGGTATACATGTGGATAGATGGGTGGACAGACTGAACTAGTAGGTATGTCTATGTGCATGTATAGGGTTGGGAGACAATGGTCCTATAAGTTTATGTGTATGATCTGAATTCCCAGGTGTATAGTAGAGCTGACAAGAGGCAAGGTGGTAGTCACTGCTTGGTCACAGCCAGCTACCCAGAGGACTGAGTAGTTGAACCTGTGGGCTTGGGACCATAGTCGCAGGGAACATCAAGCTCAATTGGCATAGCATACTACACAAAACACTGTTCCATCTCCTACTTTGGTGAGCAGCGACTGATATCTTAAAAGCTTGCAAGCTGCCATCTAGATGCAATGATGGGTCTCTCCTGGTCCAGAGCAAAGAACAAGGAAGAAAACCAAAAATTCACAGATATAATCAGTCCCAGCGACTGGTACACCATCTAATCTGCAACCTATATGACTATAAGACCAGAAGAACTAGATGGTGCCCAGCTATCAATGTCAACCACTTGGAAGGGGATCTATGTAAGAGATCCTGGATAGAGAGGAAGAATAACATGGACAAAACTCAAAATCATTTGGAGAAAAAAAAAGGGGGGAGGACCAGGTTTGCTGGTCTGATAGAGCCTGGTGGAACCAATTAGACTATGGCCCCTAGCTGCCCATCAGGTCTGGAATTGAACCCACACCTGTGGTTTCCAGCCAAACAAAAGACAGGCATATGAGTTGAACATTTACCTGAGGCAGATACACTCCTTGGAGAGAACAATCATGGGAGAAGGAAGGGCTGCTTATGCACAGGGAGACAGCTCAGGGGGCAGGAGTGCATGGAGGGATGGACACAGGGAAGAGGTAATTATTGGGAGGAAGTGAGAAGGGAGCTGTTGCATTGTGGTGAATTGTGGTCAATGTCATGAGACAAAGTGTATGTGAACTGCTGTATGGAAAGTGAATTTGCTTTGTAAATTTTCACCCAAATCACAATAAATTAAAAAAAAGTTTTTAAAATATCAGCAAGGTAGCTAAACTGTGGCAAAACACAGTTATTAAGAAGTTGGGAAAACCACTGCTATATTGATAAAAACAGATTTTAAATTTGGAAGGCTTGTGCCTCCCCCCACCAAAAAAAAAAAGTCTAAAACTGCCCTTGACTTCTTTACAATCTCTTTGTCTTTTTGTTCTTCTATTCTCACATCAAGGATTATATCAAGGATAGGGACCCTAATTGGAGCCAGCCTCTTCTTTTTAACATTTAATGGCTTCTAATTGTCTCTCCTATTTCTAGCTGCCAAGCTGCTTACATAAGAAGCACCTGGGGCTGGCTCTGGGTGGGAAGAGAAGTGTTCAGTGTGTCAATGTGGTTATGTCCCTCTATAGACTTCACTCCATCATCAATCAGGATTCACACCTTACAAGTCACAGAGAACTTGTACAACACCTCTACCTGAGATTATTCATATGCCCCTCTGGAACGGGGTATATACCTCAGAAACCTGGGCTCCCAACTCTGTTCTCAGCGCCTACCTTCCCAGAAAAGCAGGCACTTCCAAAAACACATCACTCCAAACTTCTCTGTGACAGTCTAAGGCTAATGTGCTTAGCTATTTTTCTGCCTCAATGACCAAAGGGATATTACACTTCCGTTAATAACTTTCAAACACTACACCAGACATTCTCAATTTGAAACAGGGATGGGGGGTAATATAAGAATCACCAAGTGGCCTTTTAAAAACCCCGAAATTCATTCCTCCTCCCACACTCTAATGGCCATCCACACAGCTACCAATGGAGTGATTGACAGAAACCACCTACTGCTTTTTACTAAATACAAAGGTAAGGACCTATAAAATTAATTCAGTAAACAAAAGAAGAAATTCTATGCCAATTTATAAGAATAAGTATTCTACAACATAACAGTAGCACCCCAAATTGAATTTTAAGAGAAGTTAACTCTGTTTTTGAAATACTTTTTTCCTTGCTTCCCATGATAAACATTTTCAGGTCTCAATCAACTTCTCCTCAGGAACTACAGTTTAATGAGAAGAGTATTATGATGCTCTCCTCACTGAGAGAGTATCAGTGCCATTTTGAAAGGACTGGAAGTTAAGAAAGATAAAGAAGTTCCAGGAAGTATCTTTAAAGTTGTCAACATTCAAATCTCGAGAGAAAAACACTCTCATACATTATTTATTTAACAATAAAAAAACATATTCCATTTTCTACTGTCCCATCTCTACTTTTTTAAAAGAAAATGTTAAAGAAAGTATCATATGTAATTCTGAAAGGGAAGCTAAAGCAAATAAGTAAATAAAAATAAAAATAAACTGTGTTAACTTAGCAATTATATACAATAATTCAGAATTTTCTAAAGTGTGGCACAGGAGATAGACTTCAGGTAACCAGTATTTTCATTTAATTTTTATATATTTGTTTTAATGTCAATAGAAAAAACATAAGTAGTCCATCAAATCTGAGGAGTCATATATTATTGCTTAGAACAAGATTAAAGTAGGCAGATTTTCACAGACTTCTTGCCTTACAGGCTCTATATACTCAGGCATTCTCTTATGTTTTGAGCCCTTGAGGAACTGATCCTGATGATTTAATTCTTTCTTTCTCTTTCTTTCTTTCTCTCTTTCTTTCTTTCAAACAAACAAACAAAAGAGTTTCCAAGGCAGCATCTCTACAGAAGTAGACTGCTTCATCTTCCTCCCGCGGAGTAGCTGGTGGGTTTGAACAGCCAACCTTCTGGTTAGCAGCCAAACGCCTTGCCCACTATGCCACAGTGGGAAGAAGATGAAGCAATCTACTTCTGTAAATATTTGTAGCCTTGGAAACCCAATGGGGGTTGCTATGAGTTGGAATCGACTCCATGGCAGTGGGTTTGGTGTTTTTGGTTTTGTTGTGATATAATTCACATACCAAAAATTTACCTTTTAAAAATGCACAAGTCAGTGGTTTTTAGTATATTCACAAGGTTGTACAACCATCACAGTTGTCTAATTCTGGAACACGTTCATCCTTCCAAAAAGAAATCCCATAATCATAGAAGTTACTCCATTCTCCCTTCCTCCCACCTCCCGTGGACTAATATACTTTCTGTCTCTATGGCTTTGCCTACACTGGATGTTTTACATAAATTAAATCATACAATATGTGGCCTTTGGTTTCTGCCTCCTTTTATTTAACACAATGTTTTTGAAGTTCATCCATGTCATAGCATGCACACGCACTCCATTCCTTTTTATGGCCCAAAATTATTTAGTTTACCCACTTATCAGCTGATGGACCTTGGCTTTAAGGAATAATGCTATTAGGAGCATTTGTGTACAAGTCTTTGTGTGGACATACGTTTTCAATTCTCTTGGGTGTACTGTATTCTTACACAATAATGCATACATTATTCATTTTTTGCAGACCCCCTTGCACGTTAGTGCACTACATGCATTATGTGCATGTGCTTGTTACTTACACTGGCATGTGATACGTGAAAATATGGTTTAACTGAAAATGATGTTAGGTCATGTGGTAACTCTGTTTACCTTTTGAGGTAATACCAGACTGATTTTACAAAGTGGCTACACCACTTTACGATCCGACTAGCAATGTATGAGGGCTCCAATCTCTTTACATCCTAACACTTGTTATTGTCCATCTTTTTTTATTATAGCCATCCTAAACCAAAAAAAAAAAAAAAAAAAAACTCACTGCCACCGAGTCCATTCCACTCATAATGATCCCTCCTTAGGTTTCCAAGGGGCTATCTCTATGGAAGTAGATTGCCCAATCTTCCTTCCGAGGAGTGGCTGGTGGGTTTGAACCTCCAGCCTCTGGTTAGCAGTCGAATGCCTTAGGCACTATGCCACCAGAGCTCCTCCTAGTGGGTGTGAAATAGTATCTCACTGTGGTGTGAATCTGCATTTCCCTTATGGCTAGTGATGGCAACCTAAGACTGTAAAAGTATATATTCTGAATACAGTATGCTAGTCTAAATTCTGTGGATAATACATTGCTGGTGTAAAATCTCCTATGCTGAATTTGAGCATTGAAACATGATTTTTTAGCCTTCTGCTACCCTATGCAGTGGATATGGGTTATTATGGGTCCCTTCAAGCCTTGTCAAAGGAGGTTTGGTGGTGTAGTGGTTAAGGCATTTGACTGCTAACCAAAAGATTGGTGGTTTGAACCTACCAGCTGCTCTGCAGAAGAAAGATAGGGCAGTCTGCATGCATAAAGATTTGGAGCCTCAGAAACCCGATGAGGGACACTCGATGGCAGTGAGTTTAGTTGTTGGTTTTTTTTTTTTTGGGGGGGGGGGGGGGTTCCTAGCCTTATCAGCTCCTGTCTTGGTTATACTTCCACAAAAGCCATGCCCCTACCCTCCTCCGCCTCCTCCAAAGCCACTTCTTCTCTGAGGTCTGCTCTTTATTATGTCCCCAATCCTATCCTGACAATCCATATTCAGCTTTTCCAACAGAGCTCTGCCCACCGCAGCAGCCTGTCAGCTCTGCCTCTGTAGACTTCAGCCTTGCCCCTTTCTCCTCAGGTTTTGTTTTTTATCTGTTGTCCTTTCTCCCATTTCACATCTCCAAAGATCTTCCTAATTCTTCCACATACCAAACCACACCTCCCCTTCACTCCAGACTCCTCTGTGCCCTTCAGGTTCTGTCCATGTCCCTCCCTCCCAACACTCCTTGAGCTATAAGCCCTGCAGGCCTAGTCCTTCATCTCCTGTTTCTCCCTGGCCCCAATAAATGGTACCCCATTCTCCTTCTTTTCCCAGTTGAAGTCTCACTATAGTCTGGACTTAGTTTGCCATTTGATTTATAAGTGAAGAAAGGCAATGATGTTTAAACTGTGGAAACCTCCATCCCACAAATAAATATGCAAACAAGCGAAACACATGCAGAAAAGTTTAGATTTCCTGTGTTGAATAAAAAGTAGAAAATGAGTACTTTTGTAGGCATTGCATTTATTAATAGTACCACAGCCATTAGCAAGGTAACTTGAAATAAGAAGAGTATGAAAAACAGCAGGCTTTGCAGAAATAAGGCCTCCATTCATGGTGAAATAGAAATGAAAAGGAAAATCTAAAAGATACTTTAAAGGAAAAAACAAGAAACACTGGAAAGCAAAAGAAGAAAAGTTAAGTTCAAACAGAAGTGCTGTAACTGAGAAAGGAGAATAGGTTTTTTGGTTTATTCCTTTATTCTCTGGCATGAGGGAGATGTCTGATGGAGAAGATGATTAATTCAGTGTTGGACATGTGGCATCTAAGGTGATGGCAGACATCCAAGTGCAGATGACAGTTTAAAATATGAAATGGACAGATGCTTCCTAAAATTAATTTAGTGTTCTACTATCCCAGTGCAACATTTTATGCTCACCAGCACATATTTCTGGTCTTATCCAAGGGCATCACTTGGCATTGGGCATCAAACTAACTAGTCACTAAATCACAGTTCTCTCAAGTAGTTTATCATCTTTACAAAAATCTTTCAAAATATCCAAAGACAAGAGCTATTACATATAATCTACTAGAAACTTCCTTAGTTTTGGGGAACTGACCATATGCCAAGCTATAAGCTGTGATAAAATGAAGCAAAGAGGCAAAAATGGAAGAGCTCAACTCTCACAAATATTCAGTACGAATATCATTTAGCCCTTCAGGTCCTCATGAATGGGACTATGTCCTATACAAGACCAGTGTGGTAGGCAGGCAACAAACAGTGTGGAAAAGATTTGGTTTTCTTCCTCCCTGACATAAGCACTACTTATGTCCTCATCTGCCCCTTTCTCAAAGGGGAGAAGCATAGAATAAGAGCTTAATCTGATAGAGAAATTTCTTCCACAGTACAATTAAAGATTAATGCAGTACAACTCAAAACCAATAAAGACTACTGCCTGAACATACACATATATACTATGACCAGTGAAATAAATAACTGAAATCTTCAAAGGAATCTCCAATGGCCTTGAAATTATGGTTATTTTTCTTATTGTCCCAATAGACAGTAACAGGCTGAGTGGCTGGACAATGATAACATCCAAAGTGCACATCACTACATAGTATAAGTTCTTTCTATTATGTTTACAATAAAGTCTTTCTTATTACCATATATCTACAAATATGTTTATTGTACCTGAGTATAGGATCAAGGGAAAGTATCTTTGCTAATCTGGAGAGCCTGTATTTGTGTTAAAATGGCAGGTAAGAGTACTTTCTGCATAATGCATAGAAGACTACCATCTGTCAAATGAAATGAGCAAATGGAACTAATAAGACTCAAACTACAGTATTTTATTTACACCTTTCTTAAATAAATATTTTATCACACATATACACACAAAAAGAAGTCCCTCTACCTTACTAATTTTGTAACATATCTTTTAAAATCTAACATTACAAATAAAATATATTAAGTATTTACTGTTTTAAAGTGTGTGCTCTGGTGGCAGAGTCCTAAGGCATTTGACTGCTAACCAGACGGCTGGCGGTTCAAACCCACCAGCCATTCCTCAGAAAGAAGACAGCAGTCTACTTCTGTATAGATACCACCTTGGAAACCCAAGGAGGGGTCCAAGGAGGGGTCGCTATGAGTTGGAAAAAGACTCAAAGGCAGTGACTTTGTTTAGGAGCTCTGGTAGCATAGTGCCTAAGGCACCTGACTGCTAACCAGAAGGCTGGCCGTTCAAACCCACCAGCCACTCCTTGGAAGGAAGGTTAGGCAATCTACTTCTGTATTGATACCACCTTGGAAACCCAAGGAGTGGTCGCTATGAGTCAGGTCTGACTCGACGGCATATAACAACAACAACAATCTTAAAAGTTTGTAGCAATCACTGTAAAAAGTTGTGCCCAAGGGAGCTCTGGTGGTGTAAAAAGTTGTGAATAGGGGTTAATTTTCCAGAAAGTATTATGTTGTGACAGATTTTCCAAAGACGACCACAATATCTCTCCAATCCCACATGCTATTCTGCAATGCAACCTTATTACTTCCTTATCAAGGAATAGAGACTAATTCGCTTCCTCTCAAGTCTAAACTGACATTAATGACTTTCTTGTAAGCAATAGAAAGTGACAAAACTGATATTGAATGTCTTCTCAGCCTAGGTCAGTAGAAGCCTTACAGCTTCTTTCTCAGTCTCTTGGAATACTCAGCCTCCAGATGCCACCATGCTGTGAAAAGCCCAACCCATATGCTGAGACCTGTGTAGGTCCTCTGGTTGACTGCCCCAGTAGAGCACTGCCCTTGAGTCATCCCAGTGCAGGTGCCAGATCTGAGCATGGAGAAGTCAGCTTGGAAGTGAATCCTCCATCTCCAGCTATTTCAACTCCCAACTGATACAATCATTCCCAGCTATATGAATCTTCCAATCTGAGATCCCAGACATCGTAGAGCAAAGACAAACATCCCCACTATTTCTCTCTGAATCTGTGGGGATAATATAATGGTTGTTGTTTTATACAAGATTTTGGGGTGGTGTGAAAGGCAAGAATAGACAACCAGAGCAGCAAGAGGTAACATGAATGTATGTGTTAGATAACACAGCCATCCCCTTACGCTGATGACCATATTTCATTTTCCTTCCCCTCTACTTTACTGAGGGAGCTCTGGTAGCATAGTGCCTAAGGCATTTGACTGCTAACTAGAAGGCTGGCGGTTCAAATCCACCAGCCACTCCTCAGAAAGAAGGTTGGACAATCTATTTCCATAGTGATACCTCGGACACCCAAGGAGGAGGCGCCATGAGTTGGATCCGACTCAACGGCAGTGAATTTGGTTTTTGGTTTTTTGGTACATTTTACTGAAACTCTCATTCCCAAATAAAATGTGTGGTGTGTGTGGGGGGCGTGAACATTGATAAATGGTCACTGTTAATTGCCCTATTTTGATAGTTTAAGTTTAGAAACTATCAAATCCAACAAAACCATTTTATAGGGCTTAATTTCCATCTTAAATGTCTTACAAGATTCTTTCACAATAGCCTCTCCACTTACTGGAATAATTTGGGTTTTTTTTTTCCCTTTTATTCCAGTCTATGTTTGAATTAGGTCATGACTAAACACATAATTACTTGAAGCAAGATGCTGTGCATCCAACTATAACCATGATAAGTAAACATCCTGTCAGGCAGAAGAATTATTCAGCACTCATTGTAAATAAAGCATTATACCAGTACTTCAGGTGCTTATCAATATAAATGCTTTATGCTAAGAGTTGACTAGATCATATGGCATATATCTACTCTCATCTATAAGTACGATTTTGCTGGAAAGGAACATTTTAATGTTTTAAACAGAAAAAAGATATGTAATCTTAATATAAACACTTCAAACAATTTTACTTTTATAAATATAGTCTATTTTATAACTTGCTGTGACATTTAATAAGAACAATGTGGTCACTCACAATGACAGAACTCCATTTTCTTTGTGAGCTTTTATAATTTCTTGGCAGAGAAAAACTTAATCCTATTGCTTCTAAGCATTTAGAGACTTCTAAAGTTTAGACTTTTCAAAAGACATTCAATTAAAATCAGGTATTATTATCTCAGTCACAATTCAAAGCTCCCTCCTAAAACTAACTCTTTCCCATCCAAGGATTTCTGCTCCTGGTATCACTTCTACTCCCGCCCTGCTCAGCTGTGCCCTGCTAGGTATGGCTGCATGGGAATGCTACTGTTTTTTATTTCCATATATTAAGGGTGAACAAGTTGTACGTCTGGTCAATGTGATCCTCTTTCTGGTTCTGGAAGGAATGGTGGAAAACCACGGAACAAGGCAGCTGAGGGTACTAGAAAGACAGTGGCTAAGGTAATAACCCAAGCAGTCTAGGACAGAGAGAGTCAAGTGAAGGCAGGAGAGGGCTGATGAATAGAAAGAAATTGAAGGGATCAAAGGACCAAAGGGACTAAAGAATGTGTAAAATTTGAAAAAGTGCTGAAAAGTTAAGAGGTTCATTCATTTAATCATCAAATATGCACAGAGTACCTTCCATGAGGTTGTTTTTGAGTTTAAGATTCAGAGGATGAATAGTATGAGTAGAGGCAGAAGATCACAGAAAATGAGAAGGTAAAGCAATGTGAGACCAGGATGTTAGAAAAGCCATCCAAACGGTCAACAGCCAATGACTGTCTCCTGAAAGAGAGAAGCAACGAGGTGTGTAGGCTGAAGAGCCAAGGCCTTGGGAATTATTTTACCTAAGAGTCAAGGAATAATGGTTTACATGTTACAATGGGAACTAGAAGAAAGAAGACATCACCTCCAGGCCTTTGGTTGATGAAATGTGTGAAAATGAGCAGTGGTCAGTAAAGGCTGCAAAAAAATCAATGCCCTGGGGAGAAAGCCAGGTTTTCAATTAATGTGAAGGAGGTAAGAGTATTTTATGAACAGATGTGGCTACAGAGAACTTTGTTCAATATAGAATAAGAGTTCTAGAAAGCAAGTAGAAAAACCTAACAGATGTCCAGGAAGAGGAAGCACACACGACCTGAAGATAAGCTAGCTGACACATGGGCCTGTGTTGGGAGCTAAGGTCCAGGGAGACAGAGATATGGGCAAGATGAAATGGGCTGGCTTGAAGCTTCTAAGAAGCACTCTGGTTTTACCATTTTGAACCTAGCAGACTGAGGTTTTTACACAAGACTCCAAATATACTGGAGAAAAGGTGTCTAGGGTTAGAATCCTTCTTACCAACTGTGTAAATCTGAGAAAGTTATTTAAACCACCTCCAAGCCTCCATTTCTTTTTCTACAATGAAATAAATAATATAATGAAGTGACTATCTAATTCAAGAGGTTATGATTGAGCAAGATAATGTATGTAAAGTGCTAAACACAGTGCCTGATACACAGTAGTGCTCAACTATACTTTTTGGTTTGTTTAATTTTTGTTGCTGTTATGGATAGTATTTTCTCAAGAAATTACAACCAGATACATAGATGACAAGATTGGTTAGTTCCACTGACTCCTACCTTGTGGTCAAAGCAGTTGTGGTTAGTGGAGGAAAGGAGTCAGAACACTCACAGAAGCTGGCCAGAGTTTCACTCAGATAAAACATTTAAGAGTGCTATCAAATACTATTGTGTTTCACAGTTATTGTCTATCTTTTACATCTATTAGACTGCAAGCTCCTGAAGAACTAGCTCTTTGACTTATTGTGCTTCCACACAATGCCTGGTATTTAATAGATACTCAAAATGTCTGCTGAATGACTCTCCCTGTAGGAATAAAGGAAAACAAGCAAAGTTGTATACCTCACAGATGTTAATGTCTAAAATGTGTTTTGATTTTATAAACATTTGCAGATCTTTCTGATTTTCAGATTTAACATAAGTATCAACAAAAAGGTAATATACCTAAAAAACAATGTCATATGCCTAGTAAAATGGGAGAATATGGGTATTTTCACAATAGCAATATACACAGAAATTCTGTATAAATGAATATAAAATAAATTAGAAAAGGCAGTTTGAACAAATAATTCACTTAAATATATTACATTTTACTTTAAAAATTTACTTTATTATTTACCACTTGTTGAATACTTGTAATTTGCTATTTAAAAACAATAGCAACAAAAAACCACCACTCATCTGTCAGTTTCTCATACTGCAGTGGCTTGTGTGTTACCATGAGGCTGGAGGCTTTCCCACCAGTATATTATATACAATCAGGGTCACTCATGGTAGACAGGTTTCAACAGAGCTTCTAGACTAAGACAGACTGGGTAAAAGGAAGGGACCATCCACGTCTCAAAGAATTGGCCAGTGAAAACCTTATGAATAGCAATGAAACACTATCTGATATACAACTGGAAAACTTTATGAATAGCCCTGAAACATTACCTGATATAGTGCCAGAAGATGAGCTTCTCAAAATACGGGAGAGCTGCCTCCTCAAAGTAGAATCACTCTTAGTGATGTAAATGGAGTAATGCTTTTGGGACCTTCATTTGCTGATACAACTCAAAATGGGAAGAAACAGCTATGAGCATCCATAAGTAACTGGAATGTGGAATGCATGAAGTATGAATGTAGAAAAATTAGAAGTTGTCAAAAATGAAATGGAACACATAAAGAATAATATCCTAGGCACTAATGAGCTGAAATGATGGACTGGTTTTGGCCTTTCTGAATCACACAGTCATATGATCTACTATGTCAGAAATGACAAACAGAAGAGGAATTGTGTCGCATTCATTGTCACAAAAAATGTTTTGAGGTCTATCCTGAAGTACAGTGCTGTCAGTGATAAGACAATATCCATACTAAGACACTTGCCTACTAACCACACGACTGGTGGTTCAAACCCACCAGCCACTCCTCGGAAGGAAGGTTGGGAAATCCTACTTCTGTAGTGATACTGCCTCGGAAAGCCAAGGAGGGGTCGCTACGAGTCGGGTTTGACTTGACGGCACATAACAACAACAACAACATCAACAAGGAAGATCAGTTAATATTACTATTATTCAAATCGATTCACCAGCAATTAAAGCCAAAGATGAAAAAAATTGAAGCGTTTTACCTGCTTTTGTGGTTTGAAATTGATGAAACATTCAATTAAGATGTATTACTACTGGTGATTGGAATGTGAAAGCTGGAAACAAAAGAATTACCGGTAGTTGGAAAATATGTCCCTGATGATAGAAATGATGCCAGAGACTGTGTGATAGAATTTTGCAAGACCAATGACTTATTCATTGCATAAACAGTGGCTATTCACATGGACCTCACCAGATGCCATACACAGGAATCAGATTGACCACATCAGTGGAAAGAGGTGATGGAGAAGGTCAATAACTTCAGTCAAAACAAGGGCAGGACAATGACATATCTGACAAGGGACTTATCTCTAGAATTTACAGAGAATTCCAACACCTCAACAACAAAGAGAAAAATAATCCAATTAAAAAATGGGCAGAGGACATGAATAGACACTTCACCAAAGAGGATATTCAGGCAGCCAACAAACATATGAAGAAACGCTCACGATCATTAGCCACAGCCAGGTACACAGAGCAAGCAAGTAGTTGGACCTGTGGGCTCAGGACCATAGTCGCAGGGGATATCAAGCTCAATTGACATGACATACTACACAAAGCATTGTTCCACATCCTACTATGGCAAGTAGCAGTCAGATCTTAAAAGCTTGCAAGAGGCCATCTAGATGCTACAATGGGTCTCTCCTCTTCCAGAGCAAAGAAAAACTAAGAAAACCAAAGATGCATGAAACAATTAGTCCAAGAGACTGGTATACTATGCAATCCTCAGCCTATACGACTATGAGACCAGAAGAACTAGACGGTGCCTGGCTACCATTGTCAATCACTTGGAGGGGGATCTATGTAGGAGATCCTGGATAGAGTGGGAGAATAATGTGGAACAAAACTCAAAATCATCAAAACAAATAAATAAAATAAAATAAGGGACCAGGCTTGCTGGTCTGTTAGAGCCTGATGGAACCGCTGAGACTAGGGCCCCTAGCTGCCCTTTAGGTCTGGAATTGAACCCACTCCTGTGCCTTCCAGCCAAACAAAAGACAGGCATATGAGGTGAACATTTACATTAGGTAGATATACTCCTTGGAGAGAACAAGCATGGGAGAATAGAAGGACTGTGTATGCACAGGAAGAGAGCTCAGGGGGCAGGAGTGCATAGGAGGGAAGGACACAGGGAAGAGGTAACCATGGGAGGAAGTGGGAGGGAAGCTGTTGCATTGTGGTAAATTGTAGTCAATGTCATGAGATAAAGTATATATGAGCTGCTATATGGAAAGTGAATTTGCTCTGTAAACTTTCACCCAAATCACAATTAAAAAAAAAAAAAAATGCCAGGAGCCAATTGTGAAACAGATCAATTGCTCACACTCAAGTTCAACTTTAAGCTGAAGAAAATTAAAATAAGCCCATGAGAGCCGAAATATGACCTTGATTATATCCCACCTGAATTCAGAAACCATCTGAAGAACAGATTTGAAGCACTGAATACCAATGACTGAAAACCTGATAATTAATTATGGGATGACATCAAGAACATCATACATGAAGAAAGCAAAAGGTCATTAAAAAGACAGGAAAGGAAGAAAAGACCAAAATGGATCTCAGAATAGACTCTGAAACTTGATCTTGAACAGAGAAGACCTTAAGGAAATGAAAGAAATGACAAGATGAAAGATCTGAACAGAAAATTTCAAAGAGCAGCTCAAGAAGAAAAAAGTAAATTATTATAACGAAATGTGCAAAACACCTGGAGTTAGAAAATCAAAAGGGAAGAATACATTCAACATTTCTCAAGCTGAAAGAGCCTGAGAAAAATTCAAGGCTCGAGTTGCAATTCTGAAAGATTCTATGCGCAAAATATTGAATGATGCAGAAAGAATCGAAAGAAAATGGAAGGACTACAAAGAGTCACTGTAGAAAAAAGAATTGGTCAATGTTCAACTATTTTAGGAGGTGGAATATGATCAAGAACCAATGGTACTGAAGGAAGAAATAAAAGATGTTTTGAAGGAACTGGCCAAAACAAGCCTCCAAGAATTGATGGAATACCCAGTGAGATGTTTCAACAAATGGATACCACGCTGGAGGCATTTACCTATCTATGTCAAGTAATTTGGAAGACAGTTTACCTGGCCAAATGACTGGAAGAGATGGACATGTGTACCCATTCCAAAGAAAGGTGATCTCACAGAATGTGGAAATTACTGAACAATATCATTAATATCACACACAAGTAAAATTTTGCTGAAGATAATTCAAAAACGGTTGCAGTGGTATATTGACAGAGAGCTTCCAGAAATGCAAGCTGGATTCAGAAGAGGACATGAAATGACATCATTGTTGATGTCAGATGGATCTTGGCTGAAAGCAAAGAATACCAGAAAGATGTTTACTCGTGTTTTATTTGTTATGCAAAAGCATTTGACTATGTGGATCACTCGACGGCACATAACAACAACAACAACAATGTGGATCACAGCAAATTATGGATGACATTGAGAAGAATGGGAATTCCAGAACATTCAGATGTGCTCATGGAGAACCTGTACATAGATGAGGAGGCTATCATTCAAACAGAACAAGGTGAAACTGCATGGTTTAAAATCAGGAAGGGAGTGCATCAGAATTATATCCTTTCACCACACTTATTCAATCTGAGCAAATAATCCAAGAAGCTAGACTATATGAAGAAGAACACAGCATTAGGATTGGAGAAACACTCATTAGCAACCTGCAAAATGCTGACAACACAACCTTGCTTGTTGAAAGTGAAGATGACATGAAGCACTTACTGATGAAGACTAAAGACTATAGTCTGCAGTCTAGATTATACCTCAACATAAAGAAAACAAAAATCCTTACAACTGGACCTACCACAGTTGAATTCCACAATTTTCCCCAGAAATGCTCCACAATCCAGAAAGAGGAACAGAGAAAACAATAACAAGATGAACTCTAGCATGAGGCAGAAGGTTAAAGATACCTAGGTTGCTAGAAAGAGCAACACTAACGTGATAGACTTGGCTTCATACAGAATTCTAGGCCAGTTAACTTTTTGAACTTTCTCACTCATAGCCAAAGGGTACACCTACTCAAGCTCCTTTTATACCAGTACTTTCTGACAATCATCAGGGAATTGGGACAAGAAAGTGGGGACACATATGAAAATACTCTACTATTAAAAGCATTGAAAATGCACATTCTTCTAGGTCATTTAAGGAAAGCACATGTCAGGCTAGAAACAAATACGCTTACCTGCCTACCTAAGAGATTCTATTTTTGAATAAATAAGTTTATAAAAGTTTTTTGTATATTACATAAGGTTAATGCAGAAGGATCCAACCAAATGTGATGTAGCCTTAGAGAGTAAAAGATTTCTAGTTATCTTTCGTTATCTAGACAAAGGCTTTATTTAATAAAACCAACTCCCACACTGACAGTTTGTGCTGGGAAGGAAATAACTGCAAATATATTTAAGCAAATGATGAATATACAAGATAAAAGAGTTTATTATAATTAAAATGAGAAAATCTGATTGCAATTTTATCCCAGGCTTATGAGTGCAGGGTGCTGCTAGGAGACTGGCAACTTACACAAAAAGTGAGTATTTCCACCCTCACAAGCCTGCCCACCCCTCCCTCATGTAAGGGTGTTTAGGAAGATAATAAGAGTTAAAGTCACCTTATGTGAGGGTGTTTAGGGTGGTAATAATATTATAATCACACAGGCCCATGGCAACAGCTGACAAACCAAAGTAGGGGCTAAGTAAATAGCAAACACAGAGTTCTGCATCCATTTTTAGATACTGTAATGTGCTACACAACCTTTACCTTTGATACTGTAATCCCTAATAATGTAGAATTCTGTCTCCATCAATAAAGAAAATATATATACAAAAAACATACTTTAGTATTAGAAACTATGTCAGCAAAGGAGCTCTGGTGGCACAGTAGGTAAAGCCACCAGCCACTCTGTGGGAGAAAGAGAATCCATGAAGATTTATAGCCTTGAAACCCTATGGGGCAATTCTACTCTGTCCTTAAGAGTCAAAATTGACTAGATGGCACTGCATTTGGTTGGTTTTGGTATGTCAGCAGAGACTGAACCAAAGGGAAAAGGCCTAGGGAGTGGGTAAGAATAACATTTATAGGCCTACGGTACTAAATTATCTCATTTAATCTTTACAATAAGCCTGTGTAGTAGTATTAGATGCCCTCAAGGTGGCTCTGACTCATAGTAACCCTATGTACAACAGGATGAAATATTGCCCAGTCCTGCGCCATCCTCACAATCTTTACTATGTTTCAGCCCATTGTTGCAGCCACTGTGCCAATCCTTCTTGTTGAGGACTGCGAAAAGGACATGGAGGTGGCATCTTCTGACCTCTTCTAACTTCACAAGAGGAAGACAGAATCACCATTAGCAGGCCAAGGCTTATTCCTATGAGGCCAGACATGCTACCAACCTCCTGCCTTTTCACCAACTTTGACACCAACCATCCCTCCCACAGGACTCACTGCTTCTCTGCTAGGTTTGATATTCCTTGCAATGGCCACTCAGAACTCACAGACAATACTCACAATTATGGGGTTTATTAGGGAAGTAACAGGCTACAGTTCAGGTTCAGGAATGCACTCAGGATACAATTCTTCAATCAGGACAGTATCCCCTCTGCTGTGCCCTCTGACACACCTCTCTGGCCCTTGGCCTGTTGGCCAGACTCTGCCTCTGTGGGCCAGATAAGCCTGTCGCTCTGTCTCATGCCCCTTAGTTCCACTGCCACCGTCTCTCTGACAAGGTAGTGTCTCTCTGCTGGGGTGTCTCTCAAGTAAGGCAGTCCAAGGCAGGGGAGCTAGGGTCCAAGGGCAAACTCCAGTTCACCTCCAGCTCTTCTCTCTTGATGGCGGTGAGATCCCCTCTCTGCATCTAGAAGGGCTCATTTTAAGCCTGGCAGAGTGACAAAACTAACCAATCCCAACATCAGAGTTCTACACATCTTATCTGCATGGTCCCACTCAGTAATTAATTCACTGGGAGTTACAAAGACTATGGCTAGAAAAGCCATGCCAAATAATTCACTGCACCTCAAGGGTCTTCCCCTTTTCACTGACCCTCTACATTACCAAGCATGATATCCTTCTCCAGGGATTGGTCCCTCCTGACAACATGACTAAAGTATGTAAGACGAAGTCTGGCCATTCTCACATCTAAGAAGCATTCCAGCTGTACTTTCCCAAGATATATTTGTCCATTCTTCTGGCAGTCCATGATGTTTTCTGTATTCTTCACCAACACCGCTATTCAAAGGCATCAACTCTTCTGTGGTCTTTAATCACCATCCAGCTTTTACCTGCAAAGAAAGCTACTGAAAATACCATGGTTTGGGTTAGATGCACCCTAGTCTTCAAAGTGACATCTTTGCTCTTTAATACGTTTAAGAGGTCTTTTGCACAGATTTGCCCAATGCAATGTATGTTGTCTGATTTCTTGATTGCTGCTTCCATGGGAGGTGACTGTGATCTAAGTAAAATGAAATCCCTGATAACTTCCATCTTTTCTCCATTTACCACGATGTTGCTTACAAGTCCAGTTGTGAGGATTTTTGTTTTCTTTAAGTGAAGGCTGTAGTCCTTGATCTTCATCAAAAAGTGCTTCAAGTCATCTTCACTTTCATCAAGGAAGGTTGTGTCAACTGAATATCCCAGGTTGTTAATAAGTCTTCCTCCAATCCGGGCACTGCATTCCTCTTCATATAGTCCAGCTTCTCAGATTATATGCTCAACATACACAATGAATAAGTATGGTGAAAGGATACAACCCTCATGCACATCTGTCCTGATTTTAAACCATGCAGTATCCCCTTGTTCTGTTCAAATGTCTGCCTCTTGGTCTATGAAGAGTTTCCTCATAAGAATAATTAAGTGTTCTGAAATTCCCATTCTTTGCAATATTATCCATAATTTGTTTTGATCCACACAAAGTCCTTTGCATAGCCAATAAAACACAGATAAATATCTTTCTAGTATTCTTTGCTTTCAGCCAAAATCCATCTGACATCAGCAATGATATCCCTCATTGCACATCCTCTTCTGAATCCAGCTTGAATTTCTGGAAGTTCCCCGTTAATATATTGCTGCAACCATTTTAAAATTTACTTCAGCATAATTTTACTTGCATGTGATATTAATGATGTGGTTTGTTAATTTCTGCATTCTTTTGGATCACCTTTCTTTTGAATGGGCACAAATATGGATCTCTTCCACTCAGTTGGCCAGGTAGCTGTCTTGCAAATTTCTTGGCGTGGACAAGTAAGTGCCTCCAGCAAGGCTTGTGTTTGTTGAAACATCTCAATGGGTATTCCATCAACTCCTGGAGCCCTGTTTTTCACCAATTCCTTCAGTGCAGCTTAGACTTTTTCCTTCAATACCATCGGTTCTTGATCATTTGCTAACTCTTAAAATGGCTGAATATTGACTAATTCTCTTTGGTATAGTGACTCTGTGTATTCTTTCCATCTCCTTTAGATGTTTCCTGCCTCATTCAGTATTTTGCCCATAGAATCCTTCACTATTAGAACTCAAGGTTTGAGTTTGTCTTCAGTTCTTTATGCTTGAGAAATGCTGAGCATGTTCTTCTCTTTCAGTTTTCTAATTCCAGGTCTTTGCACATTTTATTATTCTACTTTATCTTCTCAAGCTGCCCTTTGAATCTTCTTTTCAGCTCTTTTATTTCATTACTTTTTCATTCCCTTTAGCTACTCTCTGTTCAAGAGCAAGTTTCAGAGTTTTTGAAGTCTGTGTGGTAGACTTTTTTATTCTCATTTTGCAGATGAAGATACTGAGGCTCTGAGAGATTAAAACACTAAAAAGGCCATATACTAGTAAGTGGTGTAGCTGAAATTCAAACTAGCATTTTTTTTCTGTAATACAGTCAAATCTCTGCCAATGACCCATAACTTTAATGATTTGTTAATTCCAGTGTGCACATTAAAAGAAACGAACAAAAAAAAATTTATCCCTCTATAGCTAAAATAATATCAATACCACACTTAACACAATTGATAATAATTTCTTAGTATCATCTAATATGTCCATACTCAAATTTCCTTGCTGACTTATTTTATTATTATTGTTATTATATTTTAGCATGTTTTGGTGAAAGTTTACACAGCAAATTAATTTCTCATTTAACAATTTCTATACATTTTGTTCAGTGACATTGGTTATATAGTTATAATGTGTCAACATTCTCATAATTCCCATTCTGAATGTTCCATTTCCATCAATCTAGTTTACCTGACACACCTCTCCTTACCTTTTCATCTTTGCTTTAGGGTTAGTGTTGACCATTTGGTTGCAGACAGATGATTTTTAAAGGAGCATAGTATTCATGGGTGATATTATTTTTTATGACCCAATCTGTTAATTAGCTGAAAGGTGACCTCCGAGTGTGGTTTTAGTACAAAATAAAGGGTATCTCAGGACTATACTCTTAGAGTTCTTCTAATCCAGTAAATCTGGCCTTTTTTAAGAACTTGAGAGTTTTGTTCTACATGTTTCTCCCATTCTATTCAGGACCATCTATTGAATCCCTTTTCCAAACGTTCAGCAGTGATAGCTAGGCATATTTAGTTCTTCTGGTTTCAGGATAGAAGAGACCATGGCTCATGTAGGCTATTACTGCTATACACTAGTTTCTTCTTTGAGTCTTTAGTATCATTCTTTTTCTCCAGATGTATTTTAGATAGCCACTCTCAAGCTTTTAACACCCTAGATCTAAAAAAAAAACCAAACCAAACTCACTGCTATTTAAGTCACATTCGACTCATTGTGACCCTCCCCTGGGTTTCCAAGACAGTGTCTTTATGGAAGTAGATTGCCCAATCTTCCTTGCGAGGAGTGGCTGGTGGGTTTGGACCTCCAGCCTTCTGGTTAGCAGTCACATGCCTTAGGCACTATGCCAACATACTACTCACCAAACTAGGATGTAAAACATAAAATTTATGAACTATGTTATGTCAATTAACCAAATTGTCCCATAAGACTATGTTCTTAGGCTTTCAAATCCCATGAGGTTTTGGTTATGTCTCAAACTAAAACCAAGCTCACTGCTATCAAGTCAATTTTGACTCTTGGGCTTCCCCTTGAGGAGCTGTGGAGCAGCTGGTGGGTTTGAACCACCTTAGGCACTATGCTACCAGAGCTCCTTGGTTATGTCTAGAAAATATCTCTAATTCTGCTCCCTATGTGCTTTATTATAAGGAGCTCTGCTGGTACAGTAATTAAAGCATTTAGTTGCTAACCAGAAAGTCAGTGGTTCAAACCCATTAGCTTCTCTGTGAGACAAAGATGAGGCAATCTACTTCCACAGAGATGTACAGCCCTGGAAACCTAGTGGGGGTCGCTATGAGTCAGAAATGACTCAATGGCAGTGGGCTTAGTTTTTCAGATGTGCTTTATTACAACATGAATACATATGCAGCGTGCACACACACACACACACACATATGCTTACAGATATGCCTATACATGTACATGCACACATATATCTTCTCATACATATATAAGCTTACATATCAACCTATGTAACCACATCCATATTTTTTAGTTATCGCTATTGATGCAAATTTTGTGTATGTATAGCATTTACCAAAAATGTCTTTTATTATTGTATATTTCTTAGTGTTATCATTTACCTTGGTCAAGGTTTGCATACTTCATCCGTATTTGTTTGGTTTATTTTTAATATTTATTTATTTATTTTGGTGTATCTAGTCATTAATTTCTTTCTTTTTTTTTTAAATTGTGATTTGGGTGAAGGTTTACAGAGCAAATTCACTTTCCATACAGCAGTTCACATATACTTTGTCTCATGACATTGACCA
>NW_006922028.1:815904-854725 GCF_000298275.1 Orycteropus afer afer | reverse complement strand
AGGGTATATACCTAGTAATGGAATGGCTGGGTCAAATGGTATTTCTAATTCCAACTTTTGAAGGAATCGCCATACTGCTTTGCACAATGGTTGTACCATTTTACAGTCCCACCAGCAGTGTTTGAGAGCCCCAATCTCTCCACAACCTCACTAGCATTGTTATTTTCTGTCTTGTTGAATTCATCTGTATTTGATATTGCTGTTCCCATCACCAAAAATAGATAACAAGTGTCTACTATCTAGAGAGTGATGCCGCCTCCCTCCCCTTTCCTTTCTCCCCAGCAACCAATGAACAGTGTTTTCTGTATGTATATCTATTCTCATCTTTTTATAAAAGTGAAATCATACAATATTTGTCCTTTTGTGATTGACTTATTTCACTTAGCATAAAGTCCCCCAGATTCATCCAGTTATATTTTGATAACTCATCATTATTCTTTATAAAACCAAACCCACTGCCATCGAGTCAATTTCAACTCATAGCGACCCTATAAGATACAGTAGAACTGCCCCCATAGGGTGGCTAAGACTGTCAATCTGTACAGAAGCAGACTGCCTCATCTTTCTCCCTCAGAGCTGCTGGTGGGTTCACACTGCCAATCTTTTTCTTAGCAGCCCCATATTTTAACTACAGAGCACCTCAAAGTAAATAATAATTCTAAATAAAAATTTATTTAGAAATAAAAATTCAGCTTTTGCTATAAGATTAGTATAGATATGACCTAATCTCCCATATGTACACTGATGATTATAAAAATGATCTGGAGGTGATAAAGGACTCCAATGTAATTTATGACTGGTATGAGTCCCCGAATACCATGAAGAGTTAAGTGCTCAACTACTACCTGAAAGGTACGGTTGTTCAAATCCAACCAGAGATGCCGCAGAAGACAGGCCTGATGATCTGCTGCTTTTGAATGGTCACAGCCTTGAAAACCCTACAGAGCAGTTCTACTTTACACATGCCGTTCCCATAAATTGCAATCAACTCCAAGTCAACTAGCAAAAATAACAACATGGTTTAAATGTATTATTTTGGAAGGTAGAAAATTATTAATTCCATGCTGTTCTGTTTACCTAGTGCCACTCTAACAAGAACATACCACAAATGGGATGGCCTTTACAAACAGTTTATTCTTAAAATTTGCAGGTTTTAAGTCCAAGTTCAAAGTGCCAGGCTCTAAGGGCTGAGCGAAAGCCCCTCAACCTTGGGGTCCAGCTCTGCCTCCTGCTCCTGGCCCACTGAAGCTAGAGGTGTTTCTTCACTCAGATAGCTGCTGGCTGCTGAGGCTGAGAAGCCCAAGGTTGACAAGTAAAAAGGCACAGTCCGATGTTACCAAACCACACAGCAGGCCATTAATTTAAGTCCATTGTAAGTCCCAAAGTCGGCAGAACATAGCAGGCTGCTGAGTAACAACACGGCTACACGCAGGGTCCAAGGCGTGCCATAAACTAGAGACCATTCCCCAAGGTTTCTGCTTATATACAGGAAGCAGACTACATTCCCTAAGGCAGCTAGCTACTCAGCTGCTTGTGGTAGATCCCACCATGGAGGTGACTGCCAATCTCATCATGGAGAATAACTACCACCAGCTGCCCAGCCACTCAACCAGGCCCAGCCAAATTGACACACAAACATAACCACCACACATGGTAACTTCTGGTTGGAGTCTCCGGGTAAAACAAATGGTTAACATACTGGGCTGCTAACTGAAAGGAGACCCAGAGGCTTCTCAGAATACCTGGCAATCTACTTCTGAAAAATCAGTCATTAAAAACCCAATGGAGCAGTTCTCCTCTGATACATATGGGGTCACCATGAGTCAGAATCAACCTGACAGCAACTGGTTTTAACTTCTGTTAACTAAAAATAACTCATTCTCCAACAATCTGGAATAAATAGGAATTTATCCTAATATTTTACAAAAAAAAATTATTGATTTTTATTGATAATTTAAATACTAGCAATGTACTTTATGGGAGCTCTGGTGGCGTAGTGTCTAAGGCATTTGACTGCTAACCAGAAGGCTGGTGGTTCAAACCCATCAGCCACTCCTGGGAAGGAAGATTGGGCAATCTACTTCCATAATGATACCGCCTCAGAAACCCAAGGAGAGGTCACTACGAGTCGGATCTGACTCAACAGCAGTGAGTAATGTACTTTATGGGCGAAATTTTTTGTTTTCTAACTGCCTTAAGCCTCAATATAGAGAGGTGCATGTAAGTAAGGAAGTTCAAAGTAATAATTTTTCAGTCATTAAAAACACTATCTCTTTATAATAAATAAGTTGGCACATAAATCTAAGTATACAGTAGCCAAATCCCAAGTACTATGGTTGATCATTAAGTCTTTTCTTTATCCATCTACTGTAGATCCTTTTCTTTTTTTAAATTTTATTGTGATTTGGGTGAAAGGGTACTGAGCAAATTCACTGTCTACACAGCAGCTCACATACACTTTCTCTCATGACATTGACTGCAATCTTCCACATTCCAACAGCTCTCCTCCCACTTCCTCTCCATTGCCACCTCTTCCCTGTGTCCTTCATTCCCATGTACTCCTGCCCCGAGAGGTCTCCCTGTGCATACCCAGCCCTTCTATTCTCCCATAATCTATCAAAGAAGTGTATCTACCTAATGTAAATGTTCAGCTCATATGCCTGTCTTTTGTTTGGCTGGAAGCCAAAGGAGTAGGTTCTATTCCAGACCTGAAGGGCTGCTAGGGGCCATAGTTTCAGGAGTTCCACCAAGCTCTATCAGACCAACAAACCTGATCCCCCCCTTTTTTTTTTTTTTTAATGACTTTGAGTTTTGTTCCACATTGTTCTCCCACTCCATCCAGGATCTCCTACATAGAGCCCCTTCCGAGTGGTTGACAGTGGTAGCCAGGCATCATCTATCTAGTTCTTCTGATCTCATAGTCATATACACTGAGGATCACATGGCATACCAGTCCCTTGGACTAATTGTTTCCATGTGTCTTTGTTTTCTTCATTCTTCTTTGCTCTGGAAGAGGAGAGACCCATCGTTGCATCTAGATGGCTGCTTGCAAGCTTTTAAGATCCCAATTGCTACTCACCAAAGCAGGATGTGAAACAATGTTTTTGTGTAGTATGTTATGCCAGTTGAACTTGATGTCCTCTGTGATCATGGTACTGTAGATCCTTTTAAGGAGTTCTGGTGATGTACTGCCTAAGGCATTTGACCACTAACCAGAAAGCTGGCGGTTCAAACCCACCAGCTGCTTCCTGGAAGGGGAATGGGGCAATCTACTTCCCTAAAGATTTACCACCTTAGAAGCCCAATGGGGGTCGCTATGAGTCAGAATCAACTTGACAGCAGTGGGTTTGATTTGGTTTTGGTTTGGTGACATAGTGGCTAAGGCATTTGGCTCCTAAAATTTAAACCCACCAGCTGCTCCACAGGAAGAAGATGCGGCAATCTACTTCCATAAAAATTTACAGCCTTGGAAACATAATGGGGGTCACTATGAGTCAGAATCAACTCAATGGCAATGGATTTGGTTATTTAGTGGGGAGGGTAGGCCCTTTGGTAGTTTTAACTCACCCATTTATATTTCAAAATGACAATAGTGAAAAAAAGGACAAAAATTTACATGTTCAACTTCACTGCTATTTATAAACTCTTGTTAAGTTTTGGTAAGAAAGAAGATGTGATCATTAATGAAATAAGCTTGGGGGCTACAAATGACAATTCTCACTACTATAGTTTAACAAAAAGCTAAGAATAAAAAGCGTTTTCTAAAATATTTGCCTTGTCAAATGTTAAGCATAGCAAAATCTGACTACAACTCACAGTCCTCAACTTGCCAAGGCTGATATTTTAAAATTCATTTTTATATGTTAATTGATTGGCAGTCAGAGAATATTTTAAAGGACCATTAAATCTTTAAGTTTCCAGGTTAATGTAAAAAAGCCTATGAGGCTCAGATCACATTTGAAATATAAAATGCAAGCCTGTAATATTTCCCTGATATCAGGCTATGATTTGTAACACTGTTTTTATTTACCAAAAAATAATCCTGAATTAAGCTAGCAATTTGTCTCACCCATCTCCTCAAGTGTTTCCCTCCAAAGAGATGTAGCAACACCAATTCTGTCAGATTTTCTTAATATCCTTTTCTTTCATAAATGGCCTTCAGGATACAAACTTTCTGGGTGAAATACAAGTATGGTATTAGGAATTTTATTATTCACATCAACCTAATATCATAGTATAATATTCAAGTTTATCTGGATGCTCATAGATAATGACAATTTTTTTTAACATATCATAATATCAATTAAAAAGGCAAAATAACAGTTTACCAATCCTCTTCCAAGATCCATTACTTTCTCTTGCCTTTCAGAAGCTAACAGGCATTATAGACCCAGGTTACTCTTCATTCTCATCTCAAATTTGAGGAGGAAAAAGAAAATCAAATACCCATAATTCTAAGAGTACAGGGAATTTACTTATTAATTCAAATACATTGAATAGAGTACATCAATCACATATTCCTGGTGAACCTTCATCCTTCAAATCACTTACTAAGAGGTTAGCAATTAGAAAGGAGCAACAATTCTCATAAATAAACAAACAAGAAGAAAGAGAAAAAAAAGTCAGAGAGTGAGATGGGTGAGGACTGAAAAACTTACTCCTTCAGAAATGAGGTCTAAGCAACAAACTAATTCAGAAAGCCAGTATTCAAAGGAAAAATATTTAAAATAGCCACAGAAATACTTTCACACCAAGCATGGCAGTCCCAAAATCAATGTAATTTTTAAAAATGGAATGACTAAAGCTGTTAATAAAAACATGAAAATATTGTGACATTTATCAAGAATACAAAATAGAAAAAAAAAATCCATTACACATTTACAAAAGCCACAGTTACAAACTACACACCCTATAAACCCCAAAGGTTCTTCAGTCTTTAGGAGAGGAACACCGGTTTCACTCTCAACAGAAGTCTGTGATTCAGTTGAATTAGTATGTTTTGCTGTGTATATTCTCAATAATAAAATAAAATTTTTAAAAAAGGAAGAAAAAAGTCTGTAACGCAGATGGTTAAGTAAAACATGGTTCCAACATGGAAAAAAACACAATTCTGTGGCCTCTTAGGATCCAAATGGGTAATGTTAGTGAGAAAGAAGGCAGAGAAAGGAAGAGAGACCTATTTATTAGCTGCCTCTCTCCTAGACCAATCTAGAGGCCTGGATTAGAGTCCAGGTTCTGCCAGTGACAAGCTGTATAATCATCAAATGACCTTGGAACTCTACTTCCATACCTATAAAATGGGAGGGTTAGGCTGGTCAGAATCTAAGTTTCCTTCACGCTCTAAACCTTTTAACTCTAATTAAGGAAACCCCTATATAAGTTTTTGGACAATTAATGATTAGAGTATGATGCTTTTATGCCCATTAGTAAAATATAAGAAATTAATTAAAACCAATAAACCATGACTAAAAGATTATATCCAAGCTACTGTATAATAGAATGGCAAAGCTGCAACGTCAGAAAGGAGATTTAAAAAATATGCTGCATCTGACATAGGCTAAATTGCAACAGAGCTGTTTGTTTCGTTTATTGAGGCTACTAACAATTCTAGTTAAAAAGCACAAAATCAAAACTATTATTATAAAACAGTATCTAGATATTCAAACAAATCATTTAGTAAAAAGTCAGTTGTATTTAATGTAAAGAAAACCACTAGATGACTGCACAAAGAAAACTACAAATTTCACTGTCTTTAGTATTCCATAAATGCATTTTGGTTTTAGATACAGTAAAAGCAGAGCTACCACTAAATGATTTGAGTCTATGATTATTTTTATGTATTTGCTAGAACAATCAATCAGGACATATCAATAACTAGTGATGATTGGAATGTGAAAGCTGGAAACAAAAAAGAATCATCAGTAGTTGGGAAACACGACCTTGGTGATAGAAATGACACCAGAGATCGCATGACAGAATTTTACAAGACCAATGACTTATTCATAGAAAATACCTTTTTTTCAACAACATAAACTGCAGCTATCCACATGGACCTCACCAGACAGAATACACAGAAATCAGATCAACTACAGTTGTGGAAGGAGGTGCTGGAGAAACTCAGTATCATCAGTCAAAACAAGGCCAGAAGCTGCATGTGGAACAGACCCTCAATTGCCCATATGCAAGTTGAAGCTGAAGATAAAGAAAATTAAATAAGCCCATGAGAGCCAAAACATGAACTTCATTATATCTCACCTGAATTTAGAGACCATCTGAAGAAGAGATTTGACAGACTGAACACCAATGACCAAAAACCAGATGCGTTGTGGGATGACATCAAGAATATCATACATGAAGAAAGCAAAAGGTCATTAAAAAGACAGGAAAGGAAGAAAAGACCAAAACGGATGTCAGAAGTTACTCTGAAACTTGCTCTGGGAATGTAGAGTAACCAAAACAAATGAAGAAATGCCGAGATAAAAGAGCTGAATGGAAGATTTCAAAGGATGGCTTAAGAAGACAAAGTAAAGTATTATAATGAAATATGCAAAAGACTTGGAGTTAGAAAAACAAAAGAAAAGAACACATTTGACATTTCTCAAGCTGAAGGAATTTAAGAAAAAAATCCAAGCCTCAAGTTGCAATATTGAAGGATTCTATGGGCAAAATATTGAATGATGCAGGAAGCATCAAAAGAAGATGGAAGGTATACGCAGTCACTGTATCAAAAGAATTAGCTGATGTCCCAAAGGCATTCAAATTGGTAAGGAAGAAGTAAAACTATCCCTATTTGGTGATGATATGATCCTATACATAGAAAACCCAAGAGACTCAGAAAAAAAAAAAAAAAAAAACAGAATTAATTGATAGATTTAGCATACTGACAGGATACAAGATCAATATCCAAAAATCAGTTAGATTCCTCTACACCAGCAAAGAGATTGCTGAAAAGGAAAAAAGGAAATCAATACCATTTACAATAGCTACCAAAAAAATAAAATACTTGGAAATAAATCTTACCAGGGACACAAAAGACCTGAACAAAGAAAACTACAAAACACTACTTCAAGAAACCATAAGAGATCTACATAAATGGAAGAACATACCATGCTCATGGACAGGAAGATTGAACAGTGTGAAAATGTCAATACTACCTAAAACAATCTATACATTCAATGCTATCCCAATCCAGATCCCATCAACATTCTTTAAGGATATGGAAAAAAAAAACATCACTAATTGTACATAGAAAGGAAAGAGACCTTGGATAAGCAAAGCACTACTGAAGAAGAACAAAGTAGGAGGCACTCCTGGATCTCAAAACCTACTATATAGCTACAATAGTCAAAACAGCCTGGTATTAGTACAACGACAGACACACAGACCAATGGAATAGAATTGAGAACCCAGAAACCTGCAGTCAGCTGATCTTTGACAAACGGCTGAAATTCATTAACTTGGGTAGAGATTGTCTGTTTAACAAATGGTGCTGGCAAAACTGGATATCCATTTGCAGAAAAATGAAACAAGATCTGTACCTCATACCATACACAAAAACTAACTCCAGATGGACCAAAGACTTAAATGTGAAACATAAAACTATAAAGTTCCTCAAGGAAAAAGAATTGGTTAATGTCCAACTATTTCAGGAGATAGCATATAATCAAAAACTAATGGTATTGAAGGAAGACATCCAACCTGCAAAAAACAAGGCTCCAGGAACTGACAGAATACCATTGAGATGTTTCAACAAATAGATGCTGCACTGGAGGCACTTATTCATTCATGCCAAGAAATACAGAAAACAGCTCCCTAGCCAACTGACTGGAAAAGACTGATATTTGTGCCCACTCCAAAGAAAGATGATCCCACACAGTGTAGAAATTATTAAACAGTATCATTAATATCTTGCAATAATTCAAAAACAATATTGGCAAGGAACTTCCAGAAATGCAAGATGAATTCAGAAGACATAGAATGGGGGATATCAATGCAAATGTCAGATGGACCTTAGCTGAAAGCAAAGAATACCAGAAAGACATCTACTCATGTTTTATTGATTATGCAAAGGCATTTGACTGTGCAGATCATAACAAATTATGAGTAATAGTGCACAGAATGGGAATTCAAGAACACTTAATTGTTCACATGAGCAGCGTGTACATAGACCAAGAGGTTGTCATTCAAATAGAACAAGGGAATACTGCATGGTTGAAAATAAGGATGGTGTGTGTAAGGGTTTATCCTTTCACCATATTTATTCAATCTGTATGCTGAGTAAATATTCTGAGAAGCTGGACTATATGAAGAAAAACACAGCATCAGGACTGGAGGAAGAATTATTATTAACAACCTGTGATATGCAAATGACACAACCTTGCCTGGTGAAAGTGAAGATGACTTGAAGCACCTACTGATGAAGATTAAAGACTATAGTCTTCAGTGTGGATTATACCTCAATATAAAGAAAACAAAAATCCTTACAACTAGACTGTTACATGAATTTTCAGCTGACTGGGAATGGAAGGCTATGTGACTGGTTTCAGATTTGGCGGTGCCAGGTCCCGATCAGGAGGGGGCTCCAGGCAGTGCCCTACAACCACCACCTGTGTATATTCTGATAAGATGCTGCCATTAGCAAGCTTTATGGCTTAAAACTATTCTAAGAATGGGTTAATACCTTGCAGGGAAAGTGGTTAATACATGACAGTAGGGAGCAGGGGAATATGTGACAAGGGGAGATAGGGGAAAAGGCTAATAGTTCTTATTAGTTTGGCAAAATAAGATGGAGTCTGGGAGCCCTTTTGGGGGGTTGCAGTTACTGACCATACAAAGACCAATAAGCAACATCATGAAAAATGGAGAAAAGACTGAAGTTGCCAGGGTTTTCATTTTACTTGGATCCATTGTCAATACCCGTGGAAGCAGCAATCAGGAAATCAGAGGCCTTATTTTACTGGGCAAATCTGCTACAAAAGACCTCTTTAAACCAAAGATGCCATTTTGAAAACTAAGGTGTGCCTCCCAAGCTATGGTATTTTCAATTGCCTCATATACATGTGCAAGCTGGACAATGAATATGGAAGACCAAAGAAGAGCTGATGCCTTTGAATCGTGGTGTGGTGAAGAATACTGAAAATACTAAGGACTGTCAAAAGAACAAACAAATCTATTCTGCAGAAATGCAGCAGCAAGAATGCTCCTCAGAAGCAAGAATGGCCAGACTTTGTCTCACCTATTTTGGTCATGTTGTCAGAGGGGACTGTACCTTGGAGAAGGATTTCATGCTTGGTAAAAAGAGGGTCAGCGAAGAAGGGGCAGACCCTCAATGAGATAGACTGACACAGTGGCTCAAGCATGGCAAGGATTGTGAGGATGGCACGGGACTGGACAGTGTTTGGTTCTGTTGTATGCAGGATTGCTACAAGATGGCACCTAACACCACCAACAATGGCATTCAAAGTATATACAAATAACTGAAATGACAAACAGTACTAATATTTTAGACAAAACTCAACTCTACTCACTGCTGTCGAGTTGGATCCCACTTACAGCGAGTCCACCTTGGGTTTCCAAGGCGGTATCACCACAGAAGTAGATTGTCCAATCTTTCTTCCAAGGAGTGGCTGATGGGTTTGAACCAGCAGCCTTCTGGTTAGCAGGCTACACCACCAGTATTTTACCTTTATTTTTATATTACTTTTACATAAAAAATAAAACCATCTTATGAAATACTATGGCTTTTTAAGCAGCCAATAAACATTTAAATATTGAAGAAAAATTTAACTCAGTTGAGATGATCTATTATTAAGCCAGAAGAGTAGCAGATAAAACTTCTCAAAAATATTCTTTTGACTGTATAACAAAATTACCACCAGTTTAATGATACTAAATATAGAGAACAGAAAAAACTATTTTCTGCTCTTTGGAACCTTTAAGCTATAGTTTTGTTTGTAAATGAAAACTGAACTGAACTGTATTAAAAGTGCCATCAACTAAAGAGGCATCTGATGAGCAGCTAACCTAACAGGATATTAAAAAACGAACTTCTTTTGATAATCAAAGACAAATGACATTCCAAAGCAGGTGCCAGACCATTTTCAAAATTTTCAAAGGAAGCAGTTCAAGAAGAGGAGTACGGAGGTGTGTTACCTCCTATTCTAACACTAGTGGGAGGTGCTTTGAGATTAGAGAAGAGGGTTAATAGGTCCTTTGCCTCCAAGTGTGAAGGGTGGACATGGATGTTAAAGCCTAGGGAAAAACGTTTTGATAGAACCAGTTGAAGAGCTTGATATGCGTCTGTTTTGGTTACCTAGTGCCGCTCTGACAGGAATATACCACAAATGGGATGGCTTTAGCAGTTTATTCTCTTACAATTTTGGAGGCTAGAAGTCCGAGTTCAAAGTGCTGGGCTCTAAAGGTTGGTGAAAGTCCCTAGACCTTGGGCTTCAGTTTTTCCTTTTGCTCCTGGCCCAATGAAGCTAGAGGCATCTTTTCACTCAGGCAGCTGCTGGCTGCTGAGGCTAACAAACCCAAGCTCAAGAAGTAAAAAGGCACAGTCCTTGATGTTACCAAACCACATGGCAGGGCACTGATTCAAATCCATTAAAAGTCTGAAGATCAGCTGAGCATGGCAGGCTGCTGAATGAAGACTCGGCTACATACAGGATCCAAGCATACCATAAGCTGTAGATAATTCCCAAAGCTTCTCTTTATATACGGGAAGCAGACCACATCCCTAAAGCGGCTACTAAGCTGCTCACAGTAGATTTCACCATGGAGTTGACTGCCAGTCTCATCATGGGGAATAACTACCACCAGCCGCCCAGCCACTGGAAACCAGGCGCAGCCAAGCTGACATATAAGTTTAACTACCACAGTATCTCATACATTCTGCTGAAGAACATGATGAACCAGCATCTGATTCATCCACAAAAATCTACAGGATGAGAAGCAGACTCTTCAGAGGCAATGTGATAGCAAAGAATTATCTTGTTAGGTGCCATTAAATCGGTTCTAACTCACTGCAACCCTATGGACGACAGAATGAAATATTTCTCACAATCGCACCAATGCTTGAGCCCACTGTTGCAGCCACTGTGTCGATCCATCTTGTTGAGGGTCTTCCTCTTTCTCACTAACCCTCTACTTTACCAAGCATGATATCCTTCTCCATGGACTGGTCCCTCCTGATAACATGACCAAAGTACAAGATACAGAGTCTTGCCATCCTTGCTTCTAAGGAGCATTCTGGCTGTATTTCCTACGTGACACATTTGTTTGTTCTGGCAGTTCATGGTATATTCAATATGCTTCACCAACACCATAATTCAAAGGCATCAATTCTTCTATGGTCTTCCTTATTCATGGTCCAGCTTCCATATGCATATATTATGTCTTTGGTCAGGCACATCTTAGTTTTCAAAGTGTCGTCTTTGCTTTTTAACACTTTAAAGAGGTCTTTTGCAACAGATTTGCCCAATCCAAGCATCATTTGATTTCCTGACTGCTGCTTTCATTGGCATTGATTGTGGATCCAAGGATAATGAAATCCCTGACAACTTAAATATTTTCTCCATTTATCATGATGTTGCTTACTGGTCGATAGGTTTTGGTTTTTTCAGAACGCATCTGGGAAAGACTGAATGTCTGCTATGGATGAGATATGGGCCCTATGTGAGAGAGATAAAGCAAGCAAGTGTTGAGTAACATGGGTTCATCTAAGAGGACTACCTGTAGGTTGGAAGGACCTCAGTAAAATGAAGATGAAGATACTTCTAGATCCTAGAAGCTGAGGAAGGAGTAAGCAATTAGCTAGAATACAGAATTCTCATTGTCAAGGAACTTAAGAAGCTTCAAAAAAATGGAGCTAGGTGGTAGGGGATCCACAAGTGAAAGACTGAGCTTTAAAATCTGCTAAGTCTACAAAAGCAATGATGTTAGATTGCCATGCACTAATCAAGTAAAGGGAGCTCTGGTAGCATAGTACCTAAGGCACTTGACTGCTAACCACAAGGCTGGTGGTTCAAATCCACCAGCCACTCCTCGGAAAGAAGATGGGGCAATCTACTTCCGCAGTGATACTGCCTCGGAAATCCAAAGAGGGGTTGCTATGAGTCAGGTCTGACTCGATGGCACATAACAACAACAACAATCAAGTAAAAGCTTGCTGCTTCTCTTTTCTTTCTTTCTTTCCTTCCTCTATTTTCACTCTGGAGGGATGAAAAACCAGGATTAGCAAGACAAAGGAGAAGAAAGAGAAAAGCCAGGTATGGGGGGGGGTAGGGGGTGGGAAGAAAATTAATAAAGTCACCTGTGGTAGTTAAGGCTGTATGGCAACTTGGCTGGGCCAAGGTTTTAGCTCTTTGGCACATTGTGGATTCTACATTTGGCCAAGTCTTCATCTCCAGTTCCTGGATTTGAACCAGTGGCCTGCTGTGTTGCCTGTTTATCTTGGAATTGTGCCATTTTACCTGCTGACTTTGGGATCATCAGCCTCAGCAGTCAGCAGCTGCATGAGTTACAAGAAGCCTCCTGCTCCAGTGGGCCTGGAATAAGAGGTAGAGCTGAAGTCCAAGGCTGAGGGGCCTTCACCCAGCCTCTAGAACTGGCACTCTGCATATAGACTTCTAGCCTTCTAAAGTGTAAGAGAATAATTCCTGTTTGTTAAAGCCATTCATTTGTGGTATTTCTGTTATAGCAACACTAGAGAACCAAGACAAAACTGGTACTGAGAGAGTAGGGTACTGCTCTAACAGATACCTAAAATGTGGAAAGAGTGGAGTATGTCCTTGGACCTAAGACCCCTGTGCCGAAGCCAAGGAAGAGAGATCTACAGAGAGACGGAAGCAGCAGAGCCAGGAGACTGGCACGAGACACAGGAATGGGCCCACGGAGCAAGAAAGTCAAATGCCTTTGGGCAGGAGGCTTCCTCATAGAGTGGGTTGCCTTGGGGTGCTAATTTGTGGAAGACAGCAGCATGAGACAGAGTGGCAGACTGGGAGTGGCACTCTCCAGTCCTTGGAGTGAAAAAGCTGAGTATCTTTGAGCGGGAAGCTTCCCAGCTGAGTGGGTTTCCTTTGGGCATTAATTGGCAGCAGCTGAGAGACCAAGGAAACAGGAAGCAGAGCTTCCTCAGTCTCAAAGGGTAGGACCATGGTCTCTGGGGGTGGAACTACCACAGCCTCCTAAGTTTCAAAGAGTCAGATTTTCACTAACTCTGTTCTGGAATGTGGGGCTACTTTACGTGAATGCCAGTGGGATGGGCCGTATCTGCTGCCCAAAAGTGAAAGGGTGGGGCTGCCATGCCCCAAGGGCAGAAAAACAGGGTATGCTAGGCCAAGGGTGAGGTTGCCACTTAGATGGACTACGAGACTTGGGCCTCCCAGTGAAAATCTGTACAGGTGTCAAGTTGACAAGGGGTGGAAAGTGGTAATTAAGGTTGTGTGTCAAGTTGGCTGGGCCATGGTTTTGAATGGCTGGGCAGCTTGTTGTTGCTGTTCAAGTGCCATTGAGTTGCCTCCGACTCATAGCGACCCTATGCACAACAGAACGAAACACTGCCCAGTCCTGAGCCAGCTCCGTGATTCTTGCTACACTTAAGCCCATCACCACTGCCACCGTATCAATCCATCTTGTTGAGGGCCTCCCCCTCTTCTGTCGACCCTCCACCTTACCAAGCATGACATCCTTCTCCAGGGAATGGTCCTTCCTGACAATATGACCAATGTATGTCAGACGAAGTCTGACCATTCTCGCCTCCAAGGAGCATTCTGGCTGCACTTCCTCCAGGACAGACCTGTTAGTTCTTTTAGCAGTCCACTGTACTTTTAGCATTCTTTGCCAATACCATAGCTCAAAAGCATCAATTCTTTAGTCTTCCTTAGTCATTGTCCAGCTCTCAGATGCATATGAGGCGATTGAAAATACCATGGCTTGTGTCAGGTGCACCTTAGTCCTCAAGGACACATCTTTGCTCTTGAGCACTTGAAAGAGGTCCTTTGCAGCCGATTTGCCCAGTGCTATACGTCATCTGATGTCCTGACTGCTGCTTCCATTGGCATTGATTATAGAACCAAGCAATGTGAAGTCTTTGACAATTCCAATCTTTTCTTCATTTATCGTAATGCTGCTTATAGGACCAGTTGTGAGTATTTCTGTTTTCTTTATATTGAGATATAAACCATACTGCAGACTGTATTCTTGAATCTTAATCAGTAAGTGCTTCAAGTCATCCTCACTTTCAGCAAGCAAAGTTGTGTCGCCAGCATATCACAGGTTGTTAATGATTCTTCCTCCGATCCTGATGACGCGTTCTTCTTCATACAGTCCAGCTTCTCAGATTATTTACTCAGCATACAGATTGAATTAGTATGGTGAAAGAATGCAACCCTGACACACTCCCTTCTTGATTCTCAACCATGTAGTGTTCCCTTTTTCTGTTCAAACGACAGCCTCCTGTTCTATGCACAGGTTCCTCATGAGTACAATTAAGTGTTCCAGAATTCCCATTCTTCTCAATGTTATCCACAATTTGTTATCATCCACACAATCAAATGGTTTTGCACAGTCAATAAAACACAAGTAAACATCTTTCTGGTATTCTTTGCTTTGAACCAAGATCCATCTGACATCAGCAACAGTATCCCTCATTCCATGTCCTCTTCTGAATCCAGCTTGCATTTCTGGAAGTTCTCTGTCAATATACGGCTGCAATTGTTTTTCAATTATCTTCAGTAAGATTTTACTTGCATGTGATATTAATGATATTGTTCAGTAATTTCCACATTCTGTGGGATCACCTTTCTTTGGAATGGGTACAAATATGGACCTCTTCCAGTCAGTTGGCCAAGTAGCTGTCTTCCAAGTCTCTTGGCGTAACCAAGTGAGTGCCTTCAGCATGGTGTCTGTTTGTTGAAACATCTCAATGGGTATTCTATCAATTCCTGGAGTCTTGTTCTTCACCAATTCTTTCAATGCAGTTTCCACTTCTTCTTTCAATACTATTGGCTCTTGATCATATGCCACCTCCTGAAACGGATGAAGATCAGCTAGTTCTTTTTGGTACAGTGACTCTGTGTATTCTTTCCATCTTCCTTTGATGCTTCCTGCATCATTCAATATTTTGCCCATAGAACCTTTCAGTATTGCAACTCAAGGCTTTAATTTTTCCCTCAGTTCTTTCAGCTTGAGAAATGCCAAGCATGTTCCTCACTTTTGGTTTTCTAACTCCAGGTCTTTGCATATTTCATTATGGTAACTGGCTTTGTCCACTCCAGCTGCTCTTTGAAATCTTCTGTTCAGCTCTTTTATCTTGTCATTTCTTCCATTTGCTTTAGCTACTCTTCGCTCAAGGGCAAGTTTCAGAGTCTCTCGTGACATCCATTTTGGTCTTTTCTTTCTTTCTCATATTTTTAATAACCTTTTGCTTTCTTCATGGATGATGCTCTTGATGTCATCCCACAGTTCTTCTGGTTTTTGGTCACTGGTGTTCAATGCATTAAATCTGTTCTTTAGATGGTCTCTAAATTCAGGAGGGATATATTCCAGGTCCTATTTTGGCTCTTGTGGACTTGTTTCAATTGTCTTCAACTTGAACTTGCATATGAGTAGTTGATGGTCTGTTCCACAATCAGTTCCTGGCCTTGTTTTGGCTGAAGATACTGAGCTTTTCTATCACCTCTTGCCACAGATGTAGTCAATCTGATTCCTATGTACTCCATCTGGTGAAGTCCATGTGTATAGCTGCCATCTGTGTTGTTGAAAAAAGGTATTGGCAATGAATAAGTCATTGGTCTTGCAAAATTCTAACATGCGATCTCCAGTTTTTTTTCTGTCACCAAGGCCAAATTTTCCAACTAGTGATTCTTCTTTATTTCCAACTTTTACATTCCAATCACCCAGTGATAAGCAATACATCTTGATTGCATATTGGGTCAATTTCAGACTGCAGAAGTTAATAAAATTCTTCAATTTCCTCATCTTTGGCTTTGGTGGTTGGTGCGTAAATTTGAATAGTAGTACTATTAATGGGTCTTCCTTGTAGGCGTGTGGATATTATCCTATCACTGACAGCATTGTACTTCAGGACAGATCTTGAAACATCCTTTGTGATGATGAATGTCATGCCATTCCTCTTCAATTTGTCATTCTTGGCATATAGATCATATGGTTGTCTGATTCAAAATAGCCAAAACCCATCCATTTCAGCTCACTAATGCCTAGGATAGAAGCTTTGGTAGCATAGTGCCTAAGGCATTTGACTGCTAACCAGAAGGGTGGCAGTTCAAACCCACCAGCCACTCCTCAGAAGGAAGATTGGACAATCTACTTCCATAGTAATACTGCCTTGGAAACCCAAGGAGGGGTCGCTATGAGTTGGATCCGACTTGACGGCACATAACAACAACAGCGCCTAGGATATCAATCTTTATGCATTCCATTTCAGCTTTGACAACTTCCAGTTTTCCTAGATTCATACTTTGTACATTCCATGTTCCAATTATTAATGGATGTTTGCAGCTGTTTCTCCTCAATTTGAGTCGTGCATGTCAGCACATGGAGGTGCTGAAAGACTTACTTTATCCGTATCATTAAGGTTGGTTCTACTCTGATAAGGCAGCTCTTTCCCAGTCCTACTTGAGTGCCTTCCAACTGAGGGGGCTCATGTTCCTGCACTGTGTCAGACAATGTTTCTGAGCTATTCATAAAGTTGCCCGATAATGTATCAGGCAGTGTTTCTCTGCTATTCATAAGGTTTGTCCTGGCCAATTTTTGAGAAGTAGATGGCCTCCTCCTTCTTCCTAGTCTGTCTTAGTCTGCAAGCTGCATTGAAGCCTGTGCAGCATGTACAACTCTGCTGGTGTCTAAAACTCCAGTGGCACAGCCTCAAATCTCACAGCAAAGTACAAGCCCCACAGGATAACAAACTAATGGACAAGTTTGTCTCCCTTAGCTGTTGGAAACCTCTGTGCCCTCTCCTTATCTAATTCCTACCTGAAACCTGCCACTTTGTGGTCCCTGGCCACTCCCTCCCTTTCCTGGCTCTAGGGGGCTTGGGACCTAGCCTTGCCTCCCGCCCCTTTTTATCTGGATATTCTGCTGCTCTGGCAGGAGAGACAGCTGGGCAGCTAGATGTAGTTATTTCCCATGAATCACCTCCATGGTGGAATCTGCTGTGAGCAGCTAAATAATTGCCTTTGGGGTACGGCCTGCTTCTGGTATATAAGGAGAAACTCTGAGAAAGGTCTTCAGCTCTTTGGCACATTTTGGACTCTATATTTGGCCAAGTCTTCATCTCCGGTTCCTGGACTTGAACAGAGGCCTGCTGTGTTGCCTGCCAATCTTGAGACTGTTCCTGATTATTGTTGTTGTTATGTGCCATCAAGTTGGACCCGACTCATAGCAACCCCCCCTTGGGTTTCAAAGACGGTATCACTACAAAAGTAGATTGCCCAACCTTCCTTCCGAGGAGTGGCTGCTGAATTCAAACCACCAGCCTTGATTCAAACCATTGGACTTGAACCAGTGCCTTGCCATGTTGCCTGTTGATCTTGGGATTATGCCATTTTACCTGCCAACTTGGGTTTCATCAGCCTCAGCAGCCAGCAGCTGTGTGAGTTACAAGACACCTCCAGCTCCAGTGGGCCTGGAATAAGAGATCGATGGGCCTTCACCCAGCCTCTATGCCAGCACTATGAATTTGGAACTTCTAGCCTCTTAAACTATAAGAGAATAAATTTGTTTGTTAAAGCCATCCATTTGCAATATTTCTGTTATAGCAGCATTAGAGAAGAAAGACATCTTCTTTCCCCAATAAGAGGTTTCCCCTTATAATAGGCAAAGCTAGAGAATGGTGGTGGAAGGAGAAGCTTCATCTTTAAATCAGGTTTGGTTTGGAGTTGTTATTATTTGTTTGAACTTGGCATTTTAGTTATCAAATTAAGACTTTTTAAAGTCACTAACGGATGATTTGTATTATACAAGGGAACCTAGAAAAATCAAGTTCACCCACAGGCAAGGGATGAACTAGCTTCACAGAGAAAATTGAAAGGGACAGTGAGTAACATCCCCCAAGTCCTGCTTTCAAACTTACCTTATCAGTTGTCTAAAATCAGCATATTGGTGAAGACAGAAGTTCACAAATGTGATCTTACAAAATTTATCTCAATCTAGTCAACTTCTCAGCCTATCCTGAGATGATACCATCACTACCAATTCCACACATTTACCACATGACTCAAGAATCTAATAGTAATTCTTAAAAACTGGCACAAGGGACTTAAATATGATTATTGTTGTTGTTATGTGCCATCAAGTTGGACGCAACTCATAGCAACCCCTCCTTGGGTTTCAAAGACGGTATCACTACAGAAGTAGATTGCCCAATCTTCCTTCCGAGGAGTGGCTGCTGGATTCAAACCACCAGCCTTCTGGTTAGCAGTCAAGTACCTTAGGCACAAGCTACCAGAGCTCCCTTAAATATGATAGACTTTCTTTAAAAAGCAAAGACTGTGTCTTGCTCCCTGCAGTATCTGTAACATTTAGCAAAGTACCCCATACATAAAAGGCACTTAAAGAACAGCTGTTCTCCTTTGGAGAAGACTGTTACATAGTCTCTTAGAAAACAAACTCTGAAATGTGTCTACAGCCAAGGCTGCTTTTATGTTAGTTAAAAATACATCAAACTTTGTTGTTGTTATATATCATCGAGCCTATTACAACGCATAGTGACTCTATAGGACAGAGAAGTACTGCCCCATAGGGTTTCCTAGGCTGGCATCTTTACGAGAGCAGATCACCAGGTCTTTCCACTCATAGAGTGGCTGGTGTATTCAAATCCCCAACCTTTCACTTAGCAGCAAAGTGTTAACCATTGTGCAACCACCACCATCATGCACTGCCATCAACTCACAGTGACTCTCCATTAGGTTTCCAAGGCTGTAAATCATTACGGGAATAGATTGCCTCATCTTCCTCCCATGGAGCAGCTGATGGGATTGAACCTCTGACTTTATGGTTAGCAGCCAAATGTCTTACTACACCACCAGAGCTCCTATACTGAGCCTTACTATGTGCAAACTTATAATATAGATTACTTTCATGCCTATCTTTTTGTAGCTATTGAAATTTCTGAAAAAAAAATCATGTATTTTTAGTACTGTACCATAAAAATGAAGACTATATTGGAAAATGTTAAACTTTGATAATCAAAATAGAAGAAAAATTATTATATACGTTTTTTAATGACTTTGCATTGAAATATACTTTGCCTGTTATAATGGGAAACCTCTTATTGGGGAAAGAAGATGTCTTTCTTCTCTAATGCTGCTATAACAGAAATATCACAAATGGATGGCTTTAACAAACAGGAATTTATTCTATTGTAGTTTAAGAGGCTAGAAGTCCAAATTCATAGTGCTGGCATAGAGGCTGGGTGAAGGCCCATCGATCTCTTATTCCAGGCCCACTGGAGCTGGAGGTGTCTTGTAACTCACACAGCTTCTGGCTGCTGAGGCTGATGAAACCCAAGTTGGCAGGTAAAATGGCATAATCCCAAGATCAACAGGCAACATGGCAAGCCACTGGTTCAAGTCCAGGAACAGTCCCAAGATTGGCAGGCAACACAATTGGCAGGCAACACAGCAGGCCTCTGGTTCAAGTCCAGGAACTGGAGATGAAGACTTGGCCAAAAGAAATATCATGTAATGCTACTAGATGCTGAGTGGTTTATTTTAAAAGGAGAGTATTTTTTAAATAGATTATTCAGTATTTTAATTCATGCTTTGTTGGCATATAATGTCTCTTTCCAGTAAAAGATCTACTTAATAAGAGTCCACTATGTGCCATTAAAGGAGCCCTGGTAGTGAAGTGGTTAAGCATTCAACTGATAACCAAAAGGTCAGTGGATCGAACCCACTACCTGCTCCACAGGAGAAAGATGTGGCAGTCTGCTTCTGTAAATATCACAGCCTTGGAAACCCTACATAGTAGTTCTACTCTGCCCTGTAGGGTTGCTATGAGTCTAAATAGCAGGTTTTATGTGCCACTTCACAACCATCTGAGTTAGATCTATCATCATCCGTATGTTAAAGATTAGAAAACTGAGGCTCTGAGTTTAGTGACTTCTTCAAGGTCACACAACTAGTAAGTGGCACAGCTGGAGTTTAAACCCAAGACAGTGTGTCAGATTTCCAAGGCATGCTCTTTATTATATTCCTAACTATAGTGCTGCCAAGAGTTGAGTTCTACTGATTCATTTCCAAAAGAAAAATATAACTCTATTTTAATGTCTAATTTCATAATATCTAATTTTGAAATATAATCTATTTTCAAGTTCCAACCCTAGTTCCATTAATACATGTCTGCTGATGTGAATTTATTAATAAGCTCCTCATGAGTAAAATATTCTATATAACAGATACTAAATAAAGTTTTTGTTTTATGGTCAATACAGTACTCATTATGCCACTATTATTGTACAGTATTTACAATAAATGTATGTAACTAAAAAATTTAACAGTTTCCAAAATGGTGCATAAAAGAAGCAAGGTGTATTTTATTTTTTCAGGAACTGAAGGGTATTGCCTGCAATAGAGTCGTGATTATCAGACTGTTTGATTCTCAGGCTTTATCTTAGAAATACAGGCAGGAGAGAGGTATGGGATAAATCCTAGATATTTCAGTAGAAGACAGTGGTTCTCAGCCTAGATAATTTTGTCCCCAGAGGACATTTGGTATCCCACCACTGTGTGTAGGGGGGATGCTACTGGCATCTTGTGGGTGGCACCAGGGAGGCTGCTGAACACTGTATTATGCACAGGCACTCCCTACCTCCCACAACAAAGAATTATCCAGTCGAAGATATCAACAGTGCCCAGGTTGAGAAACCCTAGTATAAAGGATTTAATGTCTCTGGCATTTAGCAGAGGGAGTGGCCAGGGTGTTTAGAGACAGTAACTACAAACACTAAATGAGAAAAAGAGCCTAAGTAACAGTTAAGATTAGGTGCAGAACTCAAGCAGTGATAAGCACGCTGGCATGGGAGCAGCCTTCTGCCTCAGATTTGAGGTGGGCAGTGTAAAGAGAGAAAGTGATAGCAACTCCTACTCATTACTTCTATCTTTGCCAGTTGTGATTATTTTTTTCCCTGATAAAGCAGAAAATGGAAAAACATACAGAAAAAGATAAAAAGTTTAATGAAAAGAAGAGAAATAGCTTTTCTTACACAGTACACAGTTCCATTACTAATATATTTAATCTATTATGTATTCTCTCAACAGGGTTATAGAGGGTTACAGTGCAAAATAAGAACAATGGATATTGTGGACACACCATAAGAGAAACTCAGAATGAATAAATATTCATGTGGTTCATTCTGGACAACAGTATTCTGAAAACCAAATACTGTTTCAGGAAGCCTGACTTTTATTCCCCAAAGAATTTCCTTTTGTTGAATCTAGGGGACCCTCCGTCACAAGAGGAAAGTAAAAACTAGACATGCAGCAAGCTCTGAGAGGTGCTAACATTCACAGAAGGTTGCCTTGCTTTGCATAATTTTTACCGTTTGGTACTTTCACCTCTTCCTTTGTTCTTCTTTTTGCCCTTCACTAAAATCTTTTACTCACTTTTCATCCCTTTACATACTCTCATTTTCTTCCTTTTCTCTCTTCCAACTCTAATGTCTTACTTTGCTCTCTTAAAAGTGTCAACTGGTAATGAAACTATATAACGAGAATTCTGGGGCTGGAAGACTAGGCCTTTGAAGATTATAAAATTGTAACAACCCCCCTGCAACATCCCTCTCTCTTACACACAGCATGACTGGTAACAAGTGGTCAGTAGACTCCTTAAACATACTCAAGTCTATTATCCCTACTCCCTTTCAAAAACCACAAACCACTTCTCACTGAATGGGTATTGCTATACTGCTGGTAAGATCTAAACATAGCAATATAATTGGCCTGCATTGCTCTTGCTTCACAGATATCAACACTTTCTCATTACCAACATTTACTAAATTAGAAAGATAAAACTTACTTTAGGTACCACGGTAAGTTACAGGTGGCCAAATTTACAGAATATTTGTTCACTGAAAACTATCTTTTGATAAACTGAAACATTTAACTAAAAGCAGACATAGTGTGATTCATCTAATAAGCCTTGTTTGACATTTTCTCAGGATGAGGAATGACTCATTAAATCCCAAAAATGGCCCGCAAGGTGTGTTTTACCCTCCTACATTCCTCCAAAAGTTTCTTCTCCCCTTAACTGCGTAATCAATAAAAGAAACTGACTAATTTAGAGGATTTCGGGTCATATGGGGTAAATACGGTAATGTACTTCACACAGCACAGCATTATGCCTCTTGGATCCTAGCAGACAGATGCATGAGGCCCAAAATAAAGTGATTTATTATTACAGAATAAAGGATATAAATCCTAATTTGTTCTGTGCCGGGTGCCAGCCCCATAAACCCAGCCGTACCGTTCAGCTTTCTAGTTTTAATTACTCTCTCTAGCGTTCCACCTAACTTTGAGCAGTTCTTGAAGGTAAGGCTCTGGCTGTTGCTTCCGCTGAAGAGTCCCCTTAAACTCGCCCCAGGTGCAGCGAGCGTCTACCTCCCCGCAAGCTGGTGCAGGGCTGGCACTGCGCCGTACCCCTTACCTTAGTGAGCTGGGCAATTTTCTTGCTCATTTTCAGGTGCAGGTCCTGGGTATAGTCCATGCAGTGCCCCGCCTGCTGCGCGCCGGGCGCGGAGGGCGCGAATTTGGCTGCTCCAGCCGCGGAGCCACCGTAATAGTGCTGCTGCCAGCTCATACCCGGGGTCGCCATCTTCCCTACAGACCCCAGTCGGGGCACCTGTCCCCGTGCTCGGGGGACACCTCGCAGAGCAAAGGCGTCTGGGAGGCAAAAGCCGAGGCGGCCGCTTCCAGACCCGACACCCAGCGCCCGTCAAGCTTCGGCCGCAGACGGCCGCCTGCCCGTAACCCCTCGGCCGCCCCCTTCCAGGGACGGGGCGGCCCCACCGGCCCGAGGCTGCGGGCGACGCCGGCGCGGGGCAAGACGCCCAGGAGCCGGCGACGGTAGCGGCCCGAGCCAGGCCCACTCTCGTCCGCTCCTCAGTCCGCGCCTGGCGGGGGCGTCGTAGGCAGCGTTGGCCGTGCGAGTCCCGTTCGCACCCTGCAGCAGAGACCTGGCAAGACGGCCGCCGCCGGGGTTGCGGAGGGAGGAAGAGTCGGGCGGGCTGCAGCGAGGGGAGGCGGGGACTTGGAGGAGGACGCGGGACCCGCGGAGCCGCCGTTACCAGGGCGCGCGGCGCGCGGCCCGCGAACCGCGGGGCGACGGCGACGTAATTTCCCCGCAGTCAAGCCCCGCCCCGCTGCCGTTCGGCCGGGGCTGGTGCGGAGCAGAGGGAGCCCCGGGATTCCACTGCTGGTGCCTCCTGCTGCTTCGGGGACCCCCTAGCCCGGCCGCGTCAGAGTGCTCGGTGTGCCATGGCTGCGGCCTTATGTTGAAATAAATGAAAAAACAAAATAGACCAGTGAAGACGGGGCAGTGACCAGGGCCCCTGTTTAGTTTGCAGAGCGTGTGCCGGTTTACAGTTCATTTTACGTGCATCCTGGCGTGCACAGGACCGAGGTGTCTCATCCTCAAGAAGAGCAGCAACCTCATGGCCAGCTCCCTCCCGTCGGTGGCTTTGGCACCAAAGACGTGGGTATTGAAGTAGCCAGCAATTTGATAATCCCTGTCCTGACCCTTCCTTTTAGACATACACAGATGTGATTGTGACAATGTTTTAGGACGACCTACTACGTGCAGGGCACTGCCCCTTGTTCAAGGCGAAGCGTCTAGATGTGAAAGGAGCACCTATTCAGTGCATTGGTAAAGCGCTGCACCCCTATTTTCCCCCAGTCTAATAAGAGTTGGAGACAATTATAAACGAAATCTAGTTGGCTGGGACTCAAAACGGGTAGGAGTGGAGTACATGTAAAGTGACAAAAACAAAATGGAAGGAAATGTCAGTGCTTTAAAGATTTGGAACTTGGCCAAAATTTGTCATTACATGTGCTTTTTCACCTTCCTAAATATGTTATTTCCTACTGATTTTCTCCTGACAGCTCTACTCCAGCAGATCTAATAAGTTTTGTGGGTTTTGTTTTATTTAAAACAAACAAACAAAACCTTCTATTTTGTCTTGAAGTGAATGGGTCGTTTGAGGACAGTCTTAACACAAACTTAACAAATATAGAATTGTGCTTGGTTAAAAAAGTTGTTTTTCATGTAGTTTTCCAGGACAGATTTTCCCTACTTCATAATATGTGGACTCTTTTTAGAATGTAAAATCATGTAAATCTGAGAATACTAAGAAATCCAACTGAGGGCCAAATAACATAATAAAGTGTTTGTTTGAATATGACTTGATCAGCAAGATGAACTTTGAATAGAATCCTGAAAGGTTGGAATCCAGAAAAGAAGACTGAAGTTGGCTACATCTTTTCCCAAATGCTAGGTATTTAGCCCCCCTCTCACAGACTTTCCAGAAAAGATATTTCTGTTGCCAATGTTCTTAATGGAACAGATGGCCAGAAACAAATATTATGCAAATTTTGCTTCCTTCTTAAGCACTAAAGATTAAATGAAATTGGAGAGAATTATGAACTAGTCAAATTCTAGGCATGCACAACCTCATCTTCCCTGAAACCAGAAGAACTAGATGGTGCCTGGCTACCACCACAGACTGTTGTAGATGGAGTCAAAGTAGCTGGTTCCAGATACAGTGGAAGAAAATTAAGAAGCAGAATTCAAAATCTTATTTAAAAAAAAAGCCAGGCAAACTGAAATAGTAGAGAACAGACAACTCCCTGAGACAATGGCCCTGAGATACTCTTTAAACCTGAACCAAGCCTATCCCCTGAGATCATCTTTTAGCAAAAGAGTAGAGTGGCACAAAATAAAGGCTATTACTTGTAAGATCAGTTCCCTACTTAAAAAAACATCAATATGGAAGTAAAAGGTTAACAATTACTCAAAAGCATAGATCAGAAGGTAAGGGGGCAAGAAAAGTAGGGTACTGGGAAGGAAACAAACTGAACAAAGAGAATGTTGGCAGATTATGGTAAATGTAACGAATGCCAACAATTTGTGTGGAAATTATCAAATGGGAACCTAACTTTGCTTTGTAAACTTTTACCAAAAATGCAATGAAATTTATTTTTTCATTTCTAGGCCTAGAAGATTCAGAATCATTTTAGAACTTTCATATCCTTTACATTCTAAACAGAAATGTATGCTCCAGACGTTCACTGTGGCTCACTAGACTGGTGTGGCCAGATCTTGCTGGGACAAAGGTGTTTTGACTTTGTCACTGTGATGTAGTAGAAAGAGCATGGCATTGGAAGTGAGATGGATGTGTACCCTAAGCTGAATCATTGAACTTGTATATCCTCAAGTGCCTCTGAAAAGAGAGAGTGTTATCAGCCTCTTCTGGTTCTAACTTGGAAGGTAGAGGCTAGGACACTGAGCCACTGAGTTCACGCTGAGCCCCATCACGTGAGTTTGTACCATCACTACATGGCACAGCCCAAGTGGAGGCTTTTCTTAAATACTATGCACAAAAGACACTGTCATTCCATGAATTTTATATTTTTGCCCTGTTACAATATAAAATAGGTCATCTGATACATAATTCTATGCAATGATAAATAACATTAAGAATAATATATTACACCCATTATCCCATCACCCAGAATCTCACTTAAAAATCCAATAGAGGAGGTACGTAATAGGACAGAAAAAAAGGTAGTTAGGCAAGAGATCGTTATTTAGTACATATTTATTTCATGAAATGGACAAGTATTTATTGGATGCCTACTATGTGCCAGGCATTGTGTAGGTGGTATGGCTGCAATGATGATTAAGAATTGGTCTCTGTCCTCGAGTTACCAGTCTAGCAGAAGAGACAGGCAAGTAAAGAATAAATTGCAACCCAGTGTGCTAAGTACCAAAGGAACTCACAAGACAGGCATTTAAACTAGCTTTGAGGCATCAGAGAAAGCTTTACACATGCACTAAATGCCTGAATTGACTCCTAAAGAAAAAGTTTGTTTCTGATAAAAGGGGCTATGAAAGATATCCTTGCCTGGAGGATAGCAAGTCCGAAGCCTGGAGATGAGACAGAGTGACCCATTTAGGCTACTGGAAGTGGTACAATATTGCTGGAGTAAAGAGTCAGAGTGGGATGTCAAAACATTAGGTAGAGCAAGTACTGAGACCATTCATGGGGGGAGGGGACTTAAAGGGGTAAATTTGTTTTGAGGGCAATGATCAGCCACTGAAGGGCTTTAGGCAGATTAATGAAGTAATCAGATTTGCATTTTAGAAAAGCAATTCTAGTGAAAGTATGGAAAATGGATTACAGGGACAACTTTATAGACAAAGAGACAAGTTAGGAGGCTATTGTACTCATTTAGGTGAGAGAGGACAAAACCACTGAACTAAAATACGGCAGTGAGAATAGAAGTGAATGGATATAAGACATTCAGAAAGTAGACAGTGAGGCTAAGGAGATGAGAGCAGCCAAGGACTCCACCTGAGAAAGCGACAATAGGAGAAAGACTGGTTGGGGAAAAATGATAAATTTCAGTTTAGAATGTTATGTGTGAGATGACAGTGGAACGTCTAAGCAGAGAAGTTCAGTTGCAGTTGAATATAGAGTTAGTAAAGAAATACAGTAATCAAGTTGGAATACAACAGGAGAAGCCAATTATTACTTACAAGAGGAAACCAGAAGCCATTAGTATGTAAAAAGCAGGTTGGCATCTGGAGCATCCTAGAACTTAGATTGAGGCATTGGATCTAAGAGCCCTGAGAAGTATGCTCCTAATAAAGTAGAATGTTGGCCCAGCAGGGACAGAGGTTTATGCAGGGGAACAGTCACTGATAGCAAATAGAGGAAGGAGTTAAAAGTAAAAGAAAAATTACTGTTAGAGATGGAACCAAATTCCACGTCCAAAACTCTCATTTTAGACATATTGAAGAGCAGGGAAGTTGAGTTGTCTAAATTTTAAAACCACTTAGCAATAGAGCTAAAATTACAACTGAAATATTTTAAACCCCATTTCTTTCTGGTTTACTGAACAGTAGCTTAAAGCTACATACAGGAAACGTTATTCTGATATTATTTGACTAGAAATTCCTTATACTAGTACTTTCATATTTTGATATCCACAGATGATTTATATTTCGAATGCTGTCTCACAGACACTCAAATCTCCTACATAATTCCAGTATTGTTAGAAACAGTGGAGAGAGGGGAGATGAGAGTGGAGAGTGGTGACTGCAAAGGTTGATTAATAGTGAAACTCCTTTCTTTTTTAAAAAAAATTTATTGTGATTTGGGTGAACGTTTACAGAGCAAATTCATTTTCCATACAGCAGCTCATATATATTTTGTTTCATTATGCACTGCCATCAAGTTGGATGCAACTCATGACCACCCCCTCCTTGGGTTTCCAAGGCAGTATCACTACAGAAGTAGATTGCCCAACCTTCCTGCCAAGGAGTGGCTGGTGGGTTTGAACCACCAGGCTTCTGGTTAGATGTCAAATGCCTTAGGTGTGATATTGACTGCAATTCCTCCCTGTAGTTACCTCTTGCCTGTGTTTTTCTTTCCTATGCATTCCTGCCCCCTGAGCTATCTCCCTGTGCAAACACTTTTGGTCTCAAGGTCATAGGCTGAGGATTTCCTGGTCTACTAGTCTGCTGGACCAATTGTTTCTTGAGTTTTTGGTTTTCTTCATTCTTCTTTGCTCTAGACGAGGAGGGACCAATTGTTGCATGTAGATGGACACTTGCAAGCCTTTAAGACCCAGTCACTACTCACCAAAGTAGGATGTATAACAGTGTTTTTGGTAGTATGTTTCCATGGCTACTTTTGAGAGATGAGTCCTAACAAGTGATCACATGACTATATAGTTTTGTAAATATGTATTAAAAAATAAAGGAGCTCTGGTGGCATAGTGGATAAGTAACTTGACTGCTAACTGGAAGGTCAGCAGTTCAAACCCACCACCCACTCCACAAAAGGAAGATGGGGCAATCTACTTCCATAAAGATTTACAGTCTTGGAAACCCAACGGGGGTCACTATGAGTCAGAAATGACTAGATGGCAGTGAATTATATAAGAGTAATATTTTCGTTCTTGAAAAAGCCCCCCCACAAAAAAAAAAAAAAAAACCCTGGATTGATTCCAACTAGCAGTCCCTAAGGTTGAGAGTTAAAATTGGGATTGAAATGTGAGATCAAAAGTTAGTAGACTCTGATTTCTTCATTGCGAGTTACCCTTTTTGCTTATGGAGAGTTTATTTTAGAGAACAGATAATCAGAGAATGGTGCTTCATCAATCAACAAGCATTTATTGATTGCTTCTCTTGTGAAAGTTAAACAGTCATTTTCTGTTGAAGGTCATGGTTAGCTAGAGGATATTCTGGATATGAGGTTTGAAAGAGGGAAGAGGTTGGGACATATTCTTTCTCCTGTGTTCTTTTCCCCTTCTCATTTGGGCCAGAAGAGTGATAAAGATCAAATCAGGCAGTTCACTGAGAATGGCATTAAATATCTACAAAAGGACTTGACAGATGAAGTTGGTGACATGATTTCCAAGGTACTTTCCATCTCTCTTCTCTCTGTCACAGTGTAATGCCTCTTAGGAACATTCAATACTTGAATGAAATTTAATCTGAGGCCATCCAAAAGGCTTAATAGCATCAGAGACTCAGGGTCAATACAGACTATATACAAGCAACTGGACTCATGTGGAATCAATACACTAGGTTTGTGTAAGTCTTCACACAAACACGGGAAGTATTTTGAGCTGTTTGTTCCAGATAACAATCTTTCTGTTGGTACAGATTTCCAAGTATAATGGAAAGACTCAGATTTTTATTAACGTTTTTTTAGTTCTTCATATATGCTGCTTTCTTTTTTCTCTTTTTTTGGGGGGAGGGGTAGGGAGGCAGAGGGTAGGGGGAGTCCTTCCTCATGAGTTCAGAAACTCATCTCTGTTACATCAATCCACAATGGTAATGAATACCTTCTAAAATGGTTGATGTAAAATAAAAAATGTTTGTTTCCAACTTTTAGTTAACTCCCCTTCTCCATCACAGTAATTACTAGCTTTTCCTCTGTTAACAAAGTTGACCTTTTCTATAAACATCTTTATCAACCAGCAGCCAATTGCCTTATCCATCAACTTTATCTGGATTCCTTCAAAAGCAAAGACCAAGTCAGGTAATTTACTTGGTAGGTAATCTTCAGAAGCAGGGAAACAGAGAAGTAGGAAAAGCAATTAAAGGAAACGTTATTGAGCTGGCTAATTTTTGTCAATAGGTCCTTAGTCCCACTAGAGACCCTCTGAAGAACTGTGTAGAAGGCACCAAGAATTTTCTCTCCCGAGAACGGAAGGCTGAAGCATTTATACCCTGACTGCCTTAACTAAGGATTGCTTTTAAAGAAAATTCCTCTATATGTCTGGACATTCAGTGTCAGCTCAGTGAGCTCTTGTGGCTCGGGAAAAAACTGTGAATCAGGAAAGCAGAAAGACGCAGAAGCTCTTGAAGTGGAAATGTCACACGCACAGGAGCTGTCCAACACAATTGCAGCTGAAATCAAAGGAAGTATCACAGGACACCAAAAGTATCTGCTGCAGTCTATCTCTCGCACTTTTCAGATCTACTTGTTTCACATATAAAATTCATTCTGTCATTGATGCTCTAAGGTCATGGCCAGCCACTAATTCTAAAAAGACTCAAGAACAGGGGTTCCTTGTTGCAACATATCCCGAGGCCATAAATTGTATTCATCAGGTCCCTTCCCCACTACTCATTCTAGATTTCCCGCACCCTTGGTGAGCACTTCAGTTCTTTGCTTGGTGGAAGGCCCAGCCTTTCATCTTTGAGGAGTCCAAGCTCTTGATTCACTTGCCCTATCAGGCTGAGGTTACTACAGTTTTTCATTCAGTGCTATCCCCAGTCATAGAAGACAACAGGAATCCCAGTGATTTTTATTTTACTTCATTGTAAAATAGATGTAACAAAAATTTCACTATTTTAACCATTTTAGAGTGTACAAATCAACATTAATTACATTTACCATGTTGTACAACCAGCACACTATCCATTCACCAAAAAAAAAATAATAATAATAATCACCTCAAATAGAAATTTAGTACCCATTAAGAAATAACCTCACCCACTGTTGTTGTTGTTGTTATGTGCTGTTGAGTCGCACCTGACTCATAGCAACCTCTCCTTGGGTTTCCAAGGCAGTATCACTACGGAAGTAGATTGCCCCATCTTTCTTCTGAGCAGTGGCTGGTGGGTTTGAACCGCCAGCCTTCTGGTTAGCAATCAAGTGCCTTAGGCACTATGCTACCAGAGCTCCCCTCACCCACTAGTAACTGCTATTAAACTTTCTTTTTTAAATACCTATTCTAGATATGTTATATAAGTGAGATCATACAGTATTTGTCCTTCTGTGTCTGACTTATTTCACTCAGAATAATGTTTTCAGGGTTCATGCATGTCATAACATGTATCAGACCCAGTGAATCTTTTGAGATCTGGACATGTTGTTAAACATTTTCATGGGAAAATATTCCCTAACCAGTAAACTCTCCCCTCTTCAGTCTCATATTCCATTCATCTTTTTCAATTTCACATCTTCAAATCTATTCTCATATATTTTTTTCTTTGTTTTTGTCAATAAATATTACCCAGATTCTGTAATTCTTGTGGTAATAATTTCTTACCATAGCAGAGATGGTACCTCCCCACTTAGAATATGCTAATCTCTCTCTCTCATTATCAATCTGGAAGCAATTAGTGGAGTTAGTGAAGGGGATCCCAAAGAGAACAAAAATGTCTTGCAAGACATGTTTTCATCCTCTCTGGGCAAGAGAAGAATGTTGTCCTCTAGCAAGGAGAAGACTTGGTTCTGCAGCCTGAATGATTCAAGAGGGGCCAAGGTTCTATCCCCAAAGTTGTCTTCAGCCCAAGTCTTAGGGTGTGATTCTTTCCATATGAAAGCTGTGACTTTTGCATAAAAGGTCTTTAACATGGAGGCCGGCATGTTCTGCTTCCATTGCCATTCTGCCACCCCTACTATTAAATTCAAAGCCTGATTTTTAGCACAATCTGTCTTTTTGCTATAGAGTGTCTTCCTGCCATGAAGGACTTCTGGTTTTCACAGAATGCCTTGAAGTAATAACTGGGTGAATTAAATTTGCTTTTCTCTTTCTTTAAGGCTTTTTTTCAAGGCTTTTAAGGCAGTTAACAAAAGCAAGCCAATTCCACTACTTTTGTAATTACCATTGTCCCTTTCCATTCCACTGTTAGACATGCTGTATAAGCAAAGTTTCCCCTTCCATCGCACCCTATCATGCACGACCAGGGTTCCTAAATGGTCTCTTAGTCTCCTTTAATTAAATCTCCCCATGTCTTCCTTGTTAAATGTCCTAATTTATAAACCCTACCCATTCTTAACAGGAACCCTGCTGATGCAGAGGTTAAGTGCTCAGCTACTAACAAAAAGGTCAGTGGTTTGAAACCCACAGCCTCTCTGTGTGAGAAAGATGTGGCAGTCTGCTTCTGTGAAGATATATATACCTCAGAAACCCAATGGGGCAGTTCTACTCTGACCTATAGGGTTGCTTTGAGTTGGAATTAGTTGCAGTGGGTTTGGTTTTTGAGTTTTTAATCCATTCTTACCAGAAGTCCTGATGGTAGAGTGGTTATGCACTAGGCTGCTAACCAATAGTGTAGGCCGATGGCTGGAACCCACCAGCTATGCTGTAACACAGAAGAAAAGTATGGCAGTATGCTCCCATAAAGATTACAGCTTTGGAAACCATGTGGAGCAGTTCTACTCTGTCCTATGTAGGGTTGCTATGAGTTGGAATTGACTTAACAGTATGAGTTTGGGTTGGATCTGGGATAACATTGGTTTCTTCAAAGGTACTGACAGAAGAAACAATCCACATGCATTTACAGAGCTAGTGCTGAAATCAGGAAAGATCCTAGCAATAGGAGATGGGACTTTGTGTCAGGTGGTTTTTGTTTGTTTTTCACCTGTATTACGTTATTAGGAGAGTACCTACAAGCAAATTGGCAGTTGTCCATTCCTTTGCTCCTGACTCCAAAATCAGAAGATAGAATTTTGCTTCACCTTTCATAGTACTTTCTGGGAAGGCCTCTTAGAATATTAAAATATCCAGATAGGAAGTAAAATCTTTTCTGTTTTGCAAACTTCTGGTCTGTCTTCGATCCTTCCAGAGGAAGATAAGCCAAAAAGTATTAATAGTGTTTCTGTCTTTTGTTAGGCTAGAATTCAGTAGGCATGGCAGCAAATGTTTGAATATACAAGGAGGTCTGGTGGCACAGTGGTTGAAGCACTGGCTGCTAACCAAAAGGTTGGTGGTTCAAATCCACCACCTGCTCCATGGGAGGAAGATGAGGCAGTCTGCTTTTGTAAAGACTTACAGCCTTGGAAGCCCTATGAGGTTGCTTTTTTTTTTTTTTTTTTAAGGTGGGCTTAAATACACTTCGGTGTTCTCCCACCCCCAAACGCACATGCTCCTTTCAGGCCCAGGTCAGTCTCTGGCCTTGATAAAAATGGGCTGGTTTCCGGTTCAGAACATAGAGATAAAGTGGTGGATTTGGCACATCCTGCTTGAAGCTTCCTCTCTTTTCTCACTTAAAAATTGTATTGTGTTACCCTGGGGTGTGTGTGTGAGAGAGAAATGGAGTTAAGATGGGAGAAGTCAGAGAGTGCATAGAGTGGGGGGTCAAAAGAGGCAAAAATGAGAAAAGTCCAGATTTAGAAAAATTACATCTAAAAGAATATTGGGGTCAGAATGATGACATTATCTTCCATCCTTTCTATCTAGTGATTGAAGGTGTTCTTTTTCACTTCTGCCTCATGACTGATTTCATTCACAACTTGGAAAGTGCTACTTCCTTTTTCAAAAATATTTATTCATTTAAGTAAAAGAGCTCAGCTTTCAATTCTCCACCTCTTTTTCTGTTCCTTCTTCCTGTCCTACTCCAATTTCTCACGCTCCCTTTATAAAAAGAACACATAAACAAAAACTGAAACAAAGTGTAAACTATCACAGACAGAAACCTATAGGGCTAATCTTACATATCAACACAACTGATTATAAATACCGAAATGTTTGAAATCAGGTGTCTTAGTTTAGATTTTACCCCAAAACAGACTCTGAGACAAAGATTTGGGTGTAAGCAGTTTATTTGAGAGGTGATCCCAGAAACAGTGAGGGAGGTTGAAGTGAGACAAGGCATAGAGGAAGATAAGGCAAGAAAAGGCGTGTTGTCAAAGCTTAGTATCTGCCATGAGCTATGTGGTGCAGTAGGACTGTGGCCCTTCCAAGGGTCTGTAAATTTGTGCCCTCAGGGGTTAAGGATCAGAGCATATTTATCCACCAGTATTAGCCCAGTATTAGCTGTTGTTTGCTCCCAAGGGGTTAACTCCCTCCAAGCCTCAGGCAGAGAGACACAAATGCTTAGGTAAAAAGCCTGGAAGTAAGCAAATTGACTACCCTGACCACAGCAGACCTCCAGGGCAGACTAAGGGGATATGAGCAGGTCACAGACATCAGACAGTTATATATTTTTAGCTGAATAAAGTCATCTGCTAGTTTAGCCTTTTCCTCTTTGTATTGCCCAATGGCTTTTGTCTTCTTTAAAAAATTAAAAATTCTTCTCTATAGCCTTATTTTATATAGGCTTTATGATAATAGTAAACCCAAACCCACTGCCACTGAGTCAATTCTGACTCATAGCAACCTGATGTAATAGTAGTAATCACTCACTCACACTCACCCACTGCTGTCAAGTGGAATCTGATTCAGAGACCCCTCCTTGGGTTTCTGAGGCAGTATCTCTATGGAAGTAGATTGCCCAGTCTTCCTTACTAGGAGTGGATGGTGGGTTTGAACCACTAGCCTTATGGCTAGCAGTCAAATGCCTTAGGCATTATGCCACCAATACCCTATTATATTTCACTTTTCTCACAGTGCAATTATCTCAATCTCTAAACAGTCTTTGAGATGAACATTATTAGCTTTACTTTACTATAAAATAACTAAAGTACAAATGAATTAAATATCCCCCATAATATCATAGTGTAAGTTGCTGATGCTCAAACTTAGTTCTTTTAATTCTAAACTTAGTATTTTTCCTACCATACTCTATTTGTCTTCTGTACTAACGGATTTTTTTAGAGTGAGCATGGTGTGTAATATGCTCAACCCAAACCAAACTCACTGCAGTCGAGTCGGATCTGACTCACTGCCTCCTTGGGTTTCCGAGGCAGTGTCACTACAGAAGTAGATTGCCCCATCTTCCTTCCGAGGAGTGGCTGGTGGGTTTGAACTGCCAGCCTTCTGGTTAGCAGTCAAGTGCCTTAGGCACTGTGCCACCAGAGCTCCCATGTAATATGCTAGTAACACTTAAATACAAATGTTAATGTTCTTTATGTGACTCTCTTGTAACATCTTTAGCTAGTACATCAAGGATATATAATAGAAGAAAGGAACCCCCATAGAGATGCAAAAAATATATAGAGGATTAATGAAATAAATCCTTTATGTTGTTGTTGTTGTTATGTGCCGTCGAGTCGGACCGGACTTATAGCGACCCCTCCTTGGGTTTCCAAGGCAGTATCACTACGGAAGTAGATTGCCCCATCTTCCTTCCGAGGAGTGGCTGATGGGTTTGAACTGCCAGCCTTCTGGTTAGCAGTCAAGTGCCTTAGGCACTACGCTACCAGAGCTCCCATAGATAGAGGAAAACTAGAAAGAAACTCAGAAATATTCTATCATAAACAGGAAGTAGGGCAGGGCACAGGAAGGAGTAGTTAGTTTTCTTTTCTACATCAGAAGACAGTGTAATTTTTCAATGAAAAGAGTGAACTAGATTATAAATAGGGGCTCTCGCAGCATAGTGCCTAAGGCACTTGACTGCAAGCCAGAAGGCTGGTGGTTCAAACCTACCAGCTACTCCTTGGAAGAAAGATGGGGTAATCTACTTCCATAGTGATATTGCCTCAGAAACCCAAGGAGGGGTTGCTATGAGTCAGGTCTGACTCAAAGGCACATAACAACGACAACAACAACAACAAATTATAAGTATAAGATACCAATCACTTAAGATTTGCTGTGGTCCAAAGGCAGTGGAACTCTTAATTCACCTCTAGTGTAACTAACAAATAGGGAAGAGAATTGCTGGGGTGACAATAGTTGAGACAGAGGGGTGGATTCAATAGGTGGCAATGCCATTCCTACACTCTCAGGATGGTTATGGCTTGCTTGCACTAACTGCACCAAAGGCAATGTTGAGAAGGTATATAAGTATAATACATGCATAATATAATACACACATGGAAAGTATACGGCTTAAAGGGTTTTCTATTTTGCAGTTGGGTTACTGAAAATAATTCTATACCCCTAGATTATAAATGCTCAATACATCTTTACCCTCAGTATTTATAATGATAGTGGATTTCATAAAACACAAACATAGATGGGGTAGATCTCATCTGTGAGCTAGAAGTTAAAGAGAGCTGGTTCCTTAGGGTAAAAAGTGTCCTTTTATCTTTTCTGAGCCGAGATAAATGGGAAAAAATACCCATGAAATTATCATAAAGACCGAAAGGCATGAAAAAAAGAGGACTGTGACTAAAATAATCTGTATTTAGAATTACACTTACAAAGTAAAAGGAAGAATTATAGCCAAAAAGAGCTTCAGTTTGTGTCAGATAAACAGAATTATTATTCTAGAGAAAATCTTGACTTTGAAATTATCAGTAAGAAAAGGAGGAGAATATAAAATTCAGAGAAGAGTGTTATGAGCTTTAGGAACAATTTTAAATCAACAGAACTGCCAGGAAATATTGTTGGTGGTTGTTGTTAGATGCCATCGAGTCATCTCTGACTCATAGTGACCCTATGCACAGCAGAGCGAAACACCGCCTGGTCCTGTGCCAGCCTCACGATCCCTGCTATACCTGAGCCCATCGTTGCAGCCACTGTGTCCATCCATCTCGTTGAGGGCTTCCCCTTCTTCATTGACCCTCCACTTTACAAAGCATATCTTTCTCCAGGGAATGGTTCCTTCTGACATCATGACCAAAATATGTGAGACGAAGTCTGGCCGTGCTCACTTTCAAGGAGCATTCTGGCTGCACTTCCTTAAGGATAGATTTGTTAGTCCTTTTAGCAAACCATGGTACTCTTAGCATTCTTCTCCAACACCACAACTCAAAAGCATCAACTCTTCTTCAGTCTTCCTTATTCATTGTCCAGCTCTCACATGCATAAGAGGCAATTCGAAATACTATGGCTTGGGTTAGGCACACCTTAGTCTTCAAGTAGACATCCTTGTTCCTCATCACTTGAAAGAGGTCCTTTGCAGCAGATTTGCCCAATGCAATACATCATCTGATGTCTTGACTGCTGCTTCCATTGGTGTTGATTGTAGAACAAAGCCATATGAAGTCCTTGACAACTTCAATCTTTTCTCCATTCACCGTGAATCTGTTTATTGGACCAATTGTGAAGATTCAGTTTTGTTATACTGAAGCATAATCCATACTGCAGACTGTAGTCTTTAATCTTCATCAGTAAGTGCTTCAAGTCATCTTCACTTTCAGCAAGCAAAGTTGTGTTATCTGCATATCGCAGGTTGTTAATGAGTCTTCCTCCAATCCTGATGTCATGTACTTCATATAGTCCAGCTTCTTGGATTATTTGCTCAGCATACAAGTTGAATAAGTATGGTGAAAGGATACAACCCTGACACAATCCCTTCTTGATTTTGAACCATGCAGTATTCACTTGTTCTGTTAGAATGATAGCCTCCTGATCTATATACAGGTTCTTCATGAGTACAATAAAGTGTTCTGGAATTCCCATTCTTCTCATTATTATCCACAATTTGTCATGATCCACACAATCTAATGCTTTGGCATAGTCAATAAAACATAAGTAAACATCTTTCTGGTATTATTTGCTTTCAGCTAAGATCCATCTGACATCAGCAATGATACTCCTCATTCCACATCCTCTTCTGAATCCAGATTGCATTTCTGGAAGCTCTCTGTCAATATACTGCTGCAACTGTTTTTGGATTATATCAGTAATATTTTACTTGCATGTGACATTAATGATATTGTTCGATAGTTTCCACACTCTGTGGGATCACCTTTCTTTGCTATGGGTACAAATATGGATCTCTTCCAGTGAGTTGACCAGGTGGCTGTTTTCCAAATCTCATGGCATAACCAAGTAAGTGCTTCCAGCGGGGCATCCGTTTGATGAAACATCTCAATGGATATTCCGTCAATTCCTGGATGTTTGTCCTTTGCCAGTTCCTTCAGTGCAGCTTCAACTTCTTCCTTCGATACCATTGGTTCTTGATCATATGCCACCTCCTGAAATGGATGAACATCAACCATCTTTTTGGTACAGTGACTCTGTGTATTCCTTCCATCTTCTTTTGATATTTCTTGCACCATTCAATATATTGCCCATAGAATCTTTCAATATTGCAACTGGAGGCTTGAATTTTTTCTTCAGTTCTTTCAGCTTGAGATATGCTGAGTGTGTTCTTCCCTTTTGGTTTTCTAACTCCAAGTCTTTGCACATTTCATTATAATAATTGGCTTTGTCTTCTCAAGCTGCTCTTTGAAATCTTCTGTTCAGCTTGTTTTATCTTGTCATTTATTCCATTTGTTTTAGTTACTCTTTGCTCAGGGGTAAGTTTCAGAGTCTCCTCTGACATCTGTTTCGGTCTTTTCCCCCTTTCTTGTCTTTTTAATGACCTCTTGCTTTCTTCATGGAACATGTTCTTGATGTCATCCCACAATTCCTCTGGTTTTCAGGCAATGATGTTCAGTGCATCATATCTATTCTTTATGTGGTCTCTAAATTCAGAAGGTATATTACCAAGGTCATATTTTGGCTTTTGTGGACTTGTTTTAATTGTCTTTAACTTCAGCTTGAATGTGCATATGAGTAGTTGATGGTCTGTTCCACAATCAGCTCCTGGCCTTTTTTTGGCAGAAGATATTGAACTTCTCCATCACCTCTTGCCACAGATGTTGTCAATCTGATTCCTGTGTATTCCATCTGGTGAAGTCCACATGTATAGTCATCACTTATTTGTTGAAAAAAGGTATTTGTAATGAGTAAGTCACTGGTTTTGCAAAATTCTATTATGTGATCTCCAGTGTTATTTCTATCTCCAAGACCATATTTTTCAAGTACCAGTGACTCTTCTTTGTTTCCAAATTTTTCATTCCAGCCACCAGTGATAATCAACACATCTTGATTGCATGTTTCATCAATTTCAGACTGCAGAAGTTAGTAGAAATCTTCAATATCCTCATCTTTGGCTTTGGTGGTTGGTGTGTAAATTTAGATAATAGTAGTATTAACCAGTCTTCCTTGTAGGCATTGTAGGATTAATATCCTAGGCATTAGTGAGCTGAAATGGACTGGTTTTGACCTTTTGAATCAGACAACCATATGATCTACTATGCCGGGAACGACAGTTTAAAGAGGAATGGCGTGACATTCATCCTCACAAAGGATGTTTCAAGATCTGTCCTGAAGTACAATGCTATCCATGATAGGATAATATCCATAAGCCTACCAGGAAGACCCGTTAATATGACTATTATTCAAATTTATGCCCCAACCACCAAAGCCAAAGATGAGGAAATTGAAGATTTTTATCAACT
>NW_006922028.1:813503-814220 GCF_000298275.1 Orycteropus afer afer | reverse complement strand
TTTATTGACTATGCAAAGGCACTTGATTGTGTGGATCATGAGAAATTATGGATAACATTGAGAAGAATGGGAATTCCTGAGTACTTGATTGTACTTGTGAAGAACCTGTACCTTGACCAGGAGGCTGTCGTTTGAATGGAACAAGGGGACACTGCATGGTTTAAAATCAGGAAGGGATTGTGTCAGGGTTGTATCCTTTTCCCATACTTATTCAATCTATATGCTGAGCAAATAATCCAAGAAGCTGGACTATATGAAGAAAAACAGGACATCAAGATTAGAGGGAGAATCATTAACAACCTGAGATACGCTGGTGATACAACTTTGTTGTATTGCTGAAAGTGAGCATGACTTGAGGCACTTACTGATGAAGATTGAGGAACATAGCCTGCAGTATGGATTACATCTGAATATAAAGAAGACAAAAATCCTCACAACTGGACTAATAAGCAGCACCACGATAAATGGAGAGAAGATTGAAGTTGTCAAAGAATTCACATTGCTTGGTTCTACAATCAAGGTCAATGGAAGCAGCAGTCAGGACATTAGACAACGTGTAGCAATGGGTAGGTCGGCTGTGAAGGAACTCTTTCAAGTGCTGAAGAGCAAGGATGTCTTCTTCAGGACTAAGGTGCACCTGACACAGGCCATGATATTTCCAATCACCTCGTATGCATGTGAGAGCTGGACAATGAATAAGGAAGACCAAAGAAGTGT
>NW_006922028.1:778310-813003 GCF_000298275.1 Orycteropus afer afer | reverse complement strand
CATATGGTTGTCTGATTCAAAATGGCCAAAACCAGTCCATTTCAGCTCACTAATGCCTAGGATATCAATCTTTATGCATTCCATTTTGTTTTTGACAACTTCCAATTTTCTTAGATTCATACTTTGTACATTCCATGTTCTAATTATTAATGGATATTAGCATCTGTTTCTGCTCATTTTGAGCCATGCCACATCAGCTAATGGAGGTCCTGAAATCTTTATTCTATCCATATTGTTAAGGTTGTCTCTACTCTGAGGAGTCAGCTCTTCCCCAGTCAAATTTTGAGTGCCTTCCAACCTGATGGACTCATCTTCCAGCACTGTTGGACAGTGTTTCAGAGCGTTCATAAAGTTTTCCAGTAATATATCAGACAGTGTTTCACTGCTATTCATAAGATTTTCACTGGCCAATTCTTTGAGAAGTGGAAGGCCTCTTCCTTCTTCCGAGTCTGTCTAAGCCCAGCAGCTCTGCTAAAACCTCTCTACCATGGGTAACCCTGCTGGCATATTGTAACATGGTGGCATAGCCTTGCCTCACAGCAACACATAAGTCACCATAGCATGACAAACTGACAGACAAGTTCATCTCCCTTAGTTGTTCCTAACCCCTCTGCACCTGCCTACCTCAGGCCCCTGCCTTAATATAGAGCCACAGCCAATTAAAAAGCAGCCTCTAAGCTCTGGGAAGAGAATATAGTAGGTATTGTTGGCTTCCTACATAAATCCATTTCCCCATTATTCCTTCTTAACTAGCCCCCAGTTTTGTTGAAATATTCATCTCTCCTGCATGTGATTCTGGAGTAAAATGCAGCTCAGTGCAAATTGGTCTGAGTCAACTATTGTCTTCTCATTCCCCTGGGTAGTGCAAATAGTTCAAACATTCAGTTCCTAACCAAAAGATTGGTGGTTCATATCCATCCAGCCAGAAGAGCCTGATTGTCTACTTCCAAAAAATCAAGACATTGAAAAAAACCTTTGGAGCAGTATTCTACTCCAACATACATGGGGTCTCTATGAGTTGGAATCAACTGGTTTTGTTTACATTTTTTATTTCCCTGCCAGGAATTGGTTTGTGAGCAGGGGGGCCACGGACCTGGTTCTTAGCATGAGGAATGAGAAGAGGACTAGTGAGAGCCTCTGAGTAAGATTCTCTGAGTTGAGACAGCCCTCTTTTTGCCTCTGGATGATTCTCTGTGTGTAATGCATGGAATGGCCATAGCCATCTTATTACCAGCTTGAGCCTGAAGCCAGGACCTAATGATGTAAAGTGGAGAAACGGAAAGAAGCTGGCTCCTTGATGACACATGTGTGAGTAGCTGCATCAACCACCTGAACCCTACTTACTAAATACCTCAGGACTTCCCGATATTTGACTTAATAAACTTTCTGATTTACAAAGCCAATTTGGCTTTGAGACTTGTAATGGCCAAAGAGAACTTGACTGATGTAAGAGTAAGGGTGGTGGTATACTGTTATGGATTGAATTATGTCTTCTAGACATGTAAACCCGACCCTGTTTGGAAATAGGGCTTTTCTTTTGTGATGTCAATGTGGTCATATCTCAATAGGGTTTGTCCTAAACATAATCACTTCTGAGAAGTGACTTATAGAAAGAGCAGGATAGACACAGACACATATAAGGGTAAGATAGACACCACATGAGGACAAAGGAATGCCAAAGATTGCTCACAGATGTCAATAACTAGAAGAGAGGTCCACAGAAGGAATCAACATGGCTGAGACCCTGATTTGGACTTTCAGCATTCAGAACTTTGAAAAAATACACTTCTGTTCTTTAAAGTCTTAAGTGCTTGAGGTAATATTTTTGTTACAGCAGCAGTAGATAACTAAGGCATATGCCTTCCATCCTATCATGGAGGTTTTGCCCTTTCAATAATAGAAGAGATGCAGGCAATTGGCATAACATACTACATAAAAACACTGTTCTACATCCTACTTTGGTGAGTAGTGACTGGGATCTTAAAAGCTTTCAAGTGGCCATGTAGATGCAACAATGGGTCTCTTCTCATCCAGAGAAAAGAAGAATGAAGAAAACCAAAGACACATGGAAACAATTAGTCCAAGGGATTGGTAGACCACATGATCCTCAGCCTATATGACCATGAGACCAGAAGAACCAGATGGTGCCAGGCTACAACTGTCAACCACTGAGAGGAGAATCAGTGCAAAAGATCTGGGATAGAGTAGGAGAACAATGTGGAACAAAACCCAAATTCATAAAGAAAAAAAAAAAAAAGACCAGTTTTGCTGGTCTAATAGAGCCTCGTGAAACCCCTAAGACTGTGGCCCCTAGCTACCCTTTCGGTCTGGAATTGGACTCACTCATGTGGCTTACAGCCAAATCATAGACAGTCATATGGGCTGAACATTTACATCATAAGGAAATACTACTTGGAGTAAGCAATCATGGAACAACAGAAGGGCAGGGTTTGCACAGGGAGACAGCTAAGGGAGTGGGAATGCATGGGAGGGAAGGACACAGGGAAGAGGTGAGTACAGGGAGGAAGTGAGAAGAGCTGTTACATTGTGGGGAATTGCAGTCAATGTCATGAGACAATGTTTATGAACTGCTGTAACGGAAATGAATTTGCTCTGTAAACTTTCACCCAAATCACATTAAAAATTTAAAGAAAAAAATAGAGAAGTAGGGTAAAATTCTGAGTGCAAAACATTATATGTTCAATTCATTTATTGAAAAAGATTCAGGGAAATTCTACATGCAAGGAACCATATCCATGCTTTCTAGAAGCAGAGAATAAAGTGGTTTTTTTTTTTTTTTAGAGAAGAATACTGTTGGTTGTCTTCCCTAGTTATAATATAATGTACCATATTTTTGAAAATGAGGATAATTAGTTTTAAGTGATGTTTGAATTTTCAAATATTTACAATTCTATAGCAAAGGAAGGGAGCTCTGGTAGCATAATGCCTAAGGCACTTGACTGCTAACCAGGAGGCTGGCGGTTCAAGCCCAACAGCCACTCCTCGGAAGGAAGATGGGGCAATCTACTTCCATAGTGATACTGCCTTGGAAACCCAAGGAGGGGTCGCTATGAGTTGGGTGCGACTCGACGGCACATAACAACAACAACAACAACATAGCAAAGGAAAGGAGGAGAATGTTGGCTTATGGGTTGTAGAATCTTTACGATAGAAAGCTTGCCCTCAAGGACAAGGACGATATGTCAAGGTCCAATATAATGCCTGACACATAAATGGAGATCTATAAAGGCTTGAGAAATAAGTAATCTGAAAAATTGGGAAATTGGATCCCAAATACTATCAATCAAAAGATATACTTACACAGATTCCAAGAACAGGATCTTAACTGTGTGAAAACTCACTAGGACTTTGGTAAGGCATGTTAATAGTATGTGTCCTTGGTATGTGATAAAAAGAGCACTTTCAATTCTGTGGTCTCCCTCCCCAAGATCTATAACCCCAGTCTAATCATGAAGAAAACAAAATACATAGTTCAGTAAAGGGACATTCTATAAAACAAACACCTCACCAGTACTCCTCAGAACTGTCAAGGACCCCAAAAACAAAGAAAGTCTGAAAAACTAAATAAGAGGATCCTAACGAAACATAATGGCTAAACATAGAGTGGAATTCTAGATGGGATGTCAAGATGGAGAAAAATGGTATTAGGTAAAAACTAAGAGAATTTAATAAAGCATGCCCAAAGTCAAAAGCACATTTACTACCTTTGAGTTGATTCTGACTCATAGTGAGCCTATAGGGCAGAGTAGGACTGCCTTATAGGGTTTCCAAGGCTATAAATGTTTATGGAAAAAGGTAGTGTAGTGCCTAAAGCACTTGACTACTAACCAGAAGGCTGGCGGTTCAAACCTACCAGCCACTCCTCGGAAGGAAGTTGGGGCAATCTACTTTCGTAGTGATACTGCCTTGGAAACCCAAGGAGGGGTCACTATGAGTTGGGTCCGACTCCACGGCAAACAACAATAATCTTTTTCTGCAGAGTGACTAGTGGGTTCAATCACTGACCATTTGGTGGCAGCCAAATGCATAACCATGATGCCACCAGGGCACCTTTAATAAAGTATATACACTTCATTTAATAGTAATTGGTTCACTAATTACAACAATTAAACCATATAAATGTAAGATTTTAATAATAGGGGAAACTGGATGCATGGTATATGGAAACTCTCAGTAGTATCTTTGCAATTTTCTTTAATTCTAAATCTGTTATGAAAAATAAAGTTTATTTAAGAAAAAAGCACATGAAATACAAATAGTTAAAATATTGATACATTCAATTTCTTGCTGTTTCCCTTTTTTCCAATAATTTCACATCTAATGGAAAACTTCTTTGCTCTTCCAATAATAGAAATATACTTAAAAGTCATATAAGCATCACAGAAATTATATACTTCAACAGCAAATATGATATACATTTATTGCCAAGGTGCATAGTAGATTAGTTGGCAAACATTAATTTAAATTAATTAATGACTTGTGGTTAACCTAAACCTAACCTGAATACATCAGCCACGAACACAGTCCAATGTCAGTTACCATTTCTATAATGAAACAAACTACATCACCATTCAAGGTCAGAGAATTACCAGAGATTTTTGGCATGCTTTTTATAAATTGTCATTTTGTGAAGTGGACATTACCAGAAAGAGAAATGCTGTTAATAAGTCATGTTGAGTCATTTAAAAAAAGATAATGTATTAAATGAGAATTTGTACAGCTATTTCTCGGAGTGGGAACGTTTGTCTTACCTGTTTTCACAGTCCCATTATTTTGAAATAAAGTAAGCCAAGTACTGGCTATGGCTTCAGGGTATTTTTTTTCTTTAATCATTAATTTAACTTTTGTAATTAGAGGTCATGAATTATTTGGTGTAAACTCAGAATATCTACTTAATTGTTTGGCTCTAATTTTAGTTTTGAAACTAATTCATTAGATAGCAAGCCATACTTCAGTAAATTATTCTCATTGTCTCAATTTCCTCATCTCTAAAAGGATATAATAATAATTACCTGATATACTATAAAATTGTCATAATGATAAATAAAATAACAGGCATGTAAGTGTGTTTGGTAGGTAAGGCATATTTCATAATATTAAAAGGTCTTTTTGTATTTACATACACTGACAAAATATCTCTGAGAAGTTATGAAGAATGAGAATAATACCATCAGAAGAGAGACTGGTAAATGGAATTTTTTTCTTAAAAAAGAGAAAAAGCACATACGTTTGTTACACTAATGTAGCCAGATTACTTATTTTGTGGAATTTTTCTATAGGCTGTATATACCTTTAGTGTTCTTTGCATGGGAATATTAAATTTGGGGGTAAATCTATTATCCAAAGGTTGTGAATAAAAAATTAATAGAAACTACTATTTAATGTATATTAAACAGCAAATGTATAAGCTGCATATGGAAAGAAATCATTTCTGCATGATCTGTCTGCTGAACCCTGTAAGTAATCTCTTTTGCAGCAACCTATGTTTATACTCCTTTCCTGGGCTGTCATGGGATTGTTAAGTTTCTGAATATCTACATTTATCAATAAGGAGTTCTGCTGGCACAGTGGTTAGCTCTGGAACTCACCAGCTGCTCTATGGAAGAAAGATGTGGCAGTCTGCAACCATAAACATTACAACTTTTGAAATCCTATGAGGCAGTTCTACTTTGTCTTCTAGGGTTGCTATGAGTCAGAATGGACTCAGTGGCAACAAGTTTTTTTTACTAAGTGTTAATATGACAGTAAATGTGAACATAAGATTTCTGGAGCAAAACATATTCTTATTTAAGAATTATCATCAAGTCCATTCTGACTTATACTGACCCTATAAAACAGAGTAGAACTGCCTTATAAGATTTCCAAGGCTCATTCAGGTTGCATGCTGGACAAATAATCTGAGAAGCTGGTTTACGTGAAGAAGAACAAGGCATTGGGATTGGAGGAAAAATCATCAACAACCTGCAATGTGCAGGTAACACAACCTTACTGGTTGAAAGTAAAGAAGACTTGAAGCACTTAGTGATGAAGATCAAAGACTACAGTTTTCAGAAAGGATTGCACCTCAACATAAAGAAAACAAAAATCTTCACAGCTGGACCAATAAGCAACATCATGATAAACAAAAAAAAATTGAAGTTGTCAAGGATTTCATTTCACTTGGATCCACAATTCCTATGGAAATAGCAGTCAAGAAATCAATGATTTGCATTGGGAAAATCTGCAAAAGACCTCCGTGAAGTGTCAAAGAGCAAACATGTCACTCTGAAGACTAAGGTATGCCTAACCCAAGCCATGGTATTTTCAATAGCTGCATATGCATGTGAGAACTGTACAAAGAATAAGGAAATCCCAGAAAAATTGATACATTGAATTGTGGTGTTGGTGAACAATACTGAATGTACCATGGACTTCCGGAAGAATGAACTAATCTCTCTTGAAGGAAGTATGCCAGAATGCCCTTAGAAGTGAGAATGGACAGATTTTATCTCTAGTCATGTTGTCAAAAGGCACTAATTCCTGGAGAAGGATATCATGCTTCGTAAAGTGGAGGGTCAGTGAAAAGGGGGAAGACGCTTAACAAGATGGATTGACACAGTGGCTGTGACAAAGGACTCAAGTTTGGCAATGATTGTGAGGATGGCACAGGACCGTGGAGAGTTTTGATCTGTTATACATCGGGTCACTGTAAGTCAGAGTCGACTTGGTGGCACCTAACAACAACAGAAGGAGTATAAACCATATTGTTGTTCAGTATAAACCATATCGTTGGTATAAACAGTTTATGCACAGTGAGTCCCACCCTTATCAGTCACAGAAGTGAGAACCCTCCTCAAATCCATGTTTCCAGACTCCAACCCTATAAACTGGCCTTTCTAAGGAGAAGTAAATCTCAGGCCTGCTGTGTTAACTCTTTTCTGCACAATGGAAAAGGGACAGCTGTCTCCCCTCCCCTTCTAGGAGAAAAATACAAAAATCTTTGCTCCTTGTGAAGGATCTTGGGTTCTGCCTCTTACCCTTTGAAATGTAAATGTATCTCTCCAGGAAGACAATAAGATTAGTATTTCCACAAGTGTATTATAGCAAGTAAAGCTGCCTCAAATGTCTTGAGCTGATATGAAATGGTAATCTCTCTCTCACAGCAGGCTAGATGGAGAAATTGGAAGGGCATTTCTTGAAGAATGTCATAGATAGAATTTGTTCATTTGAAAGAATCTTGCTATAGAGAATCTCTACACTTCCTTGGTCTTAGTTATCTGGTGCTGCTGGCAAAAATGAGTGGCTTTAAAGAACAGAAATTTATTTTCTCATAGTTCAGGAAGGTAAAAGTCCAAATCAGGGTCTCAGCAGTGTGGATTCCTTCCTTGTCAGAAATCAAATCAACTACATCTGTAGAAAGACATAATGGAGAAGCTCAATATCATCAGTCAAACAAGGCCTGGGGCTTGCAGAACAGATCTTCAATGGCTCATATGCAAGTACACATTGAAGCTGATAAAATTTAAAACAAATCCAGGAGAGTCAATGTATAACCTTGATAATATCCCACCTGAATTTAGAGACCATCTGAAGAATAGATTTGATGCATTGAACACTAATGACCAAAGATGGGGTGAGTTGTACAATGACATCAAGGAAATAATACAAGAAGAAAGCAAAAGGTCATTAATAATAATAATTTTTAAAAAAGCCAAAATGGATGTCTAAAGAGACTGAAACTTGCACTTGAAAATAGAGTAGCTAAAGCAAAAGGAAGAAATGATGAAGTAAAAGAGCTGAACAGATTTCAAAGGGTGAAATTTGTGAGAAGACACAGTAAAGTATTATAATGAAATGTGCAAAGACCTGGGTTAGAAAACCAAAGGGAAGAACATGTATGGCATTTCTCAAACTGAAAGAACTGAAGAAAAATTAAAAGCCTCAAGTTGCAAAATTGAAGGATTCTATGGCAAAATATTGAATGACACAGGAAGTATCAAAAGAAGATGGAAGGAATGCACAGAGTCACTGTACCAAAAGAATTGGTCAATGTTCAACATTTTAAAAGGTAGCATATGATCAAGGACCAATGGGACTGAAGGAAGAAGTCCAAGCTTCACTGAAGGCATTGGCAAAAAACGAGGCTCCAGGACTTGACAGAATATCAATTAAGATGTTTCAGCAAACAGATGGAATGCTAGAAGTACTCACTCATCTATACCAAGAAATCTGGGAGACAGCTACGTGGTCAACCAACTGGAAGAGATCCGTATTTGTGCCAGTAATAGAGAAAGAGAGACCCCAGATTCAAACAGGTTATTAAGCGTTGGACAGAACAAAGAAATCATCCTGGATGAAGGAAACCATCAGTATGAGAAAGCTGAATGGAGTTTGCTGAGTCATGGCCATGAGGCTAATTTTATATGATTGGAAAAAAATAGGGAGTTATCACAAAATCATAATTGGTGGTAGATCATCACTGTTGCAGGCAGGACTACAGAAGCAGAGAAAAGACCATGATTGGGATATGTGTATAACTGAAGATAGAAAAGGGTTACAGGATTGGTTCTGGGCCTTGACTACCTAGCTAGGTATTCAAGAAGAGGATGTCGTATTCAGATTCAGAAGAGGATGTGGAACAAGATATCATTGCTAATGTCAAATGGATCTTGGCTGAAAGCAGAGAATATCAGAAAGATATTTACCTGAGTTTTATAACCATAACCTTGATACCAAAATCAGCAAAGACATCAGTAAAAAGGAAAACTACAGACCAATATCACTTATGAATATAGATGCAAAAATCTTCAACAAAATCCTAGCCAACAGACTCCAAAACATATCAAAAAAATAATATCTTATGACCAAGTGGGGTTCATAGCAGGTATGTAAGGATGGTTCAACATTAGAAAAAAATCAATGTCATTCATCACATAAATAAAGAAAAGAACCACATGACCATATCAATTGATGCAGAAAAGGCATTGGATAAAATCCAACACCCATTCCTGATCAAAACTCTCAGCAAAATAGGAATAGAAGGAACATTCCTCAACATAATAAAGGACATCTATGCAAAACCAGGGAGCTCTGGTAGCATAGTGGCTAAGACACTTGCCTGCTGTGTAGCAAAGAGATTGCTGAAAAAGAAATAAGGAAGTCAATACCATTTACCATAGCTACCAAACAAATAAAATACTTGGGAATAAATCTCACTAGGGACACAAAAGACCTGTACAAAGAAAACTACAAAAGACTACTTCAAGAAACCATAAGAGACCTACATAAATAGAAGAACAAATCATGCTCATGGATAGGAAGATTGAACATTGAGAAATGTCAATACTACCCAAAGCAATCTATACATTCAATGCAATGCCAATCCAGATCCCATCAACATTCTTTAGGGATACAGGGGAAAAAAACAAAAACCAATCACTAACTTTATATGGAAAGGTAAGAGACCTCAGATAGGCAAAGCATGGGGAAGAGATGGTCTTTTTAACAAATGGTGCTGACAAAACTGGAGATCCATTTGTAGAAAAATGAAACAAGATCTTTACCTCACACCATACACAAAAACAAACTGGAGATGGATGAAAGATTTAAATGTGAAACCTAAAACTGTAAAGTTCCTCAAGGAAAAATAGGGGCAAATTTTGGGCTCTAATTTTTGGCATAACTAGACTGTCAAGCACAACCCAAAATGCACAAACAGCAGAAGTTAAACTAGATGAATGGGACCTTCTAAAAATTAAATTTTTATGTGCTTCCAAAAACTTCTCCAAAAGAGTCAAAAGACAACCTACAGATTGGGAAAAAAATATTTGGCAATGCATATCTGACAAGAGACTTATCTCTAAAATTTATAGAAAACTCCAACACTTCATCAACAGAAAGGCAAACAATCCGATTAAAAAATGGGCAGAAGACATGAATAGACACTTCACCAAAGAGGATATTCAGGCAGCCAACAAACACAAAATATTTACAATCATTAGCTATTGTTGTTGTTGTTGTTGTTAGGTGCTGTCGAGTCGTCTTGTAGCGACCCTATGCACAGCAGAATGAAACACTGCCCTTGCAAGCTCCGCTATCCCTGCTATATTTGAGCCCATCGTCTCAGCCACTGTGTCAATTCATCTCATTGAGGGCCTTCCCCTCTTCTGTCAACCCTCCATCTTACCAAGCATGACATCCTTTTCCAGGGAATTTCCTTCTGACAGCATGACCGAAGTAGGTGAGACAAAGTCTGGCCGTTCTCACCTCCAAGGAGCATTGTGGCTGCACTTCCTCCAGGACAGAATTGTTAGTTCTTTAAGCCATTAAAGAGGTGCAAATCAAAACAATGATGAGATACCCTCTGGCCCCAGAACTAATAGCCAAGTTCAACAAGATAGAAAATAACAAATGCTAGCGAGGATATGGAAAGATTGGGACTCTCATACACTGCTGTATGAGTGTAAAGTGTAAAGTGATACAACCACTGTGGAAAGCAGTATGGTGATTCTTTAAAAAGTTGGAATTAGAAATACCATTTGATCCAGCAATCCCATTATTAGGTATATATCCTAAAGAAGTGAGAACCAGGACAAGAACAGATATATGCACACCCACGTTCATCGCAGCACTATTTCCAATAGCAAAGGATGAAAGCAACCTAGGTGCCCATCACCAGAAGAATAGATAACCAAACTGTGGTACATACACACAATGGAATACTATGCAACACTAAAGAAATAGCATAGAATCTGCAAAACACTGCAAAACGTGGATGACCTTGGAGAATATTATGCTGAGTGAAATAAGTCAATCACAGAAGGACAAATATAATATTAGTTCATTGCTGTAAAAAGTCAAGGAAAAGTTTGTATATGGAAGGAAACCTTCTTGTTGGTTACCAGGCATGATAAGGGAGGGGAAGGGATCTGCAAATAAATAAATAAACAATAAAGAAGAAAATGAAAATCCTCACAACTGGACCAGTAAATGGAGAAAATATTGACATTGTCAAATTTCATTTTACTAGGATGAATAATCAATGACCATGGAAGCAACAGTCAAGAAATCAAATGATGTATTGCATTGAGCAAATCTGCTAGCAAAAGACCACTTTAAAGTGTTTAAAAGCAAAGATGTCACCTCAGGGACTAAACTGTGCCTGACCCAAGCCCTGGTACTTTCAGTCACCTCATATGTATGCGGAAGCTGGATAACAAATAAGGAAGACTGAAGAATGATGCCTTTGAATTGTGGTGTTGGTGAAGAACATTGAACACACTATGGACTGTCAGAAGAATGAACAAATCTGTCTTGAAAGAAGTACAGCCAGAATGTCCCTTGGAAATGAGGATGGCAAGACTTCATCTCACATTGTTGTACATGTTTCAGGACAGACCAGTCCCTGTAGAAGGACATTATGCTTGGTAAAATAGAGGGTTAGTGAAAAAGACATAACAACAACAACAAAGTGAAAAAGAGGAAGACCCTGAGAAGATGGATTGACACAGTGACTGTAATAACAGGCTCAAATACAGCAGTGTTTGTGAGTATGGTGCAGGAGTGGGGAGTGTTTTGTTGTGTTGTACACAGGGTCACTATAAGGTGGAGCCAACTAGATGGCCCCTAACACAACAACATGGTAATTCAGGTGCTCTTGTTCCTTGGTTTGTGGAGGATCCTCACATAGCATCTACCCTCCCCTTATGTGCTTCCTTCTGTGTCTAAGCTTCTATTTTTATTACTTAGAAGTGGTTAAGTTACAACACATCCTCATCTAAAATGAATTACATACATGTATCGGGGTTAGTAAGTACTCCAACATATATATTTTATGTTATGTGCTGTCGAGTCGGACCCGACTCATAGTGATCCCTCCTTGGGTTTCCGAGGCAGTATCACTACGGAAGTAGATTGCCCCATCTTCCTTCCGAGGAGTGGCTGGTGGGTTTGAACCGCCAGCCTTCTGGTTAGCAGTCAAGTGCCTTAGGTACTACACTACCAGAGCTCCCAACATATATATTAGGGGGACACAATTCCATCCATAACACACTTCTTTGAGTGACATAAATAAAAGAGCCATTGATTTCCTCTGCTCTTAGAATTCTGAGGAAATTTAAGATATATTTGCTAAATAGTATTTTCTTTATAAATATCAATTAAATTAGACTGACAGGTCAACCAGTTAATCCTCTGTGCTTAGCCAGGGTTCTCCAAGAGCCCTGAGTCTCCAGAGAGAAGACTCAAGATTTCTGAGGGTGAAGCCTAGGAATCTGTTTTAACAAAGTTTCCATAGAAAAGTTTGGGAAGCCCTGACTAGCAGTGGAGTTTATTTTTTGAGTAGAGTTCTTGCATTGTTGCCATGACATTCCTTTTCTTCTTGTTTGTGGTTAACATAGGCAGCTAATCCAGGCCTTCTGATGCCTTCTGATACAGGATGGGTGCATTCCCCTTGATCCCTGTGTCAAATAGTTGTTGAAAGAGGTTGTGGAGGTAGGAAGAGTTGGAGAGCGTGCCTTGAGCCGAATAAAGCTGTTCTAAGGGGCTTAGAGTCTTTTCTTTCCTCTGAAACACTGCTGGATATCCTGTATCAGAGCCCACTCATGCCATCCGAGCTGTTTTGCACTCCTCTGGACTTCAGCTTGTTCTCCCCAAGCCTGTGGTTCTACAAGGCCGTAAGTCCTGGTGGCTATTTTTCCCTCTGCCAAATTCCCATCATCTTATATTGGAGTTTCTACTCTTGGGAATTTTTTTTCTTGACTTTTTCTAGGACTGTTTCCGTACTTCAAACTGTTCACTTCTCTTCTAATTGTAGAAAAGTAGATTGGGAATGAGCTGACTCTCGGGCCCCTCTCCATGGATTAGAAATGGATTGGCTCCTTCTTTGGAAGGAATCACTCAGGCCTTGATGGAATTGATGGAGAATAAAGAGAACTGCTGACCCTGAGCTAAGACTCTGTCCAACCTTGGGCATCCAGGTACACTGCTAGATTTCCCAACCATGAAGACTGTGAGTGGATTTGGGGATGTTGGAGCCAATTATATCTAATTTCCAGGAAATAGTATCAATTTCTCCTACAGCCACTTGCTATAGAGTCAGTTACAACCCATGGTGACTCCACATACCACAGTAGTACTGTGCTCCATGTATGTGATCCAGTGGCTGAACTTTTGGAAGCAGATCACCAGGCCTTTCTTCCGAGGTATCCGTGGGTGGACTTTAACCACCAATGTTTCGGTTAGCAGCTGAGCTTGTTAACCAAATGCACCAGTCAGAGACTCCCAACCTCTTAATCAGCTCCAAATTTTTCTTTTCCTAGCTTTTGAGGGCATCCATGTGCTGATCCAATAGCACAAATCTAATCTTACTCTACAACTTTTCAACCCAAGCCTTCCTTGCTAGCCCAGAAACAAGTCAATAGTGTTTATACCTCTTTGCTTTTCATCTGCTCCTTGCTTGGAAGGTTCTTTTTTCCAAATTCTCCCTTTGTAAATGCTCTCTATTTCCATCTTCTTCATGAAGTTTTCCCCTGCTTTTCTTGGTGTTAATAACTCTTCCTATTTTCTCAATTTCAGTAGTACTTTTCCTCTAAACCATTTAATTTAGTCATTAATTATATACTGAGCCTCCTTATTTGATGTTGTTTTAGTGTGTCTTAGCTTTTTATTCTCTAAATTATAAGAGTCATAAGACATTTTACATTTCTCACTTTACAAATGCAAGAACCTATTCTAAATATAGAGAGGAAATTAAGGTCACAAATTCATACCTGAATTTAGAACTTGAGCCTGTGCCTCTTCAATCCCTGACTTTTTTCCTACTTAGGACCATTCCATTGAATTCTCTGACACTGGAATATTTTCTCCAGCTCTCTCATTTTACTTTTTCTGTGATTTCTTCTTTTTCTTTTAGATGTTTATAAATGTTCATTTCATTGGCTGGATTTGTTAGCTATATAACCAGCCAATAAAACCCACTGCTATTGAGTCGATTCCGACTCATAGTGACATGGTAGGTCAGAGTAGAACTGCCCCATGGGGTTTCCAAGGCTATAAACTTTATGGAAGCAGATGCCACATCCTGCCTCCTTCCCAGGCTCAGACTTCGTAATTAGCAGCCAAGCTATTAACCACTGCACCAGGGCTCCTAGCTGTGAGCAGGCTGTCAAATGTTCTCCTAAAATATAATATAATATGAAGGGGGCAGGATTATCTTGACTCTGGCATTTCACTGAAGAGTTGTTATAATATTGTAGTAAAAAACCTGACACATTGAACCCTTTAATGAATAGGGACTCCCACATTCATGAATATTTGTTACGAGAAATACTGGTAAATCAGCTCTGCTTTCATTTTCTTAAAAAGTCATTCTTTAGTGCTATTTCCATTCCTAAATAGCATTCCTTCATTCATCTAAAGGCCTATTAACTTATTATGTTAAATGTTGCAAATGTTTGTCTTAGCCTGTTAATTTCAGATCCACATCTAATTAAAAGGTATGCATTATCTTTCAGGCACCTTTTATGAATACCAAACCAAACTCATTGCCGTCCAGTCAATTCCAACACAGTAGAACTGCTCGGTAAGGTTTCCAAGGCTGTAAATCTTTACAAAAAGCAGACGGCCACATCTTTCTCTCACAGAGCAGCTGGTGGTTTTGAAACACTGACCTTTTGATTAGCAGCCGAGTGCTTAACCACTGTGTCACTGGGGCTCCCTTTATGAGCAAAATATCTATTAGATTTGTTGGCTCTATTACCAACCACACGTGTAACTCATCTCGGCATCACAGAGTATTCCGCTACCTCACTTAGGCAACGGGTTCTGTTTCATCTAATATAAACTGGTGATTTAATTAAATAAGGGAATACTTTTCTCATGTAACAGGAAGTAGGAAGTCCTACTTGGAAGTAGTGCTACTGGAAGTGGGTAGCCCAGGGCTGATGTGGCACCTCCCCTGGGTTATCTGTGTCTCAAGTTCCTTTTTCTGCTTTGCAATTTTTAATACGTGGCTTTTATTTTCCTGGTAGTCTTGTGGCTGCAATATGGTCACTCCACCTTTTGTTTCCCATCTAAAATTTAGGTAAAAAACAAAAACCAAACTTGTTGCTTTTGAGTATATTCCAACTCATGGTGAAGCCATGTGTCACAGAGCAGAACTGAGCTCCCATGGGGTTTTCTTTGCTGTAATATTTATGGAAGCAGATTGCCAGGACTTTCTTCCAGATTGCTGCTGCGTGGGTTCCAATCGTCAGCCTTTTGTGTAGGAGCTGAGAGCAAACTATTTGTGCCACCTGGTGTACATAGGTGTACGTAGGACATCAAAAACAAAATAAACGAACACACAGAACACAAAACAACTTCAGTAATAACAACAAAGCAATGAAGGGGAAGAGCCTATATCAGGAAAGCAAAACTTTTGGCATCCAGCAGACTTGACACTTATATCTCAAAAACAGAACTATGTCATGGTCAACCTGGCTTTAAGGGAGGTGAGGAAATGTAGGTTTTTCAATTGGGCACGCTGAGATGCTAATGAAAATTGACATCTTTTATTAGAAGGCAAGAAGGTGAGAAGGATATTGGGTAGACAACTAGCAGTGTCTGTCACATGGAAAAGCCAGAAGCAATTCACTCATGAACGGTTAAAACCTATTTTCAGAGTTCCAAAATGTGGCCAGTAGAATATAATGCATGTGTGGTCGCCTGAGGTGTTTGAGGCGTGACTGCTGAAAGCTGTGAGCAGAATGTCAGGGGCTCGGCACTGATACAGAAAGCCATTGAGCGACTATCCTTTTACATTTCACAAATGAAGTACTCCTTATTAGTTAAACTCAAACTCTTCAGATGTTATTTACGTTGGACACAGGAGAACTAGAGAAAAATATTGATAATTGATTCTACTCTCATTTTGATTTAAAAAAAAAAAAAACCTTTTTTTAAAATTTTTTCACCTCGTTTTGATAAAAGTGAAAAAGCAATGCTCCTCCACCCCATTTTGGCTAGTTTGTTGATATTTGCTGCCACCTGCAGTTTAAACTTGATATTAAACTCTTGTCATTACCTATTACTGGAGCACAATGACGTAGTCAGTGAAAAGGAAGAAATTTGTAATAAAATCATTCTTTCACTTCTGCAGCCAGGCTTACTCAAAATTGAGTTTTTAGGGAGGTGAGTAAGCTGATTCCATAGAATACAAAAACAGAGATATTCTCTAACTTATATTATCATGCAATAATATATTGGCACTAAGTTTTTTGGATTTCCCCCACTCCCTGAAGAGTAGGTGCCTTGTCTTCTGACAAATGGCTTGACAGGTCCCAAGCACCATGGGAATAGTTTCGGCAGTATCAGGGATGTTAATGTGTAGATTCAGCTGCAGGCGAGCAGACAAAGGAGGGCAGTTTGCACGATTCATACTTCTTTAGAAGAGCAATTTGCGGTATGTAGAGCTGATCATTTTCACTACAAGAAATAGTTTTTGGACTATTTAACAACCCTAGAGAAATGAACAAATTAATTTTCATGGTCTTTGGAATATAGTTTTTGAATATAGCAAAATAGTATGGCCATATATATATATATATATATATATATATACATACATATAGTATTTTAACAGTTAAAAACTATATAAACCCTGGATTTTATTTATTCTAGAATGAAATTTGGGGACCTCCTACGCTCATTAATTGATCTATTGCACAGGCATTCTGAGTGGTCATATTTCAAAATTGAACGTGTCATATATGACGACATCTACTCAGGTTATATTTAAATCATTTGAAAAATCATTGAAGATAATATTTTTAGTTTTCTGGTTGTTGAAAGTTTCTGGCTTTTAGAGTAAAGCAGTCTCCTTATGCTTTTTTTCCCCTTTTGGGTTAATTGGTTTCCACCCCAGAACTTAGATTCAGATCCTGAGGAGCTGATACTGCTCATGTCCCTAAAGTGTGGCCCACCTGACAAACATTGCTCTAAAGAGAAGCTGCATTTTATTCTTTAAGAAAATGAATATAGGCAATTCTTGGGTTACGAACAAGATCCATTCCTGAGTTTATCTTTAAGAATTTGTAGGTAAGTCGGAACAGATGCATACGGTTCTTATTTACTCTTACTTTAGTGCAAGATGGAACTCTGTGCTGCATTTGGTTAAGGTTAAGGCATTTGGCTGCTAACCAAAAGATCAGTGGTTCAAACCCACCAGCCATTCCACGGGGGAAAGGTGAAGCAATCTGATTCTGTAAAGATTCACTTGGAAATGCTATGGGACAGTTGTATTCTATTCTATAGGGTCACTATGAGTTGGAATCAACTCGAAGGCAGTGGGTTTGAGTTCAGTGCAAGAAAAGGCTTGAAGCCTTTTCAATGATTTAAAAGCTGCCATGCTGCAAGTGAGCTCTAGCATAGTGGCTAAGACACTTGCCTGCTAACCAGATGGCTGGTGGTTCAAACCCACCAGCCACTCCTCGGAAGGAAGGTTGGGCAATCCTGCTTCCGTAGTGATACTGCCTCGGAAACCCAAGGAGGGGTCGCTATGAGTCAGGTTTGACTCAACGGCACATAACAACAACAACAACAACATGCTGCAAGTGAAGGCTATTGCAATGAAGAATTTGTGGAGAGTAGATGTTGGTTCAAATGTTTCAAAGTGAGGGCCAATTTACATAACATTAAATGGCAATTGTCTGTCTGTCTTGGACAAATCTATCTTGGAGGAGAATGCTCCGTAGAAGCAAGAATGGCGAGACTTTATCTCACGTACTTGGGTCATGTTATCAGAAGGGACCCTCCTTGGAGAAGGATACCATGACTGATAAAGTAGAGGGTCAGCAAAAAAGGGAAGACCCTCAATGAGATGGATTGACACAGTGGCTGCAACGATGGGCTCCAGCATAACAGGGATTGTGAAGCTAGCACAGGACCGAGTAGTGTTTCATTGTGTTGTACACAGGGTCACTATGAGTCGGAGCCGACTTGACAGCACCTAACAACAACATGACTTGTCTGTTAATCAGACATTTGTAACCCAAGTACTGCCTTTAAAATCCTTTTTCGTTACCTGAGGTAGTCATACTATTTTTAAAAAGGAAATGTGTGTAGAAAAGATAGAAACTGAACTGAGAAAGATTTAAAATATCAGAAAAGAAGAAAAAGGATGATGCAGAACCCAGGACATCCATGGAAAACTTGTCTGTGTAGAATAGATAAAGAATGACTTCTGCAAAGAAAAGCAACAAAATTACCAACTGCCTTAAAAGAGCCTTTAAAACACTTACTTCCTTATGATAAGTGCTAAGTGGAGCTCTTGCATCTCAAGTGTTTAAGAACCACAGCTCCACCATGTTGCTGTCATCACTCTCATTCATGGAAGACTTTAGCTTTCAGCTCAGTGTTTACACCTAGGGCTGCCAGATTTAATCAAAACAAAACAAACAAAAGACCCAGGATGCTCAGTTAAATTTGATTTTCAGATAAACAAGAAATAATTTTTTATTTGGAAACCTTTGCTTCACCCTTCATATCTCATCAAATCCACATGGCCTTTCAGTTATTGGCCTCTCCAACTTCTAATGATCTTTCCACTACACTTTAGCATCCATCTCTAGGCTCACACTTTAGATCAGAAACTCGATCAACTCTTGAATCTCAGTCCAAACTGTGCACTTTCTAACTTCTGCCTGCTAGGCTTCTAGCTCACATGTCTAGATAGAGGTTGGCAAACTATGGCCCATTGGTTAAATATGGTACAATGACTGTTTTTGTACAGCCTGTGAGCTAAGAGTAGCTTTTACATTTTTAAAGAGTCGTAAAATAAAAAAGAAAGAAGAATATGCAACAAAGGCCACGTGGACCATAAAGTCCAAACTATTTACTATCTAGCACTTTATAGAAAAAATGTGCTGATCCCTGTACTGAAAACATATCTACTATGACTCTGACCTCACTGAGATCTCTAATCCATTGCTCTCCTTTCTTTCTTTTCTTTCTCAGTATCTATCAGTCCTCTCCCAGCTTTACTTTCTTCTTTGTCCAGCTTAGGTTCCCTGCCCTTTGGTCACTAGCACTATTACCTATCCCTACCTCAATCAAGTTGATCCTAGCTCCCCCTTCTTTGTGTCTGTCCCTCAGTGGCTGAGTTTTGCTCAAGAAAAATCAGAAAACCAGGCTGATGGGAATCATATGTTCATAAGCCTTATAAAGATGCACACACATACACACAAAAATTCATTGCTGTTGAATCGAATTGTGACTCCTAGTGACCTTATAGGACAGGGTAGAACTGCCCCATAGGGTTTCCAAGGTTGTAATGTTTATGGAAGCAGAATACTACATCTTTCTCCATGGGAGAAGCCGGTGAATTCAAACCATTGATCTTTCTGTTAGCAGCTGAGTGCTTAACCATTGTGCCACCAGGCCTCCTTCTAGCAATTTCATCACTTTTCCCTAATAAATGGACATTTCTACATTCTGAGGGCACCACTTCATTGCTTGTCTTCTTTTCAACACTCCTCCGAATACTGCCCCTTTTCTCTGTCACTTTGGAAGAAAACTTCTCAATATAGCTGGCTATACTCATCCCAAAATGATTCTTGATTTTTCTCCACAAATCTGTTCCTTCCTATCTTAGCCAGGATTCCAGAGAAAATAGATACTGTGGCAAGGTATAGTGCTAATGCTTTATTTGAGAAAAGTGATGTCTGGTATAGTGAGACGAAAGAAAAGAGAACTCAGGTGGGAGGATGGAAGCAACACAAGCTGCTATGTGACCTGACCACTGCAAAGAAGTGGGCTAGTTTAGCAATATGGGGCTCTTTGGGAAGACTGGATGGGAAAAAATCACTCTTGGGGAGAGTCCACTATAGAGAGGAGTGAGGGAATTGATATGCCTGGCTCCCTCCCAGCTCCTCTCTCCCACTGGAGAAAATGTGTCCATGGAGTCCACAGTGGTAGGACCCAGAGACTCTGGATGTATGCTTGGTTTGTCAATCTCCATGACAAAACCGTGTCAACCCACAATGGTAGCTTGGACAGGATACAATGTCAGAAGGTCCAGGAGGCAGGTAAGTCTGAGATGATTTATTGAGTTGCATGAGATTTGCCAAATACACTCTCTCAGGTTTCCCTATTTCTGTAAATTTGTCATACTATGGTGGCTTGCATGTTGCTGTGAAGCTGGAGGCTATGACATCGGTGTTTCAAATACCAGCAGGTTACCCATGGTGGACAGGTTTCAGTGGAGCTTCTAGACTAAGACAGACTCGGAAGAAGGAAGAGGCCATTGAATTCTCAAACAATTGGCCAGTGAAAAACTTATGAATAGCAGTGAAGCATTGTCTGATATATGACTGGAAAACTTTATGAATAGCCTGAAACATTGTCTGATATAGTGCTGGAGGAAGAGCCCCTTACGTTGGAAGGCACTTAGAATATGACTGGGGAAAAGCTGCTTCCTCATATTAGAGCCAATCTTAGTGATGCAGATAAAGTAAAGCTTTCAGGATCTCCATTTGCTGATGTGGCATGATTCCAGATGAGAAGAAACAGCTGCAAACATCCATCAATAATCAGAACATGGAATGTATGAAGTATGAATCTAGGAAAATTGGAAGTTGTCAAAAAAAAGAAAAGAAAAGAAATGGAACACATAAAGATCAATATCCTAGGCATTAGTGAGCTGAAATAGACTGGTTTGGGCCATTTTGAATCAGACAATCATATGATCTACTATGCCAGGAATGACAAATTGAACAGGAATGACATAGGTTTCACCATCACAAAGAATGTTTCAAGATCTATGCTGAAGTACAATGCTGTCAGTCATAGGATAATATCCATATGCCTACAAGGAAGACCAGTTAATACTACTATTATTCAAATTTACACACCAACCATCAAAGCCAAAGATGAGGAAATTGAAGATTTTTACCAACTTCTGCAGTCTGAAATTGACCGAACATGCAATCAAGATGTGTTGATTATCACTGGTGACTTGAATGCAAAAGTTGGAAACAAAGAAGAATCACCAGTCGCCGGAAAATATGGCCTTGGTGATAGAAATAACACTGGGGATCGCATGATAGAACTCTGGAAGATCAACAACTTGTTCATTGCAAATACTCTTTTTCAACAACACAAATGGTGGCTTTGTACGTGGACTTCACCAGATGGAACACACAGGAATCAGATTGACTACATCTGTGGCAAGAGATGATGGAGGAGCTCAATATCATTAGCCAAAACAAGGCCAGGAGCTGATTGTGGAACAGACCATCAACTGCTCATATGCAAGTTCAAGTTGAAGTTGAAGACAATTAAAAGAAGTCCATGAGAGCCAAAATATGATCTTGATTATATCCCTCCTGAATTTAGAGACCATCTAAAGAATAAATTTGATGCATTGAACACCAATGACCAAACACCAGAGGAATTATTGTGGGATGATATCAAGAACATCATCCATGAAGAAAGCAAAAGGTCATGAAAAAGACAGGAAAGGAAGAAAAGATCAAAATGGGTTTCAGAAGACACTCTGAAACTTGTCCTTGAATGGAGCGTAGCTAGAACAAATGGAAGAAATGACAAGATGAAAGAGATGAACAGAAGATTTCAAAGAGCAGCTTGAGAAGACAAAGCCAATTATTATAATGAAATGTGCAAAGACCTGGAGTTAGAAAACCAAAAGGGAAGAACATGCTCAGCATATCTCAAGCTGAAAGAACTGAAGAAAAAATTCAAGCCTCTAGTTGCAGTATTGAAAGATTCTATGGGCAATATATTGAATGGTGCAGGAAATATCAAAAGAAGATGGAAGGAATACAGAGTCACTGTACCAAAAAGAATTGGTTGATGTTCATCCATTTCAGGAGGTGGCATATGATCAAGAACCAATGGTATTGAAGGAAGAAGTCAAAGCTTCACTGAAGGAATTGGTGAAAAAGAAGGCTCCAGGAATTGACAGAATACCCACTGAGATGTTTCAACAAATGCATGCTGCACTGGAGGCACTCACTTGGCTATGCCAAGAGATTTGGAAGACTGCTACCTGGCCAGCTGACTTGTATTTGTACCCATTCCAAAGAAAGTGATCCCACAGAATGTGGAAAGTATCAAATAATATCATTAATATCACATGCAAGTAAAATCTTACTGAAGATAATTCAAAAATGCTTATAGCAGTATATTGACAGAGAACTTCCGGAAATGAAAACTGGATTTAGAAGAGGGAAATGAGGGATATCATTGCTGATGTCAGATGGATCTTGGTTCAAGGCAAAGAATACCAAAAAGATGTTTACTTGTGTTTTATTGACTATGCAAAAGCATTCAATTGTGTTGATTATAACAAATTATAGATAACATTGAGAAGAATGTGAATTCCAGAATACTTAATTGTACGCATGAGAAATGAACATAGTCCAGGAGGCTATTGTTTTGAATAGAACAAGGGGATACTGCATGGTTTAAAATCAGGAAGGGAGTGTGTAATGGTTGTATCCTTTCACCATACTTATTCGATTTGTATGCTGAGCAAATAATCCAAGAAACTGGATTATATGAAGAAGAATGGGCATCAGGATTGGAGAAAGACTCATTAACAACCTGTGATATGCAGATGACACAACTTTGCTTCCTGAAAGTGAGGACAAGTTGAAGCACTTACTGACGAAGATTGAAGACGACAGTCTGCAGTATGGATTATACACCTCAATATAAAGAAAATAAAAATCCTCCCAATTGGACCAATAAGCAGCATCATGATAAATGGAGAAAATATTGAAGTTGTCAAAGACTTCATACTATTTGGCTCAACAATCAACACCAATGGAAGATGCAGTCAAGACATCAGATGATGTATTGCACTGGGAAAATCTACTGCAAATGACCTCTTTCAAGTGCTGAAGGGCAAAGATATCTCCTTGAAGACTAAGGTGTGCCTAATCCAAGACATGGTATTCTCTATTGCTTCATATGCATGTGAGAGCTGGACAATGAATAAGGAAGACTGAAGAAGAGTTGATGCTTTTGTGTTGTGGTGTTGGCATAGACTTTTGAAAGTACCATGGACTGCAAAAAGAACTAACAAGTCTGTCCTGGAAGAAGTGCAGGTGCAATGCTCCTTGGAAGTGAGAATGGCCAGACTTCGTCTCACCTACTTTGGTCATGTTGTCAGAAGGGACCATTCTCTGGAGAAGGATGTCATGGTTGGTAAAGTGGAGGGTCAGCGAAAAAGAGGAAAGCCCTCAACAAGATGAATTGACACAGTGGTTGCAACGATGGCAAGGATCACGAAGCTGGCACAGGACCAGGCAGTGGTTTGTTCTGTTGTGCATATGGTCGCTATGAGTTGGAGACAACTTGATGGCATCTAACAACAACAACAACAACAACACATCCAACATGTTTTTTTCCAACCAGAGACTTAAGACACTTCCAGATTCTTGCTGTTCTTTCCCTGGCTTCATTCAATAAATCTGCGGTACTGTCAGCTCTATCTCCAAAATAATCATGGATCCATCCTCCATCTTCACTGCCAGCATAGGATCTGCCCTGCTGCAATAGCCTCCCAACTTGTCTTTGGATTTCCTTTTATTTTACATTTTATAATGCATTCTCCATATAACAATCAAAATTGTCTTTTAAAAAGTAAATCAGACCACATCAATAACCTCCTTAAAACTGTCAATGGCTTTAATACTATTTAGAATATAATCAAGTACCTCACCATGTGCTGTGATTAGAAACTATTTATTGAGTCTGTACTACATGGTAGGCATGGCTTTGTATAAGACATTGTATAAGTGCCCTTATACAACGAGGGAAAGAGACATAGACACAGACACTCAGGGAAGATGGCATGTGAAGTCACAGGTAGAGATTGTAGTTATGTTGCCATCAGCCAAAGAATTCCTGGTGTTATTAGAAACTGGGAAAGATAAGAAAGAATCTTCCCCAAATGGCTTCAGAGAGAATATAGTGCTCCCACATTCTGAATCCTGACTTCTAGTCTCCAAAACTGTGACGGAACACATTTCTGTTGTTTTAAGGTATGCAGTTTGTGGTACTTTGTTATGGTGGCCCTAAGAAACCAATACAGATGCTTTTACAGTAATCCAGGTGATGGATGATGGTAGCAGGTAATGGTGGAGTGGACGATGCATTCTGAAGGTAGATGTAACAGCATTTCTTAGTGGATGGAATGAAGGAAGGGTGTGAGAGAAAGAGAGGAGTGAAGGAATGGAAGGTTGGAGTTGCCATGCATTGAGATGGATGAGGCTGTCAATGGACTAGGTTTGGGGAAGCAGAGACAGTGACAGCAAGGAGTTAAAATTATTGGAAAATAAGGATTAATGAGCCAGAGGTCAGTAGATAAGTTACAGCGACCAATCCCAGACCATACCAGTTGCTGTGGAGTCCATTCTAACTCATGGTGACCCTATGTGAGTCAGTGTAGAACTGTGCTCCATAAGATTGTTAATGGATGATTATTTTGGATGTTAATTCCCAGACCTTTGTTCCGAGATGCCTCTGGGTGGACTTGAACTGCCAACCTTTTGGTTAGCAATCAAGTGTATTAACTATTTGTACCATCTAAGGACTCCACAGTGACAGGTTGTGGGTGATATAATCTGATGATATGAGATTCAAAGTGGTGCTGTGATGTCTGGGGAGAGGGAGGAAAACTGGTGTGAAAGGACCAATGAGAAGCCTTCCCCACCTCCAGATCCTATGGTCTGTGGGGTGTGGGAGAAAGAAGGCACCATTGAAAAAGCTGCAGGGAAAGCAGCATCTTCAAGTGAGGGCCAAATTTCCATTAAAGCAAGAAAAACAAGAGAGCCATTCAAAGAAGGGGTTCAAATATGGGGAATTTTGCTGATGATGGACTGTGAACGCTAGAGGGCTGTGTAGAAGGATTGAAGGAGCTGGAGAAGGAAGAGAGTGGGGAACAGAAGACGGAATGCACAGAGTCTTGTGGGCACTGTTGTGTGCCAGCATGTTGATTCTGACTCATATTGTTCTACAGGACAAAGTAGAACTGTCCATGGCCGACCTACCTCCTTTCTCCTAATCAACTTAAGAAAGTCTTGGTGGTGGCTACGAGGAATTATAGACGCACAACTTATTTGGATTGGCTGTGAAAGTAATAGGTGCTTTTTGGTTCTATTCAAAACATTTAGAGGCTAAGAGGAAGAAGCAAAGTCTTCTACTTAGCTTAAATGCACCTCTGGATCTCACTCGTGGAAACAATGCAACAGAATTAAAAGGAAAACGAAACAAAACAAGTTATAAAAATCATTCCCCACTCCCCTGTCACTAATTGTCCAACATCAGATAGTAAGGATACATGAATATAATGTAATATTATGGAACCCTTAGAATTATAAATGTGTGGATTGTATGTAAACATGAAATGAGATGTGATTCTGCATTTGAAAATAGTAGAATATACAACCATACATGTACTATATATTCTAATATGAAAATATGTAGTCATATGAATAAGGATTAAAGCAACATGTAAAATGAAAATAGTTACGTTGGGGTGGCAGACATAGGAATCTTTTAAAACTGTTCTTTTATGCTGTTTTATATTTTTTAAATTGAAAAAGCCTTCAAATTCCTTTAAGAGCCCATTTGTGGAGAGGCAGCATCAGGAACCCTGTCCTTTGCTGTGCTTTGTGTTCAGTTGTTAAGAATCATGTCTGAACTCCAGTCAATGGAAGGCTCCTTGTGCAGCTACAACTGGTTTGGCTAAGAATCTCTCTGAATTGATATCTTCTTCTTCTTTTAAATTGTGGCAATGTATATGTAATAAACATTTGACATTTCAATAATCTTTATGTGTACAGTTCAGTGACATTAATTATTTTCATCATCTCTGGTTTGAACCGTCGGCATTTCAGCTAGTAGTTGAGTGCATCATCCAGGGAGCCGTCACCCTTACATTATACTTCCAAAGTGTATCATCACCCTTAACAGAACACATCGACATTTATGCCTGTGTTTATGTGGCTGTAGCCCCTGAAATAATTTGGAGAGTCATGACAGAAATAATGCATGGGCTTGTATTTAAAAAGGGTTATATATTAATTATATTGTAAGAAGAGCTGGAAAGAAGTTCCTGCAAGAGAAAAGAGCTGCTCTCATTTTTAAACCAAGGGACTAGAGCAAGTGCCTAGAGACCACTCCAGAGTCCTTATTCTGATGATCAGTGGTATCTTCTGAGAACCTTGAAATTCTGTTTCTGTCATGCAGTTCTTCTCAGGGTAGTTTATTTCTTAATTATATATATATATATATATATATATATATATATATATACACACACACCACTGTGTATCAGAAAATCTGGTAGGCTTTGGATATATACAGTATATACTCTCTATGCTCAGTGAGCTCTGGTAACGTAGTGCCTAAGGCACTTGACTGCTTACTGGAAGGGTGGCGGTTCAAACCCACCAGCTATTCCTCGGAAGGAAGGTTGGGCAATCTACTTCCGTAGAGATACTGCCTCAGCAACCCAAGGAGGGGTCGCTGTGAGTTGGGTGACTCCATGGCACATTAACAACAACAACCACACCCTCAGTGAGCTCTTTACCTAGCAGTTGTTTTCTACAGTCATCCTAATGTGACTCTGCTTGGAATCTCCTGCTTCCTAGCAGTGGAAATGACCTGTTGGCAGGAGATTGAGGTTTACTTGTTTCTACATGGCTTTCTGGAAAAAAATTGTTTAAAAAGTTGTAGTTACACAATTAATTTAGTTAATCACAGAAGCTATACTAGGATCCCGCTAGACTTCCTTCTACTAATATATTGATAATAACTACATATTAATGGAATCATACAGTATGTGACCTTTTGCGTCTGCCTTCTTTCACTTAGCATATAGTTCTGAAAGTTCATCCATGTTGCAGTGTGAGTCGTGCTTAACTTTTTTTTTTATGGCTGAAGGTGGCTGAATAATATCCCATGGTGTGTTGGTGTGTTGGATTGGGTTCTCTAGAGAAACACAAAAACCAGCAAAGTATATATATATACATTTATAGAGAGAGAAAGAGAGAGAGAGAGAAATTTATCTTAGATAAATGGCTCACAAGCGTGTAGAAGCCGACAAGTTCAAGCTGAAAAGTTCGTCTCTGGAGGGGGATGGGGCCCAGGGCCGTCTGGCTTTCGCACGCACGGCAGAGGAGCTCAAGTCACAAAGTTCGTCTCTGGAGAGAGATGGGGCCCGGAGTCGTCTGGTTCCCGTAAGCACAACAGAGCCGAGAGAATCAAGCTGACACGCAGTGCACTGGTCGCTGTTCCCAACAAAGAATGAATCCGAAAACCTCCAGGGCGAGCAGCGAGCTGCTCGCTCCAGGAAGTATATAGTCCGGAATGCCGTTCTTCCAGCTTGTCCCTGGGATAGCATTGCAGGTAGGCCACACCCCTGGGGAAACTCCCCTTAGGCAGACCGGCCGCTTAGAACTCAGTTATGTGATCCATCATGGGAACCATCACTCACAACTGGAGTCCAGCCAAGTTGACACATCTTCAACTATCACAGTTGGTATGTGTGTGTGTGTGTATATATATGTGTGTATATATATATTATATTATATTATATAAATATATATATATATATATTTTAAACACTACATTTTGTTTCTCCATTCATCAATTGATGAACATTTGAATTGTTTCTCCTTTTTTGGCTATTATGATAATTATGCTATGGACATTTATGTACGAGTTTTTATGTGAATATAAGTTATCAGTTCTTTTGGAGTGCAATTGCTGGGTCATATGATTACTCTATGTTTAACTGCTTTCCAAAGCCACTGCACCATTTTACATTTCCACCAGCAGTGTATGAAAGTCCATATTTTTCAAGTCTTTGCCATACTTGTTATTTTTGGTCTTTTTTATTATAGCCATCCTAGCAGATGTGATGTACTATCATATTGTTGCTATTTGATTAAATAAATGTATAATATTTTAATGGAATTTTTTAAAAAGAAACTTAGGTATATAAGCTGTATGTGAGTTTCTGCTTAAGTTCCTTGCCACTGATTTTTAAATAGTCCCTGAAATTGAGTGGTCTAGGAAATTAATAAAACTCAATGATATCAGAAAATCTGAAGTGACATCTACATTTATTTATAAATATTTTAGCAGCACTAACATTCTAGTGCAGATTTCCATGACATTTGCCATTGGTTGAGTAATTATTTGGTATTTTAGTGTAATTAACCCATCAGCTCTATTACTTACACCTGGCTTCATGCTAAATAGATTAGAAGGCTAAGTGAAGTAAGGAGGGAAATGCAAAGTGATTTCTCAAAAAGCCATGAAAATCCGAACTGTCAGTGAAAGAGAATCCTGCCATACTCTGCTTTGCCAAGGAAAGGGCTGTGGCACTTAAGAGAATTTGGCTCCATTTATTATCCTTTCTAAACAGACTATTTGTCACCGTTTCGTGCAACTCTTTTCTGTGATAGTGAATTAAGTGACCCATCACTTACAAGTGTTAACTGGTCTTTCTGTGTGGGGATGATGATCTCTATGGAGGCCCCAGAGGGACACCCCTCCCTATGCTGGCTCTTCCAGCCTCGGTGGCCAGAGGGCATGTCTTGCAAGGCTACTAAGGGAATTTTGGTTTCACTGGTTTAACAGGAATAAACTCCCCTTCTCAACCTCTGATATTTATGTTGACACATTGATTATTATTCACACTATTCAAAGTTTGTATAGATAAATTGGTCATGGAATCTTTGGAGAGAGAAATATTAGGAAATAAATATGGGCATAACTATATTGTAAGACTCTAGAGAAAAATATTCATAAACTTTTGTTTCTTCCATACTCTATTTTTAATCTGCATCTTTAAGTCTCCCATTTGCTGATTGTGAGATTGCATTACTGTTTTAACATGCAGGTTGAGACAAATATTCAGACAGAAACAGTTACCAAGCACACCCTCCAATACAAGTTTGCACCCACCCAAATATACTATCAGTTACTATTTATAGAATACCACGTTACTGGTTAAAAGCAAAGTCTGCCTTGAAAATTCTTCTTTACTTCTTTTTCAATTTAGAAACGTTCTTGGCTACTCCTAGTCTCAGTGAATCAGTGTTTATGGCATTAAAGATGACAGCCAAATAAATTTGACAATACAAAGTATTTTACTTTTTTCTTTCATTTGGTTTAATTTTCTTTCCTACAATGACTTAAATTCTAGCAAGGTTGCTATTACTCCAATTCTTACCCACTACACTGAAGACTTCTCATACATGTTAACTATGTATAGCACTTTACAATATCAGAGTTCATTTTACAGGTTCAACAACTTTTATTGGCTAGTGATATTTCATGTAATTTTTAGAATTACATTTCCATGTTGAAACTTATTATGGCATCTCAAATTTTTAAATCAAGACAATAATGATTGTAACTAGTCCATTGGCTTTAATTTTATTGCAGTAATTATAGTTATAATTAAGAAATTCACATTTATTTATAAAATTTTACCTGGGGGTGTAAAAGCCTTCTTATTCTTTATTAAAAAGATGATGGTTTTATATGCTATTAAAATGAGTCATGCTGAAATCATTGCTTACAAGGGCTTCATCTAAATGATAATGGGTATAAAAAGTGAGTTGCACCCTGGTAGTAGAGGTCTTATTCTTCCATCTGTCAAATGTAAGAGTACTTGAAAAGACAGTTAAGACATGAGCAAATTAATAGCACAATTAGAATATCAAATAAACCATGGCCTTGGTAGTTTATTTTATTTTACATCTTGAGAGTACTTTTGGTAACAATTTTTAATGTATATACTCAACATTGATACATCTTCAGAACGCTTAGAGTATAGCAGTTCCTGGGTTTCTTGGGGTTATATATCTGATGAAAGTGATAAACCTTTTGCCTCAGGAAAATGCATGTATGTGTACTAATTTTGCATAGAAATTTCAGGTGGCCACAGACCTCTAGAGCTCTTGCACAATTAGTCACAAAAAGAAAATATTTACCTTAATTAAGATGATTTTAATATGTTTTCATAGTGCTTTGAAAGGTATTATTTGTAATTCATTCTTTATAAATAGAGTTGTGGCTTAATATTCAGACATTTTAATTTATATCCTGGTCACAGCATCAATTAATAGATTTATTTAGGATAAGCATTCGGAAAATTTGCATACAAGCCTGGACTCAGTGGCCTGACTTTATTAATTAAGCAATCAATAATTGTATGGTTAACAACTATTGTTTAAGCAGGTCCAATAACATGAAATATTATTACTTTTTCCTTCAAGTTTATTCCCTTACATTCCTTAGGGAACTAGTTATAAACCTACATGAACATATCAATTTTCTTAAAAGTGTTAGGGACTTTGCATTTTCTGACATATAAAGTACATATCTACAACTTTGTACCCACAACTGGCCAAATACTTTTGAATTTCAAAAAAACATTTATTTAATTCCATTCTGTAGTATATGGGGTCACCATGAGGGACCAGCTGGATGGGCAGCCAACAGCAACAATTCCACAATGAATCAATAGGTCAGCTTTGGTGAGAGGGAGCTTTCAGAGTGTTGATCAAAGTGTGAGCCTCAGGGAACTGCTGTGGAGGAACTAGCAAGCCATCAAGTGGGATACTTTCTTAGTAGCAGTCTCATCCATGGGGAAGTTTGACTATGGAAGTTAGGATATGACCTTGAAGGAAGAGCTTCTGAGTAGTGTAATGTATCAGTCAGGATTCAAAGGGACATAGATGGTACACTCAAATTAAGGTAATGTGAGAGAGGTTCACTTACAAAAGGGATAATTACTAAAATGTAGATGGGAGTAAGGACACAGTCGATAGTGCAAGAACCTGGAGCTACAAACAATGGAATTATTACCCTGAAATCTTTGGGCAATGTACTTCCGTAGTGATACCACCTCGGAAACTTGAGGAGGGGTCGTTATGAGTCAGGTTCTACTGACTGCAGTGAGTTTGGTTTTGGTTTGCTTTAAAGTCTGAAAGGCCACTAGAAAGGAGAGGTTCTCACAAGCTAGAAAGGGAAAGAGTGGCAGAGAGCAGTTTGCCTCCTGTCTAGGGTTACAACCAACCTAGAGTAGCCTCACAGGAAGGGGGTCAGGAGAATAAACACCTCTATTCCACTCAACTCTCACCCTCTAATTTCTTGTTGGGCTTTCTTTTTGGCAGGAACCCAACTAGAAGCTGTACAGGTCAGCGTCCTGGGGCAGAAAGTGTTGGTGTGGGTGCTTCTTGTGGAAGCTGGACCAGGACGTGCCAGTGGACATGGAGAGAAGCAGGCAGATTTAAAACAGATTCCGAGAGTAGAAGCAACAGGATGGTGGTTGACTGAATGGTTGTTTTGTTGGTTGGAGGCAAGGGCTGTTATGTGTATCTTCAATTACAGGTGTTAAAGGATTAGATGCGTCTACATGTATTTTAATTTAGAGTTGTCCCTTTACGCTATTTAAACTGTGTCTCCTCCATTCACAAGATCTTTAGGTTGCAACAAGACAGCAGGATATGGAGGAGTAAGTATTTCATCAGGGTGCAGAAGATCTTAATTCAGGGGCCATGTTTCCCTATCTGTTCAATGAGGGGGTTGAATTGGAAACCTCAGAGACCTATTCTAGGGGCTGACCTTTCGTGAACCCATGGAAGCCATTCAGAGGCTCTGGGCTCACTCAGTTTGTTGTGTTTTTTTTTTTTTTTTTTTCTTTTCCCAGGTGGCCTACATTGCCGATGGGTTAATGGAGGAATTAAGCAGTACCCCTGAGTGGAGTGCTTATTTGGGCCAAAAGAAAAAAACTTGCACTACTTCAGCCTCAAGTAGTATTTGAAGACAGTTATCCCTGACCATTTGCTAGGCTGGTGTCTTTAGAATTTTCCCATCATGTCACATGTCAAAGTTACCTAACTTGTGCACACAGGGTATTTAACCAGATTCAATTTCCCTTTAATTTCTCCTCTCTCAAGAGAAGAAGATATTTTAAGTGTAGTGAATGACACAAATTCAACATAAAATGCGCCGAGTTCTAATGCTTCAGTTTGCCCTGTCCTCAGGAATCTCAATCACCAGCGTGGACCTGGGGCCGGGCAGAGAGACACTTAAATGCAAACTGCATGGTTGGTGTTGAGAAACCTCTGCTTGTGGCAACCCTCTGAGCAACCCCAGCAAAACCAGCCCGATGCAAAGATGGGGGGGGGGGCGGGGTTCCATTGCACTTGAATGCATATTACCGTTTTCTAAAGGTGTGTCTTAATTTGTCTTTATGTGCATTTTAGTTTAATTTCACCTATGGCAGGAACAGGAAGCTATAGTGAGAGGCACCTGGTACTCGTCCGGAGATCCGCTGATGCTCCAATGGTGTTAGCTGTTGCTGAGTCGATTCCCACTCCTGGGGACTCCACCTGTGCAGAGTAGAACTGCTCCATAGGGTTTTCAAGACCGTGACCTTTTGGAAGCAGATGGCCAGGCCTGTCTCCAGGGAGCCTCTGGGTGGGTTTGAACTACCAACCTTTCGGCTGGCGGTTGAATGCTTAACAGTTGGTACCACCCAGGGACTTCTTTGACGCTCCAAAAATTGCTTCAATTGTAGAAAGGTCATTTTATTGTTGGCCACTAGAGGGAACCAGAGGGATTCAGACTTTGGAGCTAGGTGGTTTATCTAAGCTTCTTGCCTGTTTAAGAGAAATTCCATAGGTTCTCAGCGAGGCTGGCTGTGAGAATCATTGCGGGAGTTTTAAAAAATACGTGGGTTTTTAGGCCCTTCCCCAGATTCACAAAACTCAGAATCTTTTGGGGTAAGGCATAGGAATCTCTATTTTAAGCGTCGGGGGAACCTCTGCCTTTGCCAAAATATGTTTGACTATATAAACTTATATCTAAGTTTGTAAGTTAAGGCGCTCTGATGGTGCAGTGTTTAAAAACATTGGGCTGCTAAAGAAAAGGTCGGCAGCTTGAACCCACCAGCCGCTGGCGGGAGAAAGATGAGGCAGTCTACTTCTGTAAAGATTTACAGCCTTGGAAACCCTGTGAGGCAGTTGCGCTCTGTCCTGTAGAGTTGCTGTGAGTCAGAATGGACTCAATGGCAGTGGGTGGGGTGGGGTGGGATACAAAACCGAAATAGGGGCAGTACCTCATTGAATGTTCTGCGGAGTACACAGCAGGACGTAAGATCAGAGGCTCCCAAGAATTTAAACATAAACAGAAAGAGGAGAAACACTTGAAGATTGTCAATATTTGGATATGAGTCATATATTTTTCCAATTAAATAGTTTCAATGGCTAAATAGAATCCACATGATTTACTTAGAGCCAGAGAAAATCTGAACACTACTATTAGAGGAAGATTTCTAGCTCCAGAAATGAAATTTTAGGGAGCTTCCCAAAGAAGAAACTACAGTCCTGAAGTTATAAACAACTCTTACTTGCCCTTGAAAATTCGAATCCGCTCTCACTCTGAAACGATTAAACCAACCCCTGCTGGCAATAAGTTCTTCATCATAATCACCTTCACTTGCTGCACATGCAGCTTTTGAGTCATTGAAAAGCTTCAAGTTTCCTTTTGCACAAAAGTAAGGTTAAATAAAAACTACATGCACCATTCTGACTTACCTACAAATTCTGAAAGACAATTAAGAACAGATTTTGTTCATACCCTGGGAATACTATATATAGTCTCTGAATTAAACATCTTATGAAAAGCAGATTCCTGTGGGTCTTATCTAAGGAATAGAAATAAATGCCTTAAGTTCGATTGCCACCAGACACAGATGTTTCCATAGTATCACATAATATCTGGCAAACTGATCTAAAGACACAAGCTGCTTAAAGAATTACAGGAAGTAAAGAGGGCACAGGGATCATCATAGGAGAGGATTTCAGTCATTTCCCCATTAAAAACTATTTAAAATAAAATGAAGGTAAACTTAATCTTATTGATTTATAGAAAATCCAAATGATATGAAACGAATTAGCAATCTAGTTTAAGAAACACTGCACTTGCGCCACAGAGGAGCCTGAATCTGCTGCCTCTGTGGGAATTTACAAACTCATTTGTTTATATTAACATCAAATAACCAGAGTCCTCAGGAGAACAGCCAGTCTTTGTAACAGATCTCTGAAACTCTGGCTTGAATTTCAAATAAATGCCCAGACAGAACACAACTCTGCCCCCTACCTACAAGGGTATTTGCTACAGTCTTGTGGTCAGCATTGTATTTGCCGTTGTCGAGGTATTTCCTAAAACTAAAGATGAGAGGGCACACCTTATTTATTTGCTTCATCTGAAGACAGAGATTCTAAATGATGGCCAGACTTGAAACATTTCTCCTAAAAGTTTGTTCTAGATTAATTAAATAAAACATTGAAAAAAAAAAAAAATTCAGGATCCAACAGGTCAAGCAACAGACCCTGATAAATGTGGAAACAAGATTCCACTCTTTAAGCTTTTGCTTGTGGAATCTGGACAGACTTGCAGTCTTAGAATTTGTCTTTCTTCAAAGATTTGATTGCTGTGTGTGGAGGACCCTCATATACATATATACATACACACACACACACACACACATAAATAAATGTATATATATAAAGGAGCTCTGGTAGCATAGAGGCTAAAGCACTTGACTGCTAACCAGAAGGCTGGCGGTTCAAACCCACCAGCCACTCCTCGGAAGGAA
>NW_006922028.1:770401-777895 GCF_000298275.1 Orycteropus afer afer | reverse complement strand
GGGTTTGAACCTCCAGCCTTCTGGTTAGCAGTCAAGTGCCTTAGGCACTATGCTACCAGAGCTCCTTCTGTAAAGATTACAGCCTAGGAAACCCAGTGGGACAGCTCTATTCTGTCATCTGGGATCACTATGTGTCCAAAATAGACTTGGTGACACTTAACAACAACAGAAACCCAGCGCACCTTAACCAACTGGCTCACCCCTCTTTTTCTTTCTACCCCGCCTCCAAAAAAGCCAAACTCACTGCCATGGGGTCAGTTCTTTGGGTTTCCAAGGTGGTATCTCTACAGAAGTAGATTGCCTAGTCTTACTCCAAGTAGTGGCTGGTTGTTTTGAACTGCCAGCCTTCCAGTTAGTAGTCAAATGTCTTAGGCACTATACCACCAGAGCTCCCACTTACCCTCCTTGGTAACACTAATTAACTTTAGTCCCTATGCATTTGCCCAATTTGGGTAATTCATATTTCCTTTTATAATCTAAGCTACTCAATAATAAAATACAGTCCAGTTCTGTATTTTATACTGTAAATACATCTCAATACAGAAAAACTTTACCGTGAGTATTGGGAGGTAGGAAATTATATCAGTAAACCTATTCTTCTTTAATTTACTCTCAAAATAGCATTTGGAAGAGTGGTTATATCAGGAAGAATAATATAGTAATTTACACTTGACTCTTCCAAGTAAAGCATGCAAATGAACAAAATTCCATTTAGCTAACTTGGTTATATTTTCTTTCCTACATAATTATGTCCCATTTTCAGCATCAAGTTAAAAAAAGTTTTAGCCCCATAAACACATTCCTTTATTTATTTATTTATTGTTTCTTAGTGTTTCTGAAATAACAAATGCCAAGTTCCCTGAAGGTTCCAATGATACTGAGTATCAAAATGAATACCATTTCTCTCAGAACAGAGAATAAATTTACAGGAAGCCTCTGTTAGCTAGCTCCTTATAGCTGCACAATCAGTTTCTGTCTTTTGCCTGCTGCTTTCCATAAGTATTTTTCTCCTATCAGCCCAGGATTGAAAATGCAGTAGAATTTGCAGTGAGTTAGTTGGCTGTAAACCCTGGTAACTCCTACTGGGCTGGCTTGGCTAGAGGACAAGAACTCTTATTTGGGGTTCTGATACAGCTCCAACCCTACGAGATCATTAAAATTGTCAGCTGGTACTACAACAGCTGCCCGGATCTGGCTCAATAACTCCTGCACTCCAAACTGACATTTTTGAAGAGAAAGTTATTGCCCATTGTAAATACCACATTTCATTCATTTGCAATTCTATTCTCTTTCTTACTTACTCAATCTCGATTTTCTCACACTTAGCCATTCCCTACCATCGGTGCCCTGCCTATCCCACCTATGAAAGATATTTCTAATGGATTGCAGCTTTTATTCCCTTCTTTGAATAAGGATGTAGCCCTATATTGCTTTGCAACACAGTAGTCCCTACCAATTGTTGAAAGTTGGCACTTGAGGTGAAATCTATTCACCACCTTGGCTTTAAGTTATATCTTTCAGGAACATTAGATTTCAATTAACTTTTCCCTTGGTGGTAAGCAGCTTAGAGGACGGGTTGGACTGGGACCCAGATGTTCACATAATGCTCCCTTCATTTTAATCAACATGTAGAACTGAAAATATCAGGGGACAAAGAGCCAAATCAGGCAATAAAGAAAATTTGCTCATAAATATTACTGGTGTAAGACTTCTCACTGAGTTGAAGAACTGGGTCACAGTAAATCGTGTTTGATTCTACTTGTTTACACTTAATTGTTGGTATTTTTGTGTAAGCAATGTGTTGTAATCTTATAAGAGATTTGAGATTTAATAAGTTCTCAAGAGAAAGCACGTGCTCAGAAGAGCAAGCCTGGCAAAAATACTTGGCACTTAAGAAAACTCTGCTTGTTACTGCCAGCAACATTCTACAGCACAGTTCCTAGAGAGGCTTTTTCATGTAAGTTTTTAATTTATTCTGAATTGTTTCATTAATTTATTCTGAATTACTTCACAAATTAAAAATGCTAGAATTGCCTTGATTAATTTAAAAAAAAAAAAAAGGGCTGGAGAGATCATTGGGAGCTCTGGTAGCATAGTGCCTAAGGCACCTGACTGCTAACCAGAAGGCCGGTGGTTCAAATCCACCAGCCACTCCTCGGAAGGAAGGTTGGGCAATCTACTTCCGTAGTGATACCATCTCGGAAATCCAATGAGGGGTCGCTATGAGTCAGGGCCGACTCGAGGGCACGTAACAACAACAACAACAGGAAGATCATTTATATTTCTTCTTCTGATAGTGTGGTTATTGCTGTCAGGGAGTCGGGTCCCCAATTATGGCAGCCCTTTGAGCAGAATGGCTGACTTTTGGAAGTAGATTATCATGGGAGATTGCCAGGCCTTTCTTCCTGGTCCATCTTAGTCTGGAAGCTCTACCAAAATCGATTCAGTATCATAGCAACACACAAGCTCCACTGACAGAGGGTGGAGGTGCGTGGACATGAGGTACATGGACTGAGACTCCAACCCACGTCCCCTGCACAGAAGGCAATAATTCTACCACTGGACCATCAATGCCCCCATTGTAGTGTAGTATAATGGATTTTTTTGTTGTTAGGTGCCATCCATTGCCGGATATGTCATTACCAAATATATTTTTCCAATCTGTAGGTTCTCTTTTTATTGGTTTGGAGAAGTCAAAAGATGTGCATGAGAATTTAATTTTTAGAAGGTACCAGTCATCTAGTTTATCATCTGCTCTTTGGACATTTTTTGGTTATGTTTGATAGTCTATTTATATCATAAATTAGGTTCCCTAAGTTTGCCCCTATTTTTTTCTTTGATGATCATTATAGTTTTAGGTTTCACATGTAGGTCTTTGATCTATCTCGAGTTATTTTTTATATATGGTGTGAGGTATAGATTTTGTTTCAGTTTTCTGAAAATGGATATCCAGTTTTGCCAGTATCATTTGTTAAAGACAGTCTTTCCCCATTTAATGGATTCTAGTGTTTTGTCAATGATCAGCAGTCTATAGGTAGGTAGATCTATTTTTGGTTTCTCAGTTCTGTTCCATTTTTCTATGGTCTTTCGTACCAATACCAGGCTGTTTTGACTACCATGGCTGTATAGTAGGTTTTGAGATCTGGAAATGTGGGGCCTCCTTTGTTCTTCTTCAGTAGTGCTTTGCTTATCCATGGTTTCTTTTTTTTCCATATGAAATTAGTGATTGGTTTTTCCATCTCCTTAAAAAATGTTAATGGGATTTGGATTGGGATAGCCTTGGGATAGCATAGATTGCTTGGGGGTAGTATTGACATTTTCACAATGTTCAATCTTCCTATCCAAGAGCATGGTATATTGTTCCCTTTATGTAGGTCTCTTTCAGTTTCTTCTACTAGTGTTTTGGAGTTTTCTCTGTACAGGTCTTTTGTGTCTCTGGCAAGATTGATTCCTAAGCATTTTATCTTTTTGGTAGCAGTGTTAAATGATATTATTTTCTTTATTTCTTGTTCAGAATTCTTTGTTGATGTAGAGGAACCTGACTGATTTTTGTATGTTTATCTTTTCCCTGTTCCTTTGCTGAGTCTTTTAAATAGTTCCAGTAGATTTCTTGTTGAGTCTCTGGTATTTTCTATGTATAGGCTCATATCAGCTGCAAATAGAGATAGTTTTACTTCTTCCTTACTAATTTGGATGCCTTTGATTTCCCTTTCTTGCCTTTACCCTGGCTAGGACTTCCAATGCAATGTTGAATAGGAGTGGTGATAGAGGGCATTCTTGTCTGGTTCCCATTTGCAAGGAGAATGTTTTCAATCTCTCTTCACTGAGAATAATGTTGGCCATTGGTTTTGCATATATGCCCTTAAGTATGTCAAGGAATTTCCCTTCTATTCTCTTTTTGTTAAGAGTTTGTTTTTTTTTTTCAATCAGGAATGGGTGTTGGATTTTGTCAAATGTCTTTGTTGCGCTGATTGATACAATCATGTGGTTCTTTTCCTTGGTTTTATTTTTGTGGTGGATTACTCTGATTGGTTTTCTAATGTTGAATCATCCTTGGACACTTGGTATGAGTTCCACTTTGTCATGATATATTACTTTTTTGATATGTTGTTGGATTCTACAGGCTAGAATTTTGTTGAGAATTTTTGTATTTATGTTCGTGAGGGATATTGATTTATAATTTTCTTTTTTAATGGTGTCTTTATCTTGCTTTCTTATTAAGCTTATGCTTGCTTCATAAAAATGAGTTTGGGTATTTGCTTCTTTTTTTTAAATTGTGATTTGGGTGAATATTTACGTATTTACTTCTTTTTTATATTCTGGTATAGTTTGAGTAGAATTGGTGTCAGCTTTTTTCTGAATGTTTGGTGGAATTTGTCAGTGAAGCCATCTAGGACAGGACTTTTTTCTTTGTTAGAAGTTTTTTTTTTTTTTTTTTCTGACCTGTTCAAATTCTTCTTTCATTATGAGTTCATTCAAATTTTCTACCTCAGTCTGTGTTAGTTGAGGTAGATAGTGTATTTCTAGAAATCTGTCCATTTCTACTAGGTTTTCAGATTTGTTAGAGTACAGTTCTTCATAATATCCTAATATTACCCTTTTATATCAGTTGTTTCTATTGTGACATTGCCCATTTCATTTCTTATTCATGTTATTTGCATCTTCTCCTGCTTTCCCTTTGTTAGATTTTCCAGTAGCTTGTTGATTTTTTAAGTCTTTTCAAAGAACCAACTTCTAGTCTTGTTGATTCTTTCTATTGTTTTTCTGTCTCATTTATTTCTCCTGGAATCTCTATTTCTTTCTTTCTGGTGACTATAGGTTTGTTTTGCTTCTCTTTTTCTAATTGGTGGACATGTTAGGTTAAGGTATTAATTTTTATTCTTTCTTTTTTTTTATGTGTGTATTTATTAATATAAATTGTTCTCTAGAACTGCTTTTGCTGTGTCCTAAAGATTTTAGTATGTTATGTTTCATTTTCATTGAATTCAAAGAATTCTTTTATTTCATCTTTTCACCAGTAGTTTTTAAGCTCTGGTAGCATAGTGCCTAAGGCCTTTGACCGCTAATCAGAAGACTGGCAGTTCAAACCCACCAGCCACTCCTCGGAAGGAAGGTTGGGCAATCTACTTTCATAGTGATACTGTCTCAGAAACCCAAGGAGGGGTCGCTATGAGTCGGATCCAACTAGATGGCAGCGAGTTTGGTTTTTGGTTTTGGTATACTGCTTCCATTTGTTTGATTTTTTTTCCCTGCCCTGGATTATTCTATTGTTGATTTCTAATTTTATAGCATTGTTACCTGAGAAGATGCTTTGCAGTATTTCAATTTTTAAAAAAATTTATTGAGGCTTGCTTTGTGGTCTATCATATGGTCTATTCTGGAGAATGTTCCATATGTGCCAGAAAAGAATGTATATTGTGGTGTTGTTGGGTGGACTGTTCTGTAGAAGCCTATGAGGTCAGGTTGGTTGATTGTGTTGTTTAGCTCTTCTGTGTCTTTGTTGAGTTCCTTTATAGTTGTTCTATCCTTCATTGAAAGTGGTGTATTAAAGTCTCCTACTATTATTATGGAGTTGTCTATTTCTCTTTTCAATGCTGTTAACATTTCATTTGTATATTCTGTGGCTGTTTCATTGGGTGCGTAGATGTTTATTACATTTATGTCGTTTGTTGAACTGACCCTTTAATCACTGTATAATATCCTTCCTTGTCACTTTTGCTGGTTTTTGTTTTAAACTCTATGTGATAGTTGGAGTTGTGTGTCAACTTGGCTGGACCACAATTCTGTGTGGTTTAAGCACTTCTGATGTGTGTTATTCCCATGATGGGATTGGATGTATATACTTTGAGCAGCCAATCCTTTGAAAGGGAGTTTCCCTAGGGGTGTGGCGTGCTTCCAATATATTTATGGACATGCTGGGAAAATGAGACACTCTTCGGTGGATCGGGATCCTGTTTTGCTGCCTACAACTGCCTGTGAGTGAACAATCTACCATTCGGCCTGGTGATCTTCGATTTGTCATTTGTTGGAGTCAACAGCTGGTATACTGCCTGCCAGCCTTGAGCTCCTCAGCCCCTGCAGCTGCATGATTCAGGAAAAGCCTCCAGCTTGGCATTTGATCCAAGAACTTGTGACTTGCCAGCTTCTATAAGTGCGTGAGCCATATTCCTAAGATAAATTTCTCTCACTCTCTCTCTATATAAGCTTTACTGGTTTTGCTTTTCTAGAGAACCCAGCCTAACACACTCTGTTTTGTCAGAATTTAATATTGTTGTTCCTACTCTTTTTCAATTGCCATTTGTTAGATGTATATTTTTCCAGCCTTTGAGTTTTAGTCATTTTTGTCTTTGTATCTAAGGTGTGTTTCTTGTAGACAGCATTTTGATATGTCATGTCTTCTTATCCATTCTGCTATTCTCTGTCTCTTGACTGGTGTATTTAATACACTTACATTCAGGGTAATTATTAATAGGCATGAATTTATTGCCTTTTTTTTTTTTCTTTTGTGTGTGTGTGGTACAGCTAATTTCTCTGTTCCATATAATTTTCTGTGCTTAGTTCATTTTGCTTATAGAATTTCTTATCATTTCCTTCATTGCTACTGTTTTAGTCTTTGCTACATATTTATGACTTTCCTCTTTTTTATTTTGATGAGAAGGTTTATTAATTTTCTTTGTGGTTACCTTGCAATTTATTATTTTCTTGCAAAGTTTAAAACAGTCCATTTTGTCTTAAAATTGTCTCAATTTCCTTTTCATTTGGACATTCTGTAACTATACTCTTTACTAACTCTTTTTGCTTTGTAGTTGTGCTTATTTACAAATTGATGTCTCTGGTTCCCTATTTTCAGTCTGGTAGGTTTATTTTACTTTGGATACTTCTATGTCTGGGCTGTTTTCTTACTTATGTTGCCAATGTGTTAATCTCAGGTTGTCATCTGCTGTTGGCTGGTTCTCTGTCCTAAGGAGTCCCTTTTGCAACTCTTGTAATGTTGGTCTGGTTTTTACAAATTCTCTTAATTTCTGTTTACCTGGAAATATTCCAATTTTAATATATTTAAGGAATAATTTTGCTGGATATATAAGGATCTCTGGTGGGGCAGTGCCTAAGGCATTTGACTACTAACCAGAAGGTTGGTGGTTCAAACTCACCAGCCATTCTGCAGAAGGAAGATGGGATAATCTACTTCCATAAAGATTTACCACCTCAGAAACCTAATGGGGGTTGCTATGACTAGGAATTGATTTGATGGCAGTGGGTTTTTGGTTTTATACCATTCTTGGTTGGCAATTTTTTTCTTTCAGTGTTTTATATATGTCATTGATAAAACGACAAGGAGGCCACATGTTCTGACCTCCTCTAATCCCACAAAAGGAAGACAGGATTACCAGCAGTAACCCAAGGCCTATTCCTGAGAGGTCAGACATGCTGCCTCCCTCCAGCCCTTTCTCCAACCATTCCTCCCAAAGCACCCACCACCTCTCTCCTGGGTTC
>NW_006922028.1:767261-770076 GCF_000298275.1 Orycteropus afer afer | reverse complement strand
GGCAGGGTGGTCAAACTAGCCAATCACAGCATCAGAACTCTAAGCACCTGAGAGAGAGTGGGAACCTCCCAGAACATTGTATTGTGCCAGGCCCAACAGAAATACTCCACGTGAATAACATTTACAATCAGGAGCTCCTCAGTTGCTCATTCCACCACTGAGTTTACAATGCCTTATGGGTAGAAAAGCCATACAAAGTAATTTACTACACTGCAGTCATTTTATCACCTTCTCTCCTGTATGGTTTCTGCCAAGATATATGAGCTTATTCTTATTGGTTGCCTTTGGTAGGTAACTTTTAGCCTTTTAGAGCTGCTTTTAGGATTCTTTCTCTGTCATTGGTTTGGGAGTTTGATTATGATATGTCTTGGTGATTTTCTTTTGCGGTCTATCCTATTTGGAGTTCAATGAGCTTCTTACATGCATATCTTCTTGTCTTTCATTATATTAGGGAAGTTTTTGTCCAACAAACCTTCAACAATTATCTATTTATTTCATTTTTTGTCTTTTCCTGTTCTGGAATTCCCATCAGATGTAAGTCATTGCTCTTGATGATGTCCCACATAAAGCTTTTAATTTCTCCATTTTTTTCCATTCTTTTTTTTGTGATTGTTCCTCTAACATGGTAGTATTGAGAGATTTGTCTTCTATTTTGCTAATTCTGTCTTCCATTGTTTCAACTATTCTTTTCCTTTTCAATGTGTTATCTAATTCTGAAATCTTAATATTAACATTGTGGATTCATATTTGCTGTTTTTATATGGTTTATAATTTTTCATTTTCTTGGTCAGTTTCTTCTTGATTGTTTCCTGAATTCTTCCAGAGTTTGTCTGTGTTTTCCTTCTCTTTTTCTCAATCCATTGAAGGTACCTAAATATAATTCTTTTGAATTCCTTATCAGGTATTTCCAATGCCATTTATACATCAGGAAGGTTTTCTGGCTCTGTTTGGTCACTTGTTTTGACCATTCTGTCTTGCTTCTTTGTGTGAACTGAGTTTGTCTGTTGCTGAGAGACATTTTGATGTTGTTATATTTGTATTTAATTGGTGATTACATGTTGATGTGTTTCATCTAGGTCTTCTTTCTTTCTTTCTTTTTAATATATCTGAGCAAGTGGGGTTTGTGTGCTACTCTGTTCACTAGTTTGGTAACACTTAGGCACTTACCACATGTCTCTTGGTGGGTATAATAAAACATGAGAGTCTGTGCACAGTTCTCTTTTCACTGTTCATGTTGTTGTTGTTATGTGCTGTTGAGTTGGACCCGACTCATAGTGACCCCTCCTTGGGTTTCTGAGGCAGTATCACTACCGAAGTAGATTGCCCAACCTTCCTTCTGAGGAGTGGCTGGTGGGTTTGAACTGCCAGCCTTCTGGTTAGCAGTCAAGTGCCTTAGGCACTATGCTACCAGTTATGGACAGGTTGGGCTGGTGTTGGCTGCCATCTATCCTTGATCAGTTGGTGCAGAAGTGGATGCCAGCCATTGCCCAGTGGGTGGGGCTGAAGGAGATGTGGATGTGGTTGGGCAGTGTGGCCATGGTTGCTTTCTGGTTTCCAATTACCATTGTGGGTGTCTGGGTAGTCCTTGGCAAGTGGAGCTGATTATCAGATTACTATCTTGATCAGAATGCTGTTTGCAAAAATTCAAAATGGCCAGCTGACAGTTCATAGTTTACTTGAGTCCTTGTTTAGAGTCTTCATTCATTTTCTTTTTCTATTTGGCATTGTCTAACTTCTTTATCTCTTCCTTTGAAGTACAGGATTCCAAAATTGCATCTGACTCATTTGGCTTCTCATGTCTTTGTTGCGGAAAATCTGGGTAGCTTTTCTGCCTGTTCTGCCACCTTTCTGGAAGTCCCTGCCTTAGCACCATTCAAAGAGACACAGTTGACCCTGATAGCCCACAGTCATAACAACCCAATTGCAATGGTCTCCTGTCTTTTCTGCTGGAATTTCCCACAGAGCTCTATCAACTCAATGGGGGTATATTACTGCATTGTTATGAAATGTTGTTGTTGTTATGTGCCGTCAAGTTGGACCCGACTCATAGCGACCCCTCCTTGGGTTGCCAAGGCAGTATCACTATGGAAGTAAATTGCCCAAACTTCCTTCTGAGGAGTGGCTGGTGGGTTTGAACCACCAGTCTTCTGGTTAGCAGTCAAGTGCCTTAGGCACTATGTTACCAGAGCTCCTGTTATGAAATAGGCAGACAGAATTCTCTGCAGTTAAGGATTTATTGTCTGGCCCTATTGTGATTAGAGTTGAGTTCCTTTTTACTGACTTTGGCTGTCAGCACTGACATGGTGCTGCTCTCTGATTGTGGGTGGGGGCCATAGAAAAGGGGAAAGATAGGAAGATGACAGGATGGGCAGGTGGCTTCCTCTCATGCCACATGTGTGGCACTTGCTCAGTCTGGCTGCCTCCTCCTGGTGCTCACTCTCCATCCCCCTTGCTTGCTTTTTTACTGCTCTTGTGGCTTGAGGATAAGAAAGGGGCTGGGGCAATGCACTGGGCCCAAGCTAGGGCTCTTGCTTATGGAAGGAAGGCTATGGCAGCTGTGGTGGTTGATGAGCAGGTGGCTCAGCTCCCTCATTCATGCTCTGTGCTCTAGCTCACTGCTTACTCTCCCCAAGCCATTTCTTCTTCTACCTTCATTTCTGTAAACCTGCAGGCAAGCATCTCTACCTGCACATCCACTCATGGAGATGGCTATTCAGAACAACAGTTTTGGCCTCATATGAGTGTCACATTTTTTCCTAACTACCTGTTTGTTTCTCCTGTTGTTGTTGTTGTTATGTGCCGTCAAGTTGGCCCC
>NW_006922028.1:763837-765655 GCF_000298275.1 Orycteropus afer afer | reverse complement strand
ATTTAGTTTTCAGCTTTTTCTCTTTTCCTTCTTCTGGGTTCCATTTTTTCTTTCTTTCTTTCTTTCTTGTGGTTAACCCTTTCCTGTTTTTCTTTTTGAGTTTTTCCCATTTTTCTTCATTATTCTCCTTCTTTACCATTTTTCTCTTATTGCCCTCTCCTCAGATATTGTGGGTTCTCCCTCCTTTTTTTTTGGTTCCTGTTCCTGTGTGATTACACAGTGTGTTTTTTGTCCATTTGCTTTTACTTTTTTGATGGTTATTCAATTGTTATTGTTGTCTAACTAAGTGGGAGACAGCAACAGTCTCCATATGACACAAATACACCCACACTTCCTGTAGCTTCGCTTACTGAATGAAAACCACCACTTACTTCTCCACCAATGGGCCAATAATAAAACAACCACCAAGAAGAGCCTGACTCATCCTTAGCTGGTCTTCACAAACAGTTAACAGAGATCTACATACAACAATGTCACAATGTCTCGGAGACAGCAGACCATCACAGTCCACACAAAGAAGCAAGATAAAGTGGTAGAAACAAGGTAGCAGGATACAGACCCAGAACATATCCCTGAGGAAGAAGCAGCATTGGAACTCCCTGATAAGGAATTCAAAAGAATTATATTTAGGTATCTTCAAAGGATTGAGAGACAGATCAAGGAAAACACTGACAAAATTAAGGAAAACACAGACAAAACTCTAGAAAAAGTTTGGAAGAAAATACAAGGTCATATTGACAAAATAAATGAAAAACTAGAAATGACTCAAAATCTACAGATAGAAATCCAGAATATTAATACTAAATTGTCAGAAGTAGATAACATATTGAAAGGACAGAGGAGTAGAATTGATGCAATAGAAGACAGAATTAATGAGATTGAAGACAAATACCTGAATACTTCTTTTGAAAGGGATCAATCAGAAAACAGATCAAAACAAAATGAAAAAAGTCTAAGGTTCATGTGGGATACCATCAAAAGGAATAACCTACATGTCATTGAAATTCCAGAATAGAAAGAGAAAAGTAAAACCACTGAGACAATTGTCCAAGATTTGTTGGAAGAGAACTTCCCTGATATGATGAAAAATGAAAATATATCCACTCAGGAAGTCCAATGAATGCCAAACAGGGTAGACCCCAAAAGAAAATCACCAAGACATAGCATCATCAAAGTCATCAAAATCAAAGACAAAGGATCCTGAAAGCAGCACAAGAAAAACAAAAAGTTACTTACAAAGGACAACTGGTAAGAATAAGCTCTGATTTCTCAGCAGAAACCATGCAAGAAGAAGGCAATGGGATAGTATGTATAAAACAGTGAAAGAGAAAAATTTTCAACCAAGAACTGTATACCCAGCAAAATTGCCCCTCAAATATGATGGTAAAATTAGGAGATTTCCAGATAAGCAAGTAAGAAATTAAGGGATTTTGTTATAACCAGACCAACCTTATAAGAGATGCTAATGGGAGTCCTTTGAACAGAGAACCAAAAATATCAAACAATTGACCATTAATACACAAGATGACATAACCCAGAAAGCACAGCTATGGGCATATCCAAAGTAAAATAAGCTTACAAGATTGTAAAGAGGAAACCCGAGACATCAATTAGCAAATGAGGACAACTACAAACCAAAAAGAGGGAAAATACTGTGTAGTTACAGGACTTCTAAATGGTGAGGAAGTGAGAGAGTTGCAAGATAGAAGGGACTGTTCTAAACTTGGGGAGAAAATTATAAATCACAGGGTAACCTCAAAGAAAAATGATGAACCTTCACATCACAATAAAAAAGAGGACAAGCACAAATATTCAGCA
>NW_006922028.1:756770-761377 GCF_000298275.1 Orycteropus afer afer | reverse complement strand
AATGAAATAAGTCAATCACAGAAGGACAAATATTATATTAGTCCGTTATTGCAAAAAGTCAGGGAAAGGTTTAGGTTTATATATGGAAGGAAATTTTCATTGATGGTTACCAGGGATGGGAGGGTAGGGAAGGGAACACTGTGAGATAAGTAGAGATACTGATTTGGGTGAAGAGAAGGGCAAATGTGAGTGATTAACATGGTAGCATTGAGGAAAAGGAAGACATGGAGAGGTGCATGGGAAGTGCAGACAACAAAGATGAACCATTTTGCACATGCAGTACTGTGTTGTCAGCGAAGGGAAACACGGGTGTATGGGTGGATAGATGGATGGACAGGCTGAACTATTAGGTATATCTATGCAGAGGGGAGTGTGCCCAGGACCATGTATAGGGTTGGTAGAGAATGGGTCTACAAACATATTTGTATGTTCTGTAAGAATTCCCAGGTTTTTAGTAGAACTGACAAAGGACAAGGTTGTGGTCACTTCTTGGCTACAGCCAGCTACCCAGAGGGAGTGAGTGGTTGGACCTGTGGGCTCGGAACCATGGTTACAGGGGACATCAAGCTCAATTGATATAACATACTACACAAAGCATTGTTCCATGTCCTACTTTGGTGAGTAGTAACTGGGATTTTAAAAGCTTGCAAGCACCCATCTAGATACAATGATGGGTCTGTCCTTGTCCTGGCCAAAGAAGAGTGAAGAAAATAAAAGATTCATGGAAACAATTAGTCCAAATGACTGGTACACCATGCGATCCTTAGCCTATACGACTGTGAGACCAGAAGAACTAGACAGTGCCCGACTAAAACTGTCAACTACTCAGAGGAGGATCTATGTAGGGGATCCTGGATAGAGAAGAACAATGTGGCACAAAACTCAAAATCATTTGGGAAAAAAAGGGGGGGCAGGGACCAGGCTTTCTGGTCTGATAGAGCCTGGTGGAACCACTGAGACTATGGCACCTAGCTGCCCTTGAGGTCTGGAATTGAACCCACACCTGTGGCTTCCAGCCAAACAAAGGACAGGCATATGGGTTGAATATTTACCCGAGGTAGATGCACTCCTTGGGGAGAACAATCATGGGAGAAAGAAGGGCTTCTTATGCATAGGGAGACACAGCTCATGGGGCAGGAGTGCATGGAGGGATGGACACAGGGAAGAGGTAACTAACGGGAGGAAGTGGGAGGGGAGCTGTTGCATTGTGGTAAATTGTGGACAATGTTGTGAGACAAAGTGTATGTGAACTGCTGTATGGAAAGTGAATTTGCTCTGTAAACTTTCACCAAAAGCACAATAAAAAAAAGAAAGAAAAAAAAAAAGTGATTTAGCAAGTGGAAATGAGCTATTAGAAAGCAAAGGGTGAGCATGTTTAGCTTTGCAAAACTTGTTTCGCCTTCATCTTCCTGTCTGTCTTTAAGTTGAATTTGTATATAAGTTGGAATAGTTATGTACATTTTATAATGTACGGTTATGTAATGTCAGGTATTCAGATATTTGTCTTGTTATATAATAAATAGTGTACCTTTACATGTATAAAAAACACTTCAGAAACAATTCCAGATATACTAAAACATTTTTAACATAATAGTACAGTAATAATAATGTTTCGATGCATGTTGCAAAGTAGCTTCCATTTGTTATTATGAAGCATTGTATATATCTCAAATTTTTAATATAAGGGGGTTTATGGAGATTGGTTTGTGACTATGGGCTATATTGGACATTAATAGCCTGGGTACTGCCTGTAGTATGTATATAAGGAAGGAAAAAGTGAGAAGTTAAAAGCTACCAAGGTTCTTACGTTATTCAGAGGGGAAAAGAGATTAAGTTTATTTTTTAAGATGTATGTTAAAATAGCTTGGGTTGATATTGTTGTTGTTAATTTCTGTCGAGTTGATTCTGACTCAAGGTTACCCCACATGTGCAGAGTAGATCTGCTTTATGGTATTTTCAGATCTCTGACCTTTCAGAAGCAGAGTGCTAGGCTTATCTTCCAAGGCACTTCTAGATGGGTACAAACCACCAATCTTTTGGACAGTAATTGAGTCTGTGCTACCCAGTGATTCCATTAAAAAGTAAGAAATAGTATTATTTCCAAGTAAATAGAGAGGAAAATGGAATGGGAAAAATAAAAACAAAAACCAAAACCAAGTCTTAATTAATCTAAAAAAAGGCAAGAAAGTTAAGAAAAAGACAAAACAGAGAAAGTAAGATAAAAAGTAGATTTACCCAATGCAGTACATCTTACATTTCTTGACTGCTGCTTCAGTGGCCATTGACTGTGGATCCAAGTAAAATGAATCCTTGATAATCTCAATCTTTTCTCCATTTATCATGATGTTGCTTACTGGTCCAGTGGTGAAGATTTTTGTTTTCTTTATGTTGATGTGTAATCTATGTATATGAGAGGCTGTAGTCTTTGATTCTTATCAGTAAGTGCTTCAAGTCCTCTTCACTTCAAGCAAGATTGTGTCATCTGCATTTCAGGTTGGTAATGAGTCTTCCTACAATGCTAATGCTGTGTTCTTCATATAGTCCAGCTTCTTGGTTTATTTATTCAGTTTACAGACTAAATACGTATATTGAAAGGATACAATCTTGATGCAAACTTTTCCTGATTTGAAACTACTCAGTATCCCATTCTCTGTTCATATTATGGCCTCTTGATCTATGTACTTGTTCTGTATGAGCACAGCTGAGTGTTCTTGAATTCCCATTCTTCAAAATGTTATCCATGATTTGTAATCATCAACAGAGTCAAATGCCTTTGGATAGTTAATAAAACAGGTATACATCCTTCTGGTATTCTCTGTTTCACCCAAGATCCATCTGGCATTAGCAATGATATCCCTTGTTCCACCTCCTCTTCTGAATCTGGCTTGACTTTCTGTCAGCTCCCTGTTATGTACTGCTGAGACCATTTTTGAATGATCTTCAGCGAAATTTTACTTGCATGTAATTTTAATGGTATTGTTTAATAATTTCTGCTTTCTATTGGATCACATTTCTTTGGAATGAGCACAAATATGGATCTCTTCTAGTTCATTGGTCAGGTAGCTATCTTCCAAATTTCTTAGCATAGACTAGTGAGTGCTTCCAGTGTTGTACCTGTTTGTTGAAACATCTCAATTGATATTCTGCCAATTCTTGGAGCTTTTTATCATTTCTTTTCTTTTTCTTTTTCTCATGATACCACACTGATCCTTGGAGCCTTGTTTTTCACCAGTTTCTTCGGTGCAGCTTGGACTTCTTCCTTCAATACCATTGGGTCTTGATCATATGTTACCTCCTAAAATAATTGAATGCTGACCAATTCTTTTTTTTTTTTTTTAATTTTTTAAATTGTGATTTGGGTGAAAGTTTATAGAGAAAATTCATTTTCCATACAGCAGTTCATACACATTTTGTCTCATGACATTGACTGCAATTTCCCACAATGTAACAGGTCTCTTCCCACTTCCTCCCATAGTTACCTCTTCCCTGTGTCTTTTCCTCCTGTGCACTCCTGCCTCCTGAACTGTCTCCCTGTGCATATGCTACCCTTTTATTCTCTCATGATTGATCTCTCCAAAGAGTGTATCAACCTAATATAGATGTTCAGCTCACATGCCTGTCTTTTGTTTGGCTGGAAGCCGCAGGAATGGGTTCAGTTCCAGACCTGAAGGGCAGCTAGGGACCATAGTCTCAGGGTTTCACCAGGCTCTATCAGACCAACAAACCTGGTCGTTTATTTTTATGATTTTGAGTTTTATTCCACATTGTTCTCCCACTCTATCCAGGATCTCCTACATAGATCCCCCTCCAAATGGTTGACAGTGGTAGTCGGGCACCATCTAGTTCGTCTGGTCTCATGGTCATATAGGCTGAGGATCGCATGATGTATAAGTTCCTTGGACTAATTGTTTCCATGCATCTTTGTTTTCTCTTCACTCTTCTTTGCTCTGGATGAGGAAAGACCCATTGTTGAATCTAGATGGGTGTTTGCAAGCTTTTAAGATCCCAGTCACTACTCGCCAAAGTAGGATGTGGAACAATGTTTTGTGTAGTATGTTATGCCAAATGAGCTTGATGGCCCCTGGGACCATGGTCCTGAGCCCACATGTCCAACTACTCAACTCCCTCTGGGTAACTGGCTGTGGGCAGGAACTCACCACAACCTTGTCCCTTGTCAGCTCTTCTATATACCTGGACATTCTTACAGAAATACAAATATGCTTGTAGGTACATCATCTGCCAACCCTATACATGCATGGGCACATTCCCCCCTGACTAGACACACCTGATTGTTCAGCCTGTCCATCCATCTATCCACCCTAGATCAATGTTTGCCATCACTGACAGTTTTTATGTATGTGCAAAAGGGTTCATCTTAGTTGTCTGTATCTCCCATGTATTTCTCTATGTCTTCCTCTTCCTCAATACCACTGTGTTGATCACTCACATTTGGTGCGTTGCCCTTCCCTTCACCCAAATCAATACTTGTCTCTACCTATCTAGCAGTATTTCCTCCCCTCTTCTCCAACTCCTCTTGTTGTTGTTGTTGTTGTTATGTGCCGTCGAGTTGGACCCGACTCATAGCGACCCCTCCTTGGGTTTCTGAG
>NW_006922028.1:755034-756325 GCF_000298275.1 Orycteropus afer afer | reverse complement strand
GTATATGTACCTATGAGAACAGATCACCAAGTCTTTTTCACATGGGGCTGCTGGGTGGATGTGAACTGCCAACCTTTTGGTTAGCAGCTGAGCACTTAATCTCAAGCCAAGTAGAGGTGCCAAATAGTGTGTTTAGCTATAGCCACACTTACCAGACATTTACCTGTGGTTTTTTTTTTTTTTTTTCATACCCATTTGCTATGCGCATCCTCAGTTTGGCTCTACATCTCAGGGAACTACATTTCCCAGACGCCCTTGCTTTCTGTTTGGTTTTCCATTCTTCTGCTGATGTGCACCTAGGTTGTTTCCATGTTTTTGGTATTGTAAATAGTGCTGCAATGAACATGGGTGTGCACATACCTGTTCTTGTCTTGGTGCTCACTTCTTTAAGATATATACCTAGTAATGGTATTGCTGGGTCAAAGGGTATTTCTAATTCCAATTTTTTAAGGAATCACCATACTGCTTTCCACAGTGGTTGTATCATTTTACAGTCCCACCAGCAATGTATGAGAGTCCCAATCTCTCTGAATCCTCACCAGCATTTGTTATTTTCTGTCTTGTTGAACTTTGCTACTAGTGCTGGGGCCAGATGGTATCTCATTTTTGTTTTGATTTGCATCTCTCTAATGGCTAAGGATCGTGAACATTCCTTCATGTGTTTGCTGACCCCCTGAATATCCTCTTTGGTGAAGTGTCTATTCATGTCTTCTGCCCATCATTAAATTGGATTATTTGTCTTTTTATTGTTGAGGTGTTGGAGTTTTCTGTAAATTCTAGAGATAAGTCCCTTGTCAGATATGTCATTGCTGAATATTTTTTCCCAATCTGCATGTTCTCTTTTGACCATTCTGGAATGTGGATGGGATCTTTGGAAGCACATAAAAATTTAATTTTTAGAGGGTTCCATTCATCTTCTTCTGTTTGTGAATTTTGGGTTATGCTTGATAGTCTATTTATGCCATACATTGTTGTTGTTGTTATATGCCATCGAGTTGAACCTGACTCATAGTGACCCCTCCTTGGGTCTCCAAGGCAGTATCACTACAGAAGTAGATTGCCCCATCTTCCTTCTGAAGAGTGGCTAAATTTGCCCCTAGCTTTTCCTTGAGGAGCTTTATAGTTTTAGGTTTCACATTTAAGTCTTTGATCCATCTGGAGTTAGTTTTTGTGTATGATATGAGGTATTTTGTGTATGATATGCCCCATTGGAGGCGCTCACTCAGTTATGCCAAGAGATTTGGAGGACAGCTACCTGGCCAACTGACTGGAAGAGATCCATATTTGTGCC
>NW_006922028.1:753143-753699 GCF_000298275.1 Orycteropus afer afer | reverse complement strand
GACTCGACGGCACTTAACAACAACAACAACATGAGGTACAGATCTTGTTTAATTTTTTTGCAAATGGACATCAAGTTTTGTTAGCACCATTTGTTAAACAGACAATCTCTTCTCCATTTAATTGATTTCAGCTCTTTCTCAAAGATCAGTTGACCATAGGTTGATGGATCTATTTCTGGGTTCTCAATTCTATTCCATTGGCCTATGTGTCTGTCGTTGTACCAATACCAGGCTGTTTTGACTAATGTGACTGTATAATAGGTTTTGAGATCTGGTGTGTCTAGGCAGGGGGGAGTGTGCCCTTACCATGTATAAGGTTGGCAGATGATGTACCTACAAGCATATTTGTAGTTCTGTAAAGATGTCCAGGTATATAGTAGAGCTGACAAGGGACAACCTTGTGGTGAGTTCCTGTCCACAGCCAGTTACCCAGAGGGAGTGAGTAGTTGGACTTGTGGGCTCAGGACCATGGTCCCAGGGGCCATCAAGGTCAATTGGCATAACATAACATGTCATTGTACCAATACCAGGCTGTTTTGACTATTGTGGCTGTATA
>NW_006922028.1:750792-752033 GCF_000298275.1 Orycteropus afer afer | reverse complement strand
ATATCATCAGCAAATAGGGATAGTTTGACTTCTTCCTTACCAATTTGGATGCCTTTGATTTCCCTTTCTTGCCTTATTGCCCTGGTCAAGACTTCCAATACAATGTTGAATAGAAATAGTGGTAGAGAGCATCTTTGTCTGGTTCCTGTTTGCAAGGGGAATGGTTTCAGTCTCTCTTCATTGAAAATAATGTTGGCTATTGGTTTTGCATATGTGCCCTTTATTATGTTGAGGAATGCCCCTTCCATTCCTATTTTGCTGAGAGTTTTGATCAGGAAAGTGTGTTGGATTTTATCAAATGTTATTCTGCATTGATTGATATGATCATGTGATTCTTTTCCTTTGCTTCATTTATGTGGTGGATAACATTGATTGTGTTTCTAATGTTGAATTATCCTTGCATGCCTGATATGAACCCCATTTGGTCATAATGTATTATTTTATTGATAAGTTATTGGAGTCAATTGGCTAGGATTTTGTTGAGGATTTTTGCATCTATATTCATGGCAGATATTGGTCTGTAGTTTTCCTTTTTAGTGATGTCTTTGTCTGGTTTTGGTATCAGGGTTATGCTTGCTTCATAAAATGAATTTGGGAGCATCCCATCATTTTCTATGTTCTGGAATAGTGTGAGTAGGATTGGTGTCAGTTCTTCTCTGAACATTTGGTTGAATTCTCCAGTGAAACCATCTGGGCCAGGATGCTTTGCAGTATTTCATTGTTTTTTAAATTTATTAAGCCTTGCTTTATGGCCTAATGTATGGTCTATCATGGAAAATGTTCTATGTGCACTGAAAAAAATGTATATTGTGCTGTTGTTGGGTGAAGTGCTCTGTAGATGTCTATAAGGTCAAGTTGGTGCTTTGTATTGTTTTGATCTTCTGTGTCTTTGTTGAGTTTCTTTCCAGTTGTTCTATCTTTCATTGAAAGTGGTGTATTAAATTCTCCTACTATGACTGAGGAATCATCTACTTGTCTTTTCAATTCTGTTAAAGTCTGATTTATGTATTTTGGGGCTCTTTCATTGGGTACTTAGGTATTTATTATGATTATGTCCTCTTGTTCAATTGATCTTTTTAATCATTGTCTAATGTCCTTCCTTGTCTCTTATGGTGGTTTTTGTCTTGAAGTCAATTTTATCAGAAATTAATATTGCCACTCCTGCTCTTTTTTTTTTTTTTATTAGGATTTGGGTGAAGATCTACAGAGTAAATTCACTTTTCATACAGCAGTTCACATAT
>NW_006922028.1:732481-748647 GCF_000298275.1 Orycteropus afer afer | reverse complement strand
ATTTAATCCATCAACATTCAGTGTGATTATTGACAAGTAAGAATTTGTTGCTGTCATTTTGTTATGTGTTTTTTCATGTTGTTCCTGATTTCTTTGTTCCATATTATTTTCTGTACTGAGCTCATTTTGTTTATGAATCATGCTATCAGTTCTTTCATTGCTATCGTTTTAGTACTTGCTAAATATTTTGCTTGTCCTCTTTTTTATTTTGATGTGAAGTTTATAATTTTTCTTTGAGGTTACCCTGTGATTTATTTATATTTTTTTCCCTGAGTTCAGAACAGTCCATTCTATCTTGCACTTGTCTTGATTTCCTCACCATTTATAAGTTCTGTAACTACATTATTTTGTCCCTCTTTTTGGTTTCTAGTTATCCTCATTTGCCAATTGATGTCTCTAGTTCCCTGTTTCCAATCTTGTAAGCTTATTTTACTTTGGATTCTTCCATAACAGGGTTGGTTTCTGGGTTATGTCATCATGTGTATTAATGGTTGGTTGTTGTTTGCTATTGTTGGTTCTCTGTCCAAAGGACTCCCTTTTGTATTTCTTGTAAGTTTGGCCTGGTTTTAGAAAATTCCCTTAATTTCTCCTTATATGAAAATCTCCTAATTTCATCACCATATTTGAGGGACAGTTTTGCTGGAATTCTTCATTGGAAATTTTTATCTTTCAGGGTTTTATGTATTCCATCCCATTGCCTTCTCACCTGCATGGTTTCTACTGAGAAATCAGAGCTTAGTCTTATTGTTTGCCCTTTGTAGATAACTTTTTATTTTCCCTATGCTGCTTTCAGGATTCTTTCTTTCTCTGGTTTTGGTAAGTTTGATTATGATATGTCTTGGTAATTTTCTTTTAATGTCTATTCTGTTTGGGATTTGTTGGACTTCCTGAATGGATATATTCTCATCTTTCACCATATCAGGGATATTCTCTTCCAACAAACCTTGGATTATTTTCTCTGGGGTTTTATTTTTCTCTTCCTGTTCTGGAATTCTGATTGTACATAGGTTATTTCTTTTCCTGGTGTCCCACATGAATCTTAGGCTTTGTTCATTTTGTTTTGATCTTTCTGATTGATCCCTTTCCAAATAATTATTTGTGTATTTGTCTTCAATCTCATTAATTCTGTCTTCCATTGATTCATTTCTACTCCTTTGCCCTTTCAGTGTGTTATCTATTTCTGAAAACTTAGTATTAACCTTCTGGATTTCTATCTGTTGATTTTGTATCATTTCTAATTTTTCATTTGTTTTGTCATTTTGTTCTTGTATTGTCTTCTGAAATTGTCCTAGGGTTTTGTCTGTATTTTCCTTAATTTTGTCAGTGTTTTCCTTGATCTGTCTCTCAATCCATTGAAGGTACCAAAAGAAGCATAATTCTTTTGAATTCCTTATCAAGGACTTCCAAAGCTGCTTCTTCTTCAGGGATGTGTTCTGGGATTGTATCCTAGTTCCATGTTTCTCCTGCTTTATCTTGCTTCTTTGTGTGGACTGTGATGGTCTGTTGTCTCTGAGACATTGTGACATGGTTGTATTTATATTTAATTAGTGATTGTATATTGGAGTTATTTGCCCAAGATTTTTGTTTTCTTTGGATGTATCTGAGTAAGCAGGGTACTGTGCTCCTCTATTCACTAGTTGGCAGCACTTATGTACTCACCACCTGTCTCCTGGTGGATCTGATAGAGAATGAGAGTGACTGCACAGATCTCTGTTAACTGTGAAGAGCAGTTAAGGGTGAGTCAGGCTCTTATTGGTGGTCATGTATCACTGGCCAGTTTGTGCAGAAGGAAGTGGTGGCCCTCAGCCAGTAAATGGAGCTGCAGGAGGTATGGATGTGGATGGGTCATATGGGTATGGTTGTTGTCTTCCACTCAGACAAAAACAGCAATTGAAACACCATCAAAAAAATAAAAGCAAGAGGATGAAAAGCACACACTGCATAAACACACAGGAACAATTACCAAAAAGAGAGGAAAAAAAAAAAATAATAATAAGGAGGAAAGGCAATAAATTGGAGAAGATATTTAAAGAAATACTTTAAAAAGACAAAAGAAATATTAATAAAGGGGGAAAAAAAAAACCCACAATATCTGGGGAGGGAGGAATAAGAGAAAAGAGGTAGAGTAGCAGAATAATGGAGAAAAAAATGGGAAAAATGCAAAAAGAAAAACAAGGAATGGGGAGAACCACAGGAAAGAAAAAAAAATGGGAACCAGGAAAAGGGAAGAGAGAAAAGCCAAAAACTGGAATCTGTAATGGGAAGAAGAAAGAATAACAACAAAAAGGAAGAAGAAGAAGAAATAAAGAATAATTTTAAAACAGACAAAAACAAACAAACTAAAAAAAAAAAAAAAAGTCCAGGTGGGATGGAGTAGGGCACCCAGGCTCTGTCAGAGCACACAGACTGGGATGAAATTCTTGCTATCCCAAAATATGGGTGTGGGTGAGGTATGGGCTCACCTCCATTCACCAAGAGGGTATGGGGTATAAGAGTAACAAGTGTGATCACCTTTCAAGTCCCCAGTGTCCAGTATGTCCTTGCTGTCCCTGGCAAGTGGAGTCTATTCTTAGGTCCCTGGAATCTGAGAGAACACTGTCACTTTAAGTATCCAAAATGACCATGCCACTTGTAATCATTCAAAATGGCTGCACCCTCTGGACAGCTAAAAGTCCACAGCTTAGTTTATCTCCTTTGCTGTTTCCCCTTTTATTCACCAGTGCAGTCCTCTGTGGAGCCCCTGGCTAGTAGGGCTGATTTTTAGGTTAATTCTGAGGTCCAAACAACACTTGGAAATATCCAAACTGTCTGTGCTGTCAGGCTTGCTGACAGTCCAGAGTTCTATATGTCTCTTTTCCACTGTTTTCATGCAGGTTTTTCACTAGTTGAAGTTTAGTCCACTTCTGTATCCTTCCTTTCAAAGCTCAGGGCTCCAGGATTATCTTCTGTATCTGTGTCAATTGGTTTCTCTTTTCTTTATTGAGGAGGGTCTGTGTAGTCTATTTGCCTATTCCGCCATCTTATTTCCACCAATTCTTTGTATGGTGATTCTGTATTCCTTCCATTTTCTTTTAATGCCTCTTTCGAGATTTTACCTATATGGGTCCTTAAAAAGTTGGAATTAGAAATACCATTAGATCCAGCACTCGCATTATTATGTATATATCTTAAAGAAGTGAGATCCAAGACAAGAATAGATACATGCACACCCATGTTCATTGCAGCACTATTTACAATAGCAAAAAGTTGGAAAAACTAGGTCCCCATCAACAGAAGAATGGATAACCAAATTATGGTACATACACACAATGGAATACTATGCAACACTAAAGAATAATGTAGAATCTGCAAAACACCGCATAGCATGGATGAACTTAGAGGACATTGTTGTTGTTGTTGTTGTTATGTGCCGTCGAGTCGGACCCGACTCATAGCGACCCCTCCTTGGGTTTCCGAGGCAGTATCACTACGGAAGTAGGATTGCCCAACCTTCCTTCCGAGGAGTGGCTGATGGGTTTGAACCGCCAGCCGTCTGGTTAGCAGGCAAGTGTCTTAGCCACTATGCTACCAGAGCTCCCTAGAGGACATTATGCTGAGTGAAATAAGTCAATCACAGAAGGACAAATATTGTATTAGTTCATTAATGTAAAAAGTCAAGGAAAGTTTTATACAAGGAAAGAAACTTTCTTTGTTCGGTAACCTCCTTCCTTACCAGGGGAGGAAACGCTGCAAGAAAAAAAAAAAAAAAAGATTTTACCCATAGAATCCTGCAATATTGCAGCTCAAGGCTTTTATTTTTTTCTTCAGTTCTTTCAGCTTGAACTTGTATATGAGCAGTTAAGGGTCTGTTTCTTAGTTAGTTCTGGCTTTTTTTCTGAGTGATGATATTGAGCTTCTTCATTATCTCTTTCCACAGATGTAGTCGATTTGATTCTTGCTTATCATATCCAGTGAAAGGTGCTTGCAATAAATAAGTTGTTGGTCTTTCAAAATTCTGTCATGTGACCTCCAATGTAGTTTCTATCACCAAGGCCATTTTTCCAACTATGATCCTTCTTTTTTCCAGCTTTCACATTCCAATCACCAATAATGATCAATTATCAATCTTGATTGCATGTTTGATCAATTTCACACCACAGAAGTTGTGTAAAATTTTCATTTCTTCATCTTTGGCATTAATGGTTGGTGCATAAATTTGAATAATAGTTGTATTAACTGGTATCCCTTGTAGCTGTATGGATATTATGCTATCACTCTGGTGGTGTAGTGCTTAAGGCATTTGAGGCTAACCAGAAGGCTGGCGGTGGGTTTGAAGGCACTCTTTGGAAGGAAGATTGGGCAATCTACTTCCATAGTGGTACGGCCTTGGAAAACCAAGGAGGGATCACTATGAGTCAGATCTGACTCGATGGCAGTGAGTTTTTTGAGTGAGAGAGCATTGTACTTTAGGATAGATCTTGAAATGTTTTTGACCATCAATGTGACACTATCCTCTTTAATTTTTCTTTCCCGGTATTGTAGTCCATATGCTTGTCTGATTTATAATGGTGAATACCAGTTCATTTCATCTCACTAATGCTTAGAATATTGATCTTTATGAGTTCCAATTCATTTTTGATGATTTCCAATTTTCCTAGATTCAGACTTTGTACATTCCACATTCCAATTATTAATTGATGTCTGCAACTGTTTATTTTCATTTTGAATCATGCCACATCAACACATGAAGTTCCTGAAATTTTATTCCATCCATGTCATTAAGGTAGACTCCACTTTAAGGAGGCAGGGCTTCCTGAGTCATATTCTGAGTGTCTTCCAACCTCAGGAGCTCATCTTCCGGCACTGTATCAGACAACGTTCCATTGTTATTCATAAGGTTTTCACTGGTAATTTTTTTTTTTTCTGAAGTAGAATGCCAGGTGCTTCTTCCTAGTCTGTCTTAGTCTGAAAGCTCCATTGAAACCTGTCCAGCATGAATGACCCTGCTGATATTTGCAATACTAGTGGCATAACTTCCAGCATCACAACAACATGCAAACCACCACAATAAGACAAACTTACAGAAGAGTGATGAAATATTAAAACTACTATCCATCAAATCTTTGGCGATACAAACAAAGTGATAATTAGAGAAAACTTATGTTAGAAAAGAAGAGAGACTTAAAATTATTAAGTGTCTATCTTAAGAAGTTAGAAAAAGAACAGGTGAATAAACACAAAGAATGTAGAAGGGAGAGAATAATGAAAGTTGAGCAGAAAATAATGATGTAGGAAACAAACATAAAACAGAGAGGATCAACATAACCCAAAATTGTTTCCCTGAAAAGACTAGTAAGATAACAAACTTCTGGAAAAAATAAGGAAAAAGAGAAATTTACTCAAATAAATAATATCATGAATGAAAGAATGATATAACATATACTACAAGGTCCTTATGAAAGAAATACCAACAAAATTTAAAGCTGCATGAAATGGATACATTCTTATAAAATACAATTTACTAAGTCAACCTGAAGAATAAATAGAGAAGTTGAATAGTGCTATAACCATTAAAGAAATGAAATTAGTAGTTAAAAATCTTTACACAAAGAAATTCAAATCTCCAGATAATTCTAATCTTACTCAAACTCTTCCAGAGCATAGAAAATGAAGAATACTCCCCAGCATGAGGATACCAGGAGGCAAGAATGACAGAGGACCATCTTGGGTGATAGCTGCCATATCTATCAGTGTACACCTAGCAGACAGACAAGAAATTAAAGTCCATTACTCACTTGCATTAGCAAAACAGGGTAAAAACTACAGGCAAAAGAGTCATCAGGTTGTGTGAGTTCCCTATCTTGCCACACCTCTTGGGAAAAAGAGAGATGCACCAGGGCCATTGAACCTGTTCTCTCTCCTGAATCCAAGGGTATAGATGAGAGAGCCCTGAACAATACAAGATGGATCTTCCCTGCAAAAGACTCAGGAAGAACCAGAGTACCTGAACAAGCAGTGACCTGAGCCAGAGAAAAACACACCAAATATCTAACTCTATGGTAACATCAACTGAAGACCATCCCCTGGAGAAGGATGTCATGCTTGGTAAAGTGGAGCATCAGCAAAAAAGGGGAAGGCCCTCAATGAGATGGACTGACAATCGCTGGCTCAGGTATAGCAGGGATTTTGAGGCTGGTGCAGGACCAGGAAGTATTTTGCTCTGTTGTATATAGGGTCACTATGAGTTGGAGCCAACTCGATGGTACCTAACAACAACAACTAGTACAAAAAAAAAAACCTCACAAACCATTGTTTAGTTACCCTACATGTAGCCATGTTGTTTTCCCTATCCAGTAGCATTAGATAACAGTGTACATAAACACTCGACGCTCACTATTTTGCATGGATTTCTACCCGGGTGACTCTTGGCACTTCACGGTCTGTGGTGATTTCTGTTGTCTATCTCTGTATGTGGAAGAGCTCTGGTGGCACTGTAGTTAAGACTGGGTTGCCAACCAAAAGGTCAGCAGTTTGAACCTACTCACCACTCTGTAGGAGAAAGATGAGGCAGTTTTTGTGAAGATTTATAGTCTTGGAAGCCCTATAGGAGTCACTATGAGTTGGAATCCACTCGATAGCAGTAGGTTTAGTGGGATCGCCATATGTAATTTCCCTAAAAAATCTTTATTTTACTACTACTTTCTTCAGAATTTGATGTGTGACATTCAGAGTCACTCTTGTTGCTGATCTGGTGAGGTGTCACAATAGAACTACAGAAATTGTCTCTCTTACTTGTAGGAACATAAACTGGCACAATTATGCTAGAAACATTTGAATTTCCTAGTAAAGTTGAAAGGAGCTCTGGTGGTGTAGTGCCTAAGGCATTTGACTGCTAACCAGAAGGTTGGCTGTTCAAACTTAGCAGACACTCTGTGGAAGAAAGACTGGGCAATCTACTTCCGTAAAGATTTACTGTCTCAGAACCCCATGGGGGTCTCTATGAGTTGGAATCAACTTGATGGTAGTGGGTTTGGTTTTTGGTTTGGTAGTAGAGTTGAACTTATGCACACCCTTTTTTCCTGTAATTCTATTCATGATATATACAATAAAGATACTCTTGCACATGTACACTGTAAAACAGATTTAAAGCAGCCTTACTCTTAATAATAAACAAAAGTCCATAAAAGACAGTAGAATGGTGTTCTGATTACCTAGTGCCACTCTGACAAGAAAATACCACAAATGAAATGGCCTTAACAAATAGGAGTTAATTCTCTTACAGTTCTGGAGGTTAGAAGTCCAAGTACAAAGTGCCAGGCTCTAGGGGCTGGGTGAAAGCCCCTCAACCTTGGGCTGCAGGTCTGCCTCTTGCTTCTGGCCCACTGAAGCCAGAGGTATCTCTGCACTCAGGCAGCTACTAGCTGCTGAGACTAACAAGCCCAAGATCAACAAATAAAATGGCACAGTCCTGATGTTACTAAACCACATGGCAGGCCATTAATTCAAGTCCATTGGAAGTCCCAGGGTCAGCAGAGCAAGGCAGGCTGCTGAAAAATGACATGGCTACATGTAGGGTCTAAGCATGCCACAAGCTAGAGACCATTCCCAAGGCTTCTCCTTAAATACAGGAAGCAGACCACATCCCAAAGGCAGCTGTTCAGCTGCTTGTGGTAGATCCCACCATGGAGTTGATTGCCAGTCTCATCATGGGGAATAACTAGCACCAGCTGCCCAGCCACTCAACCAGGCCCAGCCAAGTTGACACACAAACATAACTACCACAAATGGATAAATGGATTGTGATATACATATAAAGCAGAGTACTGTACAGTGAAGAAAAATAAATGGACTATAGGTACATGCATCAACTTTGGGTAATCTAAAAAACAATGTTGAATGAAAGATGGAAGTCACAAAGGAATATGTGCACTATATTCTTCAGAGAGTCATAAGTATTAGATAAAGCCATAAATAAAAGCAAAGGAATGACCAATACAAAAAATAGGATCGTATTTACTTCTGTGGGAGCAGGATCAGGAATTAACTGGAGAGAAGCCACAGGTATTCTAAGAAACTAGTACTGTTCTATTTCTCTAATGCCATGGGAGTTCTTTAAATTCTCGGATACATTTAAATAGTCCTTTTGTAAGAATGATATACTTCACAACAAAAAAATGGAAGATTACAGTATTCTAAAAAAAGCCCACATAATTGAAAATGTCAGGGCTATTTCAGTGAGCAATTATTCTTAAATATTCATCATTATGCATCAAACATTTACCATCTTCCACTTTTCCCCATCAAACTGGAAAAGTATAACTGTACCAAGCCTGGGAAAGAGAGCTGTTGTCTCAATTCACAAATGCTACCACAAAAGCCATATATTCACTACTGTTGATATTTGCCCTCAGAGCTCCTTCTGATTCACAGTGTTTGGCTCCAGAGCTCTGAGGTGGATTTTTAGAGAAAAGCTAAAATAGATTGAGAATAGTAAATCTAAATTCAAACTTCATGCAAAAGAAAAATTAGGAATTTGTTTAAATTGATTCACCTAGTAAATTTCTTCTTTTTGGTCTGTGGCATCCATGCCATTTTAATATTAAAACATGTATTACCCTATTTGTTCTCTTCATTGTTCTGCAAATGTTTTAGACTAGAAATCTCATTAACTCCATCATTATCCAGAGATAGCCTTAAATAAAAGGGTTCTATTATTGATTAAAAAATCAACAGAAAGAATCTTTCCAAAAATACAATACATTTTTTTCTAATGGACATATAAATCAATAAACTGTATTACCAAATCATAGATAACTTTCAATGATATATATGCATTTTAATCACATAATATCAAAATAATTCATTGATACTACAAAAAAAAAAAAAAACCAACACCACAAATTTGATAAACTCATATATCAGTCAGAGTTCGTTGGTTACATGCAACCAAAACCAAATCTAATTGATTTAAGTTAGAAAGAATGTATTGGAATAATATAGCATGTATCAATGAAGTAAAAGAAGTAATTGAGGAAACAGCTTTGGAAAGGGCAGAAATTAGGGTAGCTCCAACAATCTAGAGAGTGGGACATACTGGGTAGTATTTTTTCACAGGTTTTGTCATCAGAGTCCACCAGCCATCTGTTAGTTTGTTGTACTGTGGTGGCTTGTGTGTTGCTTTGATGCTGGAAGCTGTGTCACTGATATTTCAAATGTACTGGCAGGCTCACCGTGGTGGACAGGTTTCAATGGAGCATTTAGACTAAGAGAGACTCGGAAGCAAGACCTGATGATAATTCCAAAAATTAACCAGTGGAAACATTATGGATCACAATAGAACATTTTTTAGACTAGCTTGCTTTGGACACATCATTAGGAAGAAGAGATTGCTGGAGGAAGACATCATGTTTGGTGAAGCAGTTGGCCAGTGAGGGCAAGGGAGATCCCCAGTGAAATGGGTTCTCACAATACCTGCAAATGGTGGATTCGAACAGCCTGGCAATCATGAGGACGAGGCAGGAATGGGTGTTTCATTCTGTTGTACACCAGAATTGACTTGACTGCAGCTATCTATCTGTTTCTCTAATCATCAAAGTAATTGAACTTTGATATTTTTTTCAGTTCTGTGTCACTGTTCTCAACTTTCAAATTCCTGCTATAATCAGGAGTGATGCAATGATAGGAGTGGGATAGTGTTGGGAAGAGGTACAGTATTTTCCAAAGGAAAACCAAGTTGCTGTTACCAGAAAATGGGACCACTGATGTTGGGACAGCGAAACAGCAGATATCCATGTAACTCATTAGCAAAAATTAATTTTTCTATAACCTTATCCTGAACCACTGTACAATTTAAATTAATGCATCAAACACTTGGGTGCCTATGCTGGGATTCAGGATTTGCTAACTCACTTTGGATTGTCTTCTTGTCCTTATGTACAAATGTGATTGCAAGTCCAGCAAGTGAGTTCCAGTCATTTCTTGAGTAATATGTCAAGGGTTTGTCAGGCTCTGTAGGGTTTATTGCTGTTGGCAGCCCTCCCTCTCCTCCTTCTGGACTGAGAGACACTGTGCTTCAAGCCAAAGGCCCCATTTCAGATGTCTGTGTGCCTGGCTTGTCTGAATCTATTATTTTTCTGCAGTTCAGCTCTACAGCAATCACGCTTTAATCTTGGTAGCATTTCCTCTTCTGTTTTTCAGACACCCCAACAGAAATTATTTAGATAGGCCGTGTGGAAGATGGAACACTATGCAAGTTAAAACACCTGTGTTCTATTCCAAGCTCCAGCACTTACAAGTGGTGTGACTTTAGGGAAATCACTTAACCTTCAACAAATTTCACTTACGACACAAATGTTTATTGCTTTCTTACTCACAAGTTCTGTGCTGGGTGTTGAGAATTCAGTGACACATGCTATGAGAGCATGTGGTGAGGATGAGGAGGTCTTGACTCATCTGGTGATGTAGGTTGCAGAAAGCTTTTCTGTGGAAATGACTTTTTCTCAGAAAAATGAAGGCTGAGTATGAGCTACTTAGGTGAAATAGTAAGGGCAGGGTGGGAGAGGAAACACATCAAAACACAGGCCCTGAGATAGTAAGAACTTAGCATATTGAACTAGTGGTTGGATTGAAGAGAAGCATGGGGGAGATGTGAGATAAGGCTGGGCAGGAACATGCTAGCTGGCAGGCCCAGTCAAACATTTTGTTTCTGCTCTAGGACTTGAGGTGGGAGCAGGGGAATAGCACGCTCAGACATGTGCTTTAAAAAGATCACTTGGACTTGAATGTGAAGGAATATTGGAGCAGAGTGGAGCTGGCTGTGACTAGATCAGTGAAGTGGCCAGGGAGGACAGTGGTTTGGGATAGGGTGGGGACAGTAGAGATAAATAAACCTGTTAGTCTTTTAAACAAAGATTATTGTGCCTACAGATTGTATTATATTTATATGATTAGACCAGAATGTTGTTTGTTGATTACTACTTTCAAAACTATTTACTGAGCAATTACTATGGGCCAGACACTTTCATAGGTGCTGAGGCTATAGCAGTGAACAAAAACAACCTCTTCAGGATGCTTGTTTCTAGTAAGACGGTCAACATTCCAGTGGAGTTGTCAGATTGAGTGAGATATGTAAGCTATCCAACTGTGAATGGTTACCTTGGGATCTCTAGTTCATTAACTTCTAGAGAATATTGTTTTTCAAATTCCTCTCTGTATTAGTGTCCTGTTGCTGCTGTAACTAATTATCACAAACTTAATGACTTAAAACAATACACATTTATTATTTTACATTCTGCATGTCAGAAATCTGAAATAGGTCTCCTTGTGCTAAAATTGAGGCTGTGCTTCTTCTGAAGGTTCTTGGGGACAGTGCTTCTTTGCCTTTTAGGGCTTCTAGGGACCACCTGCATTTCTGGCTCATGACTCCCTTCTACCTCCAAAGCCAGCAGTAATTGGTCAAGTCTTTCTTACATTGTACCAACCTGACTTTCCTCCTTCCCTGTGTCACTTATAAGGACCTTGTGATTACATTGGAGCCACCCAGATAATACAGAATATGGTCTCCATCTCCAGATCCGTAATTTAATTACATCTGTGAAATTATTTTGCATATTCAAAGGGCTTGGGGATGAGGAGGCTGTCTTGGTTCTTCAGTGCTGCTGTAACAGCCGTACCACACATGGATGGCTTTCAAAGACAGGGATCGATTCTCATACAGTTTAGGAGGCTAGAATTCTAAGTTCAAAGTGCTGGCTCTAGGGCCTGGCTGAAGGTCCCTCGACCTTGGGCTTCTGCTCTGCGTTCTGTTCCAGGCCCACTGGAGCTACAGGCTTTTTCCCGAATCATGTAGCTGCTGGCTTCTGAGGCTGATGAACCCAAAATCAACAAGTAAAATAGCACATTTCCAAGATTAGCAGACAACATGGCAGACCACTAGTTCAAGTTCGTGGAAAATCCCAAGATCGGCAGCCAACATGGCAGGCCATTGAGATGAAGGTTCAGCCAAATGCAGGGTCCAGATGTGTCCAAAAGCTAGAGACCTGCCTCCAAGCTTCCGCATATGTATTGGACGCAGGCCACACCTGGAAGGCAACTCATTAGCTGCTAGCAGCAGATTCCACCATGGAGGTGATGCCAATCTCATCACGGGAATAACGACACTCAGCTGCCCAGCCACTCAGAAACAAGGCACAGCCAAGTTGACACACAACCTTAACTACCACAGATAGGAATATCTTTAAACAACAACAACAAAAAAGCAAACCAGACTCATTGCGTTTGAGTTGATTCTGACTCGTGGCAACCCTGTGCATGTGACAGAGTGGAGCTGCTCCATAGGGTTTTCTTGGGTGTAATCTTTACAGAAACAGATTGCCAGACCTTTCTTTTAAGTCTCCTCTGAGTAGATTTGATCAGCCAACCTTTCCGTTAGTAAGTCATGCACTTAACCATTTGTGTTACCTAGGAACTTCTGGGATATTTTTTATCAAAAACAACAATGACAACAAAACAAACCTAATTCCTGTCATCAAGTCAATTACAAGTGACCCGTTAGGACAGAGTAGAACTGTCCTACAGAGTTTCCAAGATTGTAATCTTTATAAGAACAGACTGCCACATCTTTCTCTTGCAGAGTGGCTTGTGGGTTTGAACTGTTCATCTTTCAGTTAGCAGCTGAGTGCTTAACTACTGTACCACCAGGGCTCTTTGGGACATCTTTAATAAAACCCAAAAAACCTTGTTATCGAGTTGATTCCAACTTACAGTGACCCTATAGGAAGGGGTGGAACTGGCCCATTTTCCAAGACTATCATTTTCACAGGAGCAGACTGCCACATCTTTCTACTGTGGAGTGGCCGGCAGGTTTGAACTGCTGACTTTTCAGTTAGCAGCTGAGGGCTTAACCACTGTGCCACCAGGGCTCTTTGGGCCATATTCTGCAGACCACATTCCGCAGTGCAGGGTTAGTGTGTCAGAATCATGAAATGAAATGAAAGTTTTTCCTCTTTCCCTTTAGTTTTGCTCTCAGTGTGTTACTGAGCAGTAAAGTGAGTGAAAGTCAGGGACAGCCGCAGTTAAAACAGTTTCTTTTTCTTGTGTCAGAGAGGTTTCAAGAGAATCCCAGAGAGCTTGCTCTTTATTAGAGAGTCAAGTGTCAAAACCCCAGGTCTCCCCTGGTGCTTCTGGGAAGAAGAGCTCAGCAGGTTGTTTCTGGTTATCACAGCTGACTCACTGTTCTCTGCATATTCCAGCCAGTATCTGGAAATCTTTAACTGTGAGTGCTTTGTAGAGCAAGATTTCCTACCTACAGGCTTACTAGTGAGAGAGAGAGAGAGAGAGAGAGAGAGAGAGAAAAGACACTTTAAAGAATATCTGCTGGCACATTTTATAGCACAGAGATAGGAAAAAGATTTAGGTGAATAAGAGAAGATATGCAACTTGTTTCCTTATGGAGAAAAGGCTTTTCAGCAATTCCTTAAAGTATTGCAATTTCCCATAAGGCTACTGCTAAGGTATGAGAAAAAACACCACTGGGAATATTTAGTGACCCATTTAAAACTAAATTAATTGGTATTTCATCTTCAGGGACCAGATTGCATGTTTAGAAATCTCTCCAGTGGGCCCTCAGAACAGCTCTGAAAAGAAAACAAAGAGTTGCGTTCAAGTCTTCTTTCTCCCTTCAAGAAAACGACTGCGTTTCTTGATTCCAGGTAAGAAGCTGCCAACTCAATAACAGCAAGTAAAATATTAACACTTTCACATGCACATGTGGGTGAAGTCTGTAGCTACTGCAAATGGCAGCGTTCAGCCCTCAAATAGCTGTGTTTTGCTGTTGTTGTTTGTTGTTATGTGCAGTGGAGTCGGACCCGATTCATAGCGACCCCTCCTTGGGTTTCTGAGGTGGTATCACTACGGAAGTAGATTGCCCAACCTTCCTTCTGAGGAGTGGCTGGTGGTTTTGAACCTCCAGCCTTCTGGTTAGCAGTCAAATGCCTTAGGCTATTGCCAAAGTTACTGTGGACCCTAAGCCTCAGTAACCATGAACTGGCAGTGGAGAGTGGTCTAAAAAAGGTAAAAGTGAGGTTGAGAGGAGCTTGGGTACTTGAGTGTTTAAGAAGACAAGACCAGTGTCCTGGAGAGGAAATTACCTCAGGTGTGATTAGGACAGTGTAAGGGTGCTGAGAAAGGATCTGCCTTCATTGTTTGCCATTTCCCACACTAGTGGGTCATGTGGTCAGGTTTGCTTCTTTAGTGAAAATGATTCCTCCTTGGCCTTGTGAGAGGGCTCCTGGGAGAAGAAGTCAGACCAGCTTTGGGCAGGATGGGCCTCACCTTTGAAGGGCAAGTGCACAAGAGGTACCCAATATGCAATATCTACTTTCCTGGACTCAACAGAGCGCTTCTTTCTTGCTTTCTCAGCCATTTGCAGAACGCTGCTCTCTACTTTCTTCCAGCCTTTGTAACCAGCATCATCTCATCTGCACCTTTCAGCTACTGGCAACTCAATGCCTGCAACCTGCTTCTTTTGCCTCAGTTCTCAGCTGCTGCAGTCTCCAGTCTCAAGGGCACCCACAGAAGAACAGAGGCTGCTTGCTGCTGCTGCTACTGCTGCCAGAAACAAGATTCTCCTTCCCCACACCCCAAGCAGGAAAACGGGTGAAGGGGAGGTGAGGGAGGGTCTCTCCCTTTCAGGATCTTGGCATCAAAACCCCACAAGGATTTACACACAGTACTTTACTGTGTATTGTGGTCTACAGCCAATGCCTTTTCTATTAAAGCTAGAATTGATTTACTAGGTAATAAATGGAAGAATCCTCCCCAGGCTTTCCAGCAAAATTACTTATGCTATTAGTAGCATTAAGCAGGCTTTTACAACTGGAGATAAGCAACTCTAAAGCCGTGTCTGCCAGGATGTGTACAACGTAGGGCTGCTTTATGTGTCCAACTAGATTTCAGAGATGATCGTGACTCGATGGCAGAGAGAGGGGAGGATGAGGACACTCGTGTCTCAAGTTACTTCTAATATTTGTTCTTATTAGGAATTGCTCTTTAATTCTTTCACTAGAAAGCTAAAGCTTCTAAGACTGACTGGTAGACACAGGAAGCATAACATAACATGTTGAAACTCTAACTTTGCCTTAAGGTTTAGCTACTTGTCTAGTCAAATTGCCCTGTGTGGAAATTAAAGCAAAGCTGCCACTATAAATAGACCTTTAAGTGACCCTACCTAAGCCTTTCAGAAGTTTAGGTCAACCTGCTTGTCAGCGATCTAGCTGCCACAGTTCAACAGTTGAGGGCAGGGTTGGCATCACCTGAACCTCCTGGTTGCTGTGCTTCTGAGCTGTTGGTTGTATGGGGAAAGATAAGTCAACTCCTTTGACTGCACATGCTTAAGATTGCATCCCAGGGTCCCAGTGTTGCATAACTTGGAAAGAAATTGTGTGATAGATAAAAAGTACTGAATGATAATCAGTAGCTCTTTTTAAATAGATGAGCTCAGAAAAATGAATTGAATTCTTTTCAATTACAGTTTTATTACTCTTGTTATTATAGTCTTCTCCTTAAAGAAATCATATAATGAATTCTGCTTAAATGTGAATAATCACCCCTTAACTTTATTTCTTCGAGAAATGCTGATTTTCATGTTAGAAAGTGGTTATACCCCTCGAGTACAGAGTGTCTGAATAAGGAAACATTTAGTAGCAACACAGTTAAAGTACTGAGAGTCAGTAATTTCCATTCCTACTCCCAATAAATCCGTTTTGTGTGTCCCAGCTTGGAGAACATTAGGTAGGCACAGGCGAACATCTGAGGACAATATATCAGTAAGGCAGCAAAGCCTCTCTGGAGTGTAGTATTTATGGATGTGGTGACTGTTGAACAGGCCTGGGAAGGACACAGTGACCTCGCAGCTCTGATAGACTCACTTGCCGAGAATGTCCCAGGCACGCTGTTTCTGCTTGCCTCTGGGAAAAGGGATAATAAAAGGAAGCAGAGGGCATGTTCTTCAGAAACCAAAAGCAACAAAAAAATCAAAAGTGTAAGGATCCATATTTGATCTACTTGAGTACACACTCAAAGTTCTTCCTCCCCTGGATGTAGGATGGAAACTACATTATTCAACAGCATACAGTGAATGCAGTCCCAGTGGGAACAGAGGGGCTCTAGGTAAACAAGGATGAACTTAA
>NW_006922028.1:703912-727866 GCF_000298275.1 Orycteropus afer afer | reverse complement strand
GGCTTCCATAAGGCTTTCAGTGGCTGGTGGGCTGGAACCACTGACCCTTCAGAGGGTAGACTGCAGAATAACAGATACTTCGGGTTTCTTCCTTCTCAAAATGTGGTGTGTAAACCAGCAACTTCTGCACTACCCAGAAGCTTATTAGAAATGGAGATCCCTCAGGCCACACTCCATTGTTTGGCTAAGCTAGATTTCATCAAGAGGCATTAAGAACAGAGAATGAAGTCATATGCAAGAGGGGTTCTAAATGAACCGCTTTAAAAAACAAGCAAAGACCATTGGTGGTAAACTTTCAAGTCTCAAGTCCTTCAGAGTCTATTACATTCTTAAGATAAGATTTGAGGTATGGTCTTATTATGTTTTTACTTCAGTTGTTTGCTTTAATTTGGGCAGCCTGAAATGCCCCAGCTAGACTTTTAAAACTAGAAGAAATGATGAAGGCCATAGGATAGATCAAAAAAAATGATCCTTAATGTGACCATTTTTATAGGAACTTGAGGAATATGTGCCCCTAGAAATATTTTTTTAAGTGCTATGATGCAAGTAAAAACTCTTTTCATCAGAAAATCTAGGTAACATTGTAGGTGCTCAATAAAATTCACTCGCTGTTGAGTTGATTCCAACTCATGATGATCTCCTATGAATAACATCTGTGCTCTGTAAGGTTTCCAGTGGCTGATTTTTTGTAAGTAGATCATCAGACCTTTCTTCCAAGGCACGTTTGGGTAGACTCAAACCTCCAACCTTTGGTTAGCTGCCAAGTTGTGTTAATATTTGCATTACCCAGAGAGTTTTGCTCTATTCCACTGGAGTTCCTAGGTAGCAAGGTGCTCTGGTGGTGTGGTGATTAAGGCATTCAGCTGCTAACCCAACATTAGCAGTTAGAATCCCCCAGCTCCTCTGTGGGAGAGACATGGGCAGTCTAATTCCATAAAGATTTACAGTCTTGGAAACCCTATCTCTACTCTATCCTACTCAACTTGATGGCAATGGGTTTTTTTGGTTTTGTTAACATTGATGTTATACTTCCTGAAAGAAAGGGAACTAATAAAAATAAGTTTCCATAGACAGGCATATGGGGTGAATATATACATCAGGTAGATACACTCCTTGAAGCCATCAATCCTGGGAGAACAGAAAGACAATGCTTGCATAAGGAGACAGCTGGGGTGGGGAGACTAAAATGTGCCTGACTCAAGCAATGGTTATTTTCAATTACCTCCTATGCATGTGAAAGCTGGACAATGATAAAGGAAGACTGAGGAAGAGTTGATGCCCTTGAATTGTGGTGTTGATGAAGAATATTGAAAATACCATGGACTGCCAGAAGAACTAACAAATGTGTCCTGGAAGAAATGCAGCTGGAATGCTCCTTGGAGGCAAAAATGGCCAGGCTCTGTGTCACCTACTTTGGTCACACTGTCAGAAGGGACTATTCCCTAGAGAAGTATATCATGTTGGTAAAGTAGCAGATAAGCAAAGACGGGGAAGACCTTCAACAAGATGGATTGACACAGTGGCTACAATGATGGGCTCAAGCATAACAAGGATTATGAGGCTGGCACAGGACTGACAGTGTTTTGTTCTGTTGTAGGGTCACTATGAGTCAGAGCTGACTCAGTAGCACCTAACAACAGCAACAACAACAATATCACCACCAGCACCTCCTTCTCTTAAATTTAAATCTCTTCCCAGTTTCTCATCCAATCCTGACTACCAAAATAAAAAACAAATCCACCACTATCAAGTCAACTCCACCTCACAGTGAGAGTAGAACTGCTCCATAGAGTTTTGAAGCCTGTAAATCTTTACAGAAGCTGACAGCTTCATCTTTCTCCCATGGAGCAGCTGGTGGGTTCGAACTGCCAACATTTTGGCAGTCAAATTCTCTAACCACTGTGCCACCAAAGCTCCTAATCTTGACTAAGGCAGCAAATAATCAAGCTGCCTCAACCACATATTTGTGGTTAGGAGGGGGTTTAGCATGGGTCATCTTTGCTATTGGTCTGGGCCATGATTTATCCCAGCACTGAACATTGGGCTTCCGAAATTTCCTAAGCCCTCTCTCATCTAACACTTGAGTCTGACTGGGGATGGAGTAGGTGAGTTCCTTTAACAATTCCAAGTCCTCTTTGTTTGTTTGACTCAAGATGAGGCATCCCAGTACTGACTACTTGCTCCTAAGCTGATCCTTGAGTCCTCTCCCCTGAGATCCCTGATTATCCCCCTCCCCAGAGCACCTTAATGCCCTGCTTGGTGATGAGAGTCCACACACCCGTTTCTCCATGCCGACATGATTGCCCTCCTCTGCTGGGGAGAAGAGTATGGCAAGCGGTGTGTCAGCAGGAGTTCTTTGCTGGGGAGTATCCAGGCAGGGCTTGGCTGGACTCTGCTCTACTAAATGAGGCACACAGGATGTCTGGCTTTCTTTAAAAGCCAGTGAGCAGGCAAGACTGAAACAGCTTTAGTTGAGATCCTTACTTTATTTCCAAGTCCCACTCACCCCATGAGGATGGGGGCCCAGCCTTCTTTTCGTCAATCCCTCCTTCTCAAGTATTAAAGTCTTACTTTTGAACCTGAGCTTGTTAGTTATGGCCCTAATCCTCAGTGGGTAAATTTCCTCTTTATCAGCTGCCTGTCTATTTGGCCAAGTTTGGCTCCCTGGATTCTTGCCCCATCCTGCTCTGCTACTAGGAAGCCCCTCAGTGCTCCCCCCCCCCTCGCCGACTCACACAGACACACTTATCCAGCACATACACTATTGCTGCCTTTATCAGATGTGTGACTAGCAAGTATCACAAGCCACTCATCATGAGAAAATCAAGAGAAATGGACTCATCACGGGGATACCTGAACCAGTCACCCTGCCATGTTTGGCTCCGGCAGAGCAGATTGAGAAGTGACCGCATGATGGCACTACAAAGCCACCGATGCTCTAGGAGTTAGCAAACTGCAAAGCTTCAGGGAGTCAAGATCTGTATTTCTCTGTTTTTGTGAATGTCAGAAAACTGAAAATGGGTAATGATCAACACCCTGAGATATTCTTAATATTGTCTTGTCAAGGATTCTTTGTATTAATGGCCATTTGTGTTTGATACTTACCCAACATAGGTATTCTTCCTTAGTGCACACCCCACTGCCCAAGGCCCTCTTTTCTTTGCAATCAACACATGCATATTTCTATCCTCAATAGCCTGCCAGTAGCTTTTAACATAGACACACACAGATTTAAGGATTAAAATATTTTACTTAAGCATGAGTGAAGGGATTTCTCCTTTTGTTTTTGTCCCACCTTATTTTTAATAAAACAGAGATCTTCTCCCTTTCCACATACGTATCTAGGCAAATCATTCACATGAATGAAAACTGCTCATATCTAGAAAAAAATCTCTGGGCTGTGCTGGGTGATTAGCCAAGAGATATTTACATAACCCAGGCATGGTTGCTCAGGTAATCATACAAACATTGTGATACTTCTCTACACCTTCCCTGGCTGATTCAAATTCTTTTGAGCTGAGGGTTGCTTTGTGCATGCTTTGAAAAACACAATACTGGTGAGATTTACTTGGACAGCACAATTTGTAATGTGACTGAAGGTAGCCTGATATTGCCCAAGCTCTGTGTGAATAGCAGTATAGCACAGTGGACAAAATATATCTTCAGGATCAAGCAGAGGGAAGTCTGACCACTGATTTCACCCTTACTTGTTTTGTGACCTTGGGCAAATTGTCTCAACTTCTTTGATCTTCAGTTTGCTTATCTGTGATGGGGCATGGGGGGTATTTAAGCTCTAAGTTATTTTGGAGTTCCTGGGTGGTGGAAATGGTTAAGCGCTCAACTGCTAGCTGAAAGGTTGGAGGTCCAACCCACCCAGAGGCTCCTGGGAAGACAGGCCTGTTGACTTGAACTGCTTCCCACAGAGCAGTTCTACTTTGCACACTTGGGGGCGTCATGAGTCAGAATCAACTTGCTGGCAACTAACAACAACAACAGCCTTCCTGTGGGAGTCCCTGGGTGGTGCAAACTGTTAACAGGCTTGCTGCTAACCATATGACTGGAGGTTCGAGTCCACCCAGATACCTCTTGGAAGCAAGCCTGGTGATCTACTTCTGACAAATCAGCTACTTACTGAAAACCCTAGAGGAGCTCTGGTGGCACAGTGCCTAAGGCATGACTGCTAACCAGAATGCTGGAAGTTCAAACCCACCAGCCATTCCTCGGAAGGAAGGTTGGGCAATCTAGTGATTGCCTTAGTGATACTGCTTTAGTGATACTGCCTCGGAAACCCAAGGAGGGGTCGCTAGGAGTCGGGTCCCACTCAATGGCAGTGGGTTTGGATTTTGGCTTTGGAAAACCCTATGGAGCCCAGGTCTACTCTGACACATGTGGGATCACCATGAGTTGGAGCTGACTTGATAGCTACTGGTCTGGTTTATATTCCTGTGACTGGATTGATCATTACCATCCATCACCAAGAATGTTCCTTCTGCTCCTTGGGAAACTATGGTGGTTAGGAGCACAGTCTGTTGAGTCAAACTGTCTACATCCAAACTCTGGTTCTGCCATTTGTATGGCAGATGAATTCAGGAAAAGCAATCGAGCTTTCTAAACCTTGCTGTCCCAGTTTGCAATGGTGATAACCATAGCCCTGCCTTATGCTGCTGGTGTAAACACTGAATGAGATAATGCATGGATGCCCATAACACTGGCACTTTCCTAGTAAGCCTTCAATAAACATTAGATATTATTGCTGACATTGGCCAGTGAGATATCATCTTTTCTAACATCAGAGTTCCTTTGCGCAGGAATATTCCCAGCTGTTTATCCTGTTCATTGTGATGCTTAACCATGTGAAAAGAGGAATATATAAGCAAAGATTTCAATCAAGATGCTATTTAGGTATTTAAAAGAATTTAGACACCTTGAGCAGTGCACTACTAAATAGAAAGCCCAGTGGACAAAAATGGTTTTGCACAAGGTGCGGATGGAGGTAGACAACATCTGTGATTAAATTGCGAGGTGTTCTGGCAGGTGTCAGGCCCGTTGCTAGCAGAAGACAAACCAGCAGTGCTAAGGGAGGGCTGAAGTCTCCTGATTTGCTATTCAGGCATCTCTCATTAAACTCATTGCCATCAAGTCAATTCTGACTCTGACTCAGACTAGACCTGCCCCTTAGGGTTTCCAGGCAATCTTTACAGAAGCAGATGGCTTCATCTTTCTCCCATGGAGCAGCTGGTGGGTTAGAACTGCTGACCTTTCAGTTAGCAGCTGAGTGCATAACCACTACGCCAACAGAGCTCCTGTCATGCATCTCTAGGGAGGGGAAATTCACCTCATGAAAGGCATAAATGCATAGCAGGGCCCCTTGGTGGCTGTTTTTTCTCCCTTTGTTCTGTGACCACACTAAGGAAGCAGCTTCGTTCTCTCTTTACTTGGTATGAACTGTCTTCCTGATGACAACCATGCAGGAGTCTTGCAGAACTGATCTTGCCTGTGACTTGCTTTGGGGTTTGGGCATCCAAACCATCTCTGAACCAGCAGAATCTCTGCAATCGCTGCAAAGCAAATAGCCTAGCCCAGCTCCTAACTCAGAGAAGGTGTTTGCTATGGATTGAATTGTGGCCCCTGAAAATATGTCTTGGCATCTGCTAAAAGGGCAGGGAGGCCACATCATCTGACCTCCTATAATCCCACAGGAGGAAGACAGAATCACCATCAATAGCCCAAGGCCTATTCCAGCAAGGCCAGACATGCTGCCTCCCTCCAGCCCTTTCACCAACTGTTTCTCCCAAAGCACCCACCAACCTCTCTCCTGGGTTCGATAATTCGCTGCAGTGGCCACGCAGAGCTCACAGATTATGGGGTTTATTAGGGAAGCACCAGGCTACAATTCAAGTTCAGGAAAAAATGCTCAGTCTCTCTCCCAGCCCACCGTCTCTCAGCCAAGTCTCTCACAGTGTCCTTCCCAGCAGTGCTGGTCCCTTGGTGTCTCACTCAGCAATGCATGTCTCTTGAGTCTCTCCCAGCAGCGCGTGTCTCTTTCAGCATCTTGTCTCTCACAGGAGCGAGTCCTTCCTCAGCCAGCAGTCAGAGAGAGTTCTGCCTCTTGGAGGCCTCCTTTTGAGCTTGACAGAGTGGCCAAACTGACCAATCATAACAACAGAATTCTAAGCACCTGAGAGTGAGCCTCCCATAACATTGCATTGTGCCACGCCCAACAGAAATAACCCAGGTAGATAACATTTACAATCAGGAGCTCCTCAGTTGCTCATTCCACCACTGAGTTTACAATGACTTATGGGTATTAAGTAATTTACTACACTGCAGTATCTTAGCCATTATACCTGTGAATATGTCCTTAGGTGGTACAAATGTTTAGCTCTTGACTACTAACATAAGGGAGCTCTGGTAGCATAGTGCCTAATGTACTTGCTTGCTAACCAGAAGATTGGTGGTTCAAACCCACCAGCCACTACTTGGAAAGAAGATTGGGCAATCTACTTCCTTAGAGATACTGCCTCAGAAACCCAAGGAAGGGTCCCTATGAGTAGGAAACAACTCGATGGCAGTGAGTTTGGTTTGGTATGTTTACTAACACAGAGGTTGGCAGTTTGAACCCACCCAGGGTTCAAAGGACCCTGGATGAAGGACCTGGCAGTATGCTTCTGTAAAAATTACAGCCAAGAAAATCCTGTGGAGCAGTTGTACTTTGTAATACATGGGCTCACCATGAGTTGGAATGGATTTGACAATGAAGACGCAGCGTTATACCTGTGAAGGTGATCTTGTTTGGAAGGGTTTTCTGCGTTATGTTAATGAACATACCACTGTAAGTGTGCCCTAAATCTAATCACTTCTGGGCTATAAAACAAGCTGATTAGACACAGGAGTAAGTACAAATGGTGGGAGATAGATGTCGTGTGAAGATCACCGAGGAACTGAGGACCACCGGGCTATAGAAGCTGCGGCTGGGCCTTTCCTCAGTGCTGAGAAAGACAGAGTAAGAGAGAGAGAGCAGGAGAGAGGGGGGCAGGAAGAAAGAGAGAGAGAGGGAGAGAGAGAGAAGGGCGAGGAGAGAGAGAAACTTCCCCTAGAGTCAGTGCCCTGTATTTGGACTTCTAGTCTCCTAAATTGTGAAAAAATCAATTTCTTTTCCTTAAAGGCACCCATTTGTGCTATTTCTGTTATAACAGCACCAAGAAACAAAGACAGTGTTCAATCAGCATTTGTTGCAAAAATAAATGAACTGCCAGATAAATATGTAATTTACTAATATTGGATTCTGAGATTTGTAGATCACTGGGGTACCCTCACAGGAAAATATGCTTTTAAAATTTGGGGTAGAAAGCATTGGTGGGCTTTCATTCTTCAGACATTAAAATGACAAGCATTTCCATCCTCTCATACATGCTGAGTACAAACAATCCCTAGGAATGAATTTTCTGGAGTATTTTATTTCTTAATTAATCTAGTTTGCTATTTGGTGTAAATAGGATGATGTTCAGGCTGAATGAAAGAACAGGAAAGTTTAGAGGATACAATCCAAGGAGGAGTTTCAACTCCCTCCACATCTGCTGCTCTATTATATTTTAAATTGGATTTTTAAATTAATTTAATTTTTCATCAGAAACTGCTCACCTCTCCCCCTATCCCTTTCTCTTTCCTTCAGCAGCTGGGTCTCCTGCCTGTGTCATTGTTCTACCTTGGAGAACAAATCCTACTTTCCACACCATCTCACAATCCCCCCCCCCCACGCACACACTATTTTTCCATTACTTAGCTATATAGGTAATGTTTAAATAAGCACATGACATTGGTTGACAGGATCAGAATTACTGGTACGTGAAAAAGACAAAAATATCTCACAATGATGTTAGAAAGTCTCCTAGGTGATTTAATTCTATCCTTTAAACACCTCTCTTTTTAAGAGGAGCTCTGGTGGTACAGTTCCTAAGTCATTTGACTGCTAACCAGGAGTTTGTCAGTTCTAACCCACCAGTCACTCAGAAGAAGGAAGATGGGACAATCAACTTCTGTAAAGATTTACCTCCTCAGAAACCCAATGAGGGTCTCTGTGAGTCAGAATTGACTAAATGGCAGTGAGTTTGGTTTTGGTTTTGGTTTCTTTTTTAATATGCAAATACTCAAGGTTAACACAACTGAACACATCTTTACTTTAGTTTCCTCATCTGGGCAACTGAGACACATCACTGGACTATTTCACAGGACTGTTGGAAACCTCAGTTCCTGGGTGGTACAGCCAGCTGAGCACTTGGCTGCTAGCTGAAAGGTTGGCAGTTTGAACCCACACAGAAATGCCTCAGAAAAAAGACCTGGTGACATGCTTCTGAAAGGTCACAGCCTTGAAAACTCTATGGAGCAGTTCTCTGACACATATAAGGTCACCATATGTCAGAATCAACTCAAAGGCAACTGACAACAACATTGTTGGAAATCATATTTCCATGTATTTATCAATAATCAGCTTCCCACCAAATAAGACTTTTGTGTGCTGACCACATGAACCACATACAAGAAAATAATGGCAAAATAAAAGGAAAGAATCAGGAACAAGGAAATCACATACAATAGTAGAAAGCAGGGTTTTGAACTGGTTTAAAACCTTTCAATCATGGCCAATGGAAATAAGCACAGTATATGGATTGCATAACAACCAACTCTTTTGCAAGTAGGGTTTTGACATGAGTAGGAATTAAATCCACTTCACTACTTTGAATGTGTGTGGTGGTGTGGTAAGCTGCCCTCTTTGAGCATGGCACCACTGCCTATTTCCTACTCAGGTCAAAATCTGACCCACAACAGATTTGGTTGCTATGCAATGCATACGCTGCCCATAGAAAGTAAAGACCAAGTCGAGAAAAACATGTTCACATGAGTAAAGGGGTAGGAATTGGCTATATAATTTCTGTTAGTAAACTTTAAATATGAGTGAGATTTGTGGAAGTTCAAAGATCAGTGACATGGCCAGGGAGAAAAGTGAGGCTCATAGGAGAGAACCTATGTAACCTGAATGCCCTCAGCCCCACAAGCATGCCAATCCAAAGAGGTGACATTAACAATTCACTTTCCCTCAATTTGTAGCCCCTGCCTATTGATCTCAGCCCCTTGTCTTTTATTTATTGCTGTCCTCCATTTCCTGAATCTCCACTTCCCCCCAGTCAGGCTCACAAAGAGCAATAGCAATAACAATCACAAACAAGAGCGATTTCCTATAGGCACAAATTTGTGCAAGCACATGTGGGCAGAGAGAGGTCACTAGTCTCCAGCTATTTCTAGGAAGCTAGATTCTGGATCATTCTTAGGCTCAGCTGGGCTCTTACCTCTATCGAAAAAAACAAAACCAAAACCAAACCCATTGTAATGGAATTAATTCCAACTCAGGATGACTCTGTGTGCTGCAGATTAGAAATGCTCCAAAGGGTTTTCTTGGCTATCATCTTTAAGGAGCGGATTGCCAGCCTTCCTTCCATAGTGCCACTGGGTAGGTTTGAACTGTCATCTTTTAGGTTAGTAGTGGAGAGCACAACATTTGCACCACTCAAAGATCTCCTATGGAAAGTGTTATACAAATGTAGGATTTTATCAGTGTGTCACCAACGGCATTTGAAAGGTAAAAAGGAGAGGTGGAAATTGAAGACAAATGTTGACCCCTTTCCTAACTCTAAGCTTTTTATTTTTTCACATCTAGATTTCCTTAGGATTCTCAACAAATAATGTGACATTCTCCTTTGCTTAGTAGCGGGGTGGTTATGGACATGGAGAACTCTGATTTTTTTTTTTTCTATTAAAAATTATTTTTAAAAGTTGCCTATTATTAGCACCGTTGAAACTCTGTGGGTAGGAGGACCAAGGCGTACTTAAGGAGCTAATACAGGAGACTGTTGGTTTAATGGTAGAATTCTAGCCTTCCATATGGGACACTAGGCTCAATTCCTGGACCATGTATTTCACGCATAGCCTGTTTGCCAGTGGAGGTCTATGCATGATTATGATGCTGCACAGGTTTCAGCAGAGCTTTCAGACTGAGACAGACTAGTAAGAAAGACCTGGTGATCTTCCAAAAACCAACTAATGAAAACCCTGCGGATCACAATGGTGATCTAAAACTAACCATGGGGATGGAGCAGGACAAGGAGCATTTTGTTCTTTTATACATGGGCCTGCTGTAAGTCTGGGGCAACCTGGGGGCGGTGAACAACAGCAAAAGAGGAGTGAATACAAGCCAAAAGAAAAAAAAAAACCCGTGAGGAGTTGACTTGCATTCTGGCTGAGGACTGGTCTCCTGACCAATAGCCCCTCTTATGCTCTCTTCTCTTCTGTACCTTGATGTCTTCTCAGCAGAGCATGAGCCCTTAAGCCAAGTTAAATTGTTTCTTAAAATTGTCTCTCTCTCTCTCTGGATTGTGGTGTTGCTTGAGGGAAGGGGTTTTATCTTTTGTCTTTCTGTCTCCAGTTCAATCTCAGTATCACAGATTCTTACTTATTTTATACTTTTCTGTAGTTTCCACTCTTTTTGATGATATTTGTTGAATGCATAAATTAATCATCTGGCAGATTGTAGGCACTTAATAAATATTTGTTCAATTAATGAATTCTACCCACCAGCCACTCCTTGGAAGGAAGATGGGGCAATCTACTTCTGTAGTGATACTGCCTCGGAGACCCAAGGAGGGGTTGCTATGAGTCAGGCCCGACTCGAAGGCACATAACAACAACAACAACAACAACAACAACAACAACATTCTTTCAACAGTTATGGAATATTCTGATTTCTTGATACACTAACCTTATTTTGTCATCTCTTATTATTTATAATGTAAGTTGATTTTTATTTTTCCCTGTTATAAATGATGTTGCATTGAAAACTCTGAATATAAGTTTCTGTTTGCATTTCCCAATGTCTACTTAGAATAGATTTCTAAAAATCTCCCTGTTCTCCTCAATTGTTCAGGGCAGCAAATTCTGCCTCTCATTAGTGACTCTGGATCAAAGGTTGTGGATAAAGGTAAACAATGGCTACTAGCTATCAGTTTGTCCATAGTCCTGTTTTTTTTTTTTTTTTTTACAGATAGTGGCCTAACTACTTTTACTACTCTAGCCTGGCTATCACCTCCTGAATTGCATCTTATCCCAGCCAAGCTCACAATGCCCCCCAGGAAAGTCTGGGTACTCTGGACATTCCCATGATGGCCAAAGAAGGGTTGTGAAAAGCAGAGATTGATTGGTTCATTCAGAGTGTGCTCTTTAGGTGAAAAGGATAAAAGGTAAGTGCATTTTCATGATAGCTCTCAGTCATCCTGAACACCTATTGACCTAACCAACTCCCTGAGTTTATGCCCCTGGTAACCTCTGAAGAGTACTCAGGACTCTAATACAAACTCAAGGACATGCTGATTCTGAAAATACAGTGTGAGGCAGTACATCATCCATTCTTCTTTCTGCCTAAAATATCATATTGGAAAAACAGATGAGTATACTTCAGTCCAATAAATTACATAAGCAATGCCAACCTCCACAGCAGGAAGGACTGCATATCTTTACAGTTTAGCTGGAGGTAGTCCTTGCCTGGTTGGGACATAAATGGCTATAGGTTTTAAACTGGGCTGAATAGAAATTGCCATGGGGCTAAAGACATTAAACTGGTTATAGTTGCCAGCTCTGTACCAGGGAGGCACCTGTGTTAATCTTTTCCACTGCAAGCCTATGCTCTCCAGCTGCAAATGGGATAGAAGCTGAGAGTGACCTGTGTAGCAAGCCACAGCTAATGGTGCAAGAGGAGGTCATGTGGCTCACAGGGGGGTCAGAATGTCAAGTGCCCATTTCTGCTTTTGGCAATTTTATGGAATATAGTTCCCTGAGCCATTGGCTGGTCCAGAAGAAAGGAAACCTGTAGAGAGCCAGGGGCATTAGAATCATACCAAGGAAAGTTGCATATTCCAGGAATAAGAGGAACACAGAGGCAAGGACAAGGTCAGATCTGTGGGAGACAGAGGATGCAGGTAACTGTTAATATGCCCAAGTGTGTAGTCAACGAGTTCATTCTGCTACTCTGAGTTTTTCTTTTTCTTTTCTTTTTTTTTGGTTTCAGAATAAAAGAAACAGTCTGTCTAGAAATAGATGACAGACAGGACTAAAGCAGGCATTTATTAATTGACAGCATGAACTTTAAATAAGTGATACACACAACAGTAGACCAAACGTTGTGCTTTTTTTTTTTTTTTAAATCACATGGCCAACAATCCTTGCCAATATATTTTTACAAGGCTGTTAACTACTGCCAACACTCTGCAGCATTGAGCCAAATGACTCCAGAATATCGTGGCACATAGCACAACACCATGTTTTTGTGAAAGACTAGAGATACCAGGGGGACAATCCATCGAGCATGTGTCTGTGCAGAGATTACCTCTCTGTACCTTGGATGGGAGGTGTGGGTAGAGTTAGGCTGGGGTCAGACTTTTAAAACCCTGATATACCTCATAATTCCCTCATAATTTGCCTCAGTGTGTGTTACCTTGTAACATTCCAATGTCTTTTCCAAGAGCCCATTCTGTGCCGGCTGGTGCTCAGCTTGCAGGCGTCTGGAGCAGGTTCCTTAAGATCTTTGACCTCAAAGCAGGCCCTGCATCCAGGTTTTACCAAATGCTCAGGGTACCTATGGCCAGGCCAGGCCAGGTCTGCTGTCTGCCCTAACAGATGCCACCCTGGCCAGTGTTGCGTCTCCCCACTCCCAAGGGGACTTGCTTCCTGCCTTATTGACCAGTACCAGTAGCCATCAAGTTGCTGCGCTCTGTAATGTTTTCAATGGCTGGGCTTTTGGAAGTAGATTTCCAGGTCTCTCTTCTGAGGTGCCTCTGGTTGGACCTCCAACCTTTCAACTTGCAGGTGAGTGTGTTAACTATTTGTACTACCCAGGGACTTCTGCCTTACTGAAAACTCAAAGCCAAACCCACTGCCATCAAGTTGATTGCAACCCACAGTGACTCTATAGGACAAAGGAGAACTACTCCATAGGGTTTTCAAGGCTTTAAATCTTTGTGGAAGCAGACTGCCTCATCTTTCTCCTGCAGAGTGGCTGGTGGTTTGAACTGCCAACCTTTCAATTAGCAGCCCAATGCTTTAACCACAGTGTCACGAGAGCTCCTTGCTCCTTACTGAAGCTGCTCTTAATTCTCTGATATATAATCAAATAGCATAATTAGTAAACAGTGGCTCAAGCTGTATTTCAGTACAAGGGGATGCAGAGACCTGGGAGTCTGGCTAAGATTTGAGTGGTAGATAGAACAGAATAGAGCTGAGACACTGATGAGTAGGCAGATGGTTCCTTACATTTGACCTTTTCCAGAGATTATGTTTATAAGCAATATAAGCTTGTATAAGCTTATGCTACATGTAATGTAGCATAGAAGAAGTATGCCACAACTATTTTCTTGATGGAGAAACAATAATTTCAACCATGGATGCCCTTGTAAGTTAGAGAAAGAGAACATTTTTTTTTATATATATACTGAGGAATGTGGATCACGAGTTCATTTCCCAATGAGCCCTGGTGGTGCAATGGTTAAGCACTTGACTGCTAACCAAAATATTGGTAGTTCAAACCCGCCCAATGTCTTCATGAGAGAAAGACCTGGTGAACTGCTTCTGCAAAGATTGTTGTTACATTCTGTCGAATCAGTTCTGAATCATAGTGAACCTATGTATAACAGAACAAAACACTGCCCAGTCTTGCACCATCCTCACAATCTTTGTTATGCTTGAGCCCATCTTTGCAGTCAGTGTGTCAATCCATCTTACTGAGAGTCTTCTCCTCTTTCCCTGACCCTCTCTTTTACCAAGCACGATATGCTCCTCAAGGCACTTGTCCCTTCTGACAACATGATCAAAGTATTTGAGATGAAGGCTGTCCATTTTTGCTTCCAAGGAACACTCCAGCTGTACATATTCTAAGACAGTTTTGTTCATTCTTGTGGCAGTCCATGGTATTTTCAGTATTCTTCGCCAGCACCACAATTCAAATGCATCAATTCTTCTGTGGTCTTCCTTACTCACTGTCCAGCTTTCACATGCATATGAGGCTATTGAAAATACCATGGCTTGGTTTAGGTGCAACTTAGTCTTCAAAGCAACATCTTTTATCACATTTTTCTTTTTTGTCTGTTGTAGTAGCTTTGCACAGTGCAATATGTCTTCGGATTTCTTGACTGCTGTTTCCATGAGCATTGATTGTAGATCGAAGTAAAATGAAAACCCTGACAGCTTCAATCTTTTCTCCATCTATTGTGGTGTTGCTTATTGGTTCAGTTGTGAGGAATTTTGTTTTCTTTATATTGAGGTATAATCCATACTGAAGGCTGTAATCTTTGATCTTCATCAGTAAGTGCTTCAAGTCTTCTTCACTTTCAGCAAGCAAAGATATGCCATCTGCACATCTCAAGTTGTTAATGAGCCTTCCTCCAATCAAGTGTTGTGTTCTTCTTCATATAGTTCAGCTTCTCAGGTTATTTGCTCAGCATACAGGTTGAATAAGTATGACAAAATGATACAACGCTGACACACATCTTTCCGGAATTTAAACCATGCAATATCCCCTTGTTATGTTTCAATGACTGCCTCAGAGTCTATGTTTGGGTTCCTTATGAACACAATTAAGTGTTCAGGAATTCCCATTCTTGGCAGTGTTATCCATAATTTGTAATGATCCATACAGTTGAATGATTTTGTGTAGTCAGTAAAACACAGGAAAACATCTTTCTAGTATTCTTCACTTTCAGTCAAGATCCATTTGACATCAGCATTGCTATCCCTTGTTCCATGCCCACTTCTGCATCTGACTTGAATTTCTGGCCATTCCCTGTCATTATGTTGCTGCAACTGATTTTGAATCATCTCCAGCAAAATTTTACTTGCATGTGACATTAATGGTATTGTTCTATAATTTCTGTATTCTGTTGGATCACCTTTCTTTGGAATGGGCATAAATATGGATGTCTTTCAGTTGGTTGGCCAGGTAGCTGTCTTCCAAATTTCTTGGCATAAACAAGTGAGGGTTCCAGAGTTGCATCTATTTGTTGAAACATCTCAATAGGTAATCCACCAGTTCCTGGAATTTTGTTTTCTGCCAATTCTTTCAGTGTAGCCTGGACTTCTTTCAGTACCATTGGTTCTTGATCATATGCTGCCTCCTGAAGTGGCTGAGAGTCAACCAATTCTTTTTGGTACAGTAATTCTGTGTATTCCTCCCATCTTCTTTTGATTCTTCCTGCATCATTCAATATTTTGCCCATAGAATCTTTCAATATTGCAACTCAAGGCTATTATTTTTCCTCAGTTCTTTTAACTTGAGAAATGTCAAGCATATTTTCCTTTCTGGCATTTTAACTCCAGGTCTTGGCACATTTCTTTATAATACTATACTTTGTCTTCTTGAGCTGCCCTTCGAAATCTATGCAGCAATTTTACTTCATCATTTCTTCCATTCACTTTAGCTATTGTCCACTCAAGAGCTGGTTTCAGAGTCTTTTCTGACATCTATTTTTGTGTTTTCTTTCTTTCCTGTCTTTTTGATGACCTTTTACTTTCTTCATGTATGAAGTTCTTGATGTCATCCCACGACTCATCTTGTCTTTTGTCATTGGTGTCCAATGAGTCAATTTTTTTCTTCAGATGGTCTCTAAATTCAGGTGGGATATAATCAAGGTTTTATTTTGGCTCTTGTGGACTTGTTTTAATTTTCTTCAGCTTCAACATGAACTTGCATATAAGCAATTGATGGTCTGTTCCACAGTCAGCTCCTGGCCTTGTTTTGACTGGTAATATTGAGCTTCTCCATTACCTCTTTGCATAGATGTAGTCAATTTAATTCCTGTGTATTCCATCTGGCGAGGTCCACATGGACAGTTGATGTTTATGTTGCTGAAGAAAGGTGTTCGTAATGAATAAGTCATTGGTCTTGCAAAATTATGTCATGCAGTCTCCAGCATCACTTCTTTCACCAGATCATATTTCCAACTACTGGTGCTTTTTTGTTCCAAACTTTCACATTCCAATCACTATCAATTATCAATACATCTTGGTTGTGTGTTTGGTCAATTTCAGACTGCAGAAGGTGGTTAAAAAAAAAGCCTTCAATTTCTTCATCTTTGGTGTTTGTGATTGGTGCACAAATTTGAATAATAGTAGTATTCAATGGTCTTCCATGTATGTGTATGGGTATTAATTACTCTATCACTGAGAGCATTGTACTTTAGGATAGACCTTGAAATTTTTTTTTTTTTTTTTTTTTTGACAATGAATATGACATCATTCCTCTTTAATTTGTCATTCCTGGCATAGTAGACCATATTATTGTCTGATTGAAAATAGCTAATACAAGTCCATTTCAGCTAACTAATGCCTAAAATGTTGATCTTTATTCCTTCCATTTCATTTTTGACAATTTCCAGTTTTCCTATACTCATACTTCCTACTTTCCACGTTTTGGTTATTAATGAACGTTTGCAGTTGTATCTTCTATTTTTGAGTCTTGTCACACCAGCAAATGAAGGTACCCAAACTTTACTGCATCCACATCATTGAGGTCTACTCTACTTTGAGGAAGCAGCTCTTCCCCAGTCATATTTTGAGTGCCTTCCAACCCAGGGGCTAATCTTCTGGCACTATATCAGATGATGTTTTACTGCTGTTCATAAAATTTTCAGTGGCTATTTCAAAGGTGGATGGCCATGTCTTTTTCCTTGTCTGTCTTAGTCTGGAAGCTCTGCTGAACCCTGTCCACCATGGGTGACCCTTCTGGTATTTGAAATACCAGTGGCATAGCTTCCAGCTTCACAGCAACACTCAAGCCAGCACAGTGCAAAAAACTGACAGACAAGTGGTGGCTGTAAAGATTACAGCCTAGAAGACTTTCTGGGGCAGTTCTACTTTGTCATATGGGGTCACTATGAGTCAAAAATTGATTTGATGACACCAAACAACAACAACAGACTTTTTCCCATCAGCAACCCTTCTCCCCATGCCAACCATGACCTGCAGAGGGGAGGACATTATGGAATGTATAATGGGGGTATACTTGCCTTTTCATTTCATCTCCTGCAGTTTTTCTGTCATTAAAACTGAGCCACAAATGCTTGAGTAAGGAGGAAGAGGATTTTACCTAAGAGAAGTTCTTGTCAGATAGGACTAGGAGAGGAGAATGTGCCTTCCTTAGCGAGTGGGTACAAAAATGAAAGGGAACATGAAATGAAAGACAAGAGGTACAATGTGAGTGTCCTGATGACTGTTTAGGGAAGAGGTTGGTACAACCTGAGAGGTGGACTCTGTCAAGCAGGAATGGAACTCTGGAACCCCTTCTCGCTGCTCCCCTCCCCTAACCCAACCCATCTGTTTTCTGTCATGAAATGTTTCCTAGGCCTCTGTAGTTGGAACCTGGAAATGCAAAATAAAAGAACAAAAATGGCTGGTGCCTAAACAGGGCAGTCCTTGCTTGCCATCTGTAAGTTTTCAGTGTGATATTGCGTCCAACCTTGCCTCCAGAGGCAGCTGACATTATTTTCATATGCAGAGCTTTCCATATCCTGGTAGCCTTCTTCAACTGACAGAAATAGAGTATCCAGGTCGCTGAGCTTCCCCAGAGATCTGATCCACTCAGGAAGAACATTTCTCCGTGGCTTCCCACTTACTGAGGCCTGAGCAGCATTTGTTCCTGGTGATGAATTGAGCATATGACGCATTGCCTGGAGGAAGCCTCCTGTGTGGTGTGAAGCTGAGAGGGCTGCGCAGCAGCTCTTGATCACCAACATCAGCCCAACACATGAAACCTTCAGTGGCCTCATATTTCTTCATGGATGATTTCTTAATGGCGTATTCTAAACTTTTTTTCCCTTGCTTTCAACACCCTACTTAGTCTGGCCCACCCTGCTTATGCAACTTGTTTTGCACTTGTCCTCAACATCCCTTCCTCAATCTGCTGGACCTGTTGACCTCATTCTGAAATTGCTCATCTTCTAAGAATCTTCCAAGTCATCAGGATCCCCTTTCTTCTGATCACTTGTGGCACTTATCACAAGTTGTCATTAATTGTACACTCTCTCCCGAAGTTTACCCTGGTCTCTCTTAGATTTGTCTCCTTTAACTCATTTAAAAATACAATAGAGAGATATGAGGTTATACGTGCCATGACATGGATGAACTTTGAAAACATTATGCTGAGTAAAATAAGTCAATCACAAAAAGATACATATTGTGTGATCTCACTAATATGAAACACTTAGAATAGGCAAATGTATAGAGATTAGAGTTTAACAGTGGTTATCAGCTCTGGGAGGAAAGGGGAAATAAAGGAGTCCTTAGCACTGAGTTTCTGTTTATGAGGATGTAAAATATGGCAATGGATGTTGGTGATAGTTGCATAACATGATTGATCTAATTATTTTCATTGAATTGAACAAATGAAAAAAGTTAAATTGGCAAATACTGTGTTCCTTACATTTTTTATAACAACAGGAACAAAACAGCAATGGGAAGGACACAATGAGAGAAATGACTCATTGAATATTCAGGTGTTCTCCCTTTTTCCTGAAGACCAGGACATTCTGTTACTCCATTCAATAATAATAACACCATAATACAATAAAGTAAGATAAAATTTATTGAATTAAAAAAAATGCATGGAAGCAATTGCCTAATTTTTTTCTCTGAAGCCCCATCCTGGTAAACAGACAAGGGTAGAAATTTCCCTGTGATTCAGGAATTGGGTGTCTGACTGGGACCCAACACTTCTAGCTGTGACCTGTCAAACAGGGAGCTGGTTCGCAGAAGGGCAAGAGAAATGGAGCAGCTGGTGACTGACAACTAGGACTAAAAATTCCTGGGACCTATAACATACAATGCTACAGGTCCTGGGATGGTCACTGGTGCTCGTACCCGTTCCTCTCATTCCTCATCTTCTCTTCTCCCTCAAGGCTGTACTTGGTGTTCATTTTGACCTAAGGTCAGAGTTGCAAAGGAAACCACAACTTTTCACCCTGCTTGGAAGGACTCCACATCACTTCTTTGAGTGGGGTCCCTGAGTGGGAGAGTCTGAGTGAAGGATAGAGGCATTTTCCACAAGAAATTGTGCTTTTGGAGGTCTCTGGCTGCAGTAGGCTTCCATTCAAGCACCTGCACTTCTGCTGAGGTAGGAAAGGGTGGCTTCTCCTTCTTGGTGTCAGTATTTCACTTTTTCTCATTGCCCATAAGGGAAGGTTGGGGAAAGCCCCAGTCAGAGCAGTTTCTCGTACCTCCAGGAGGACCAGAGAGTGCCAGCCCTCCAGATTCTGTGGAGCCAAGCATCTTTCTGTGAGAAGGCCTCACACCTGCTCTGTCACCTTTCCAGGGGGCCCTTCTCCTTCCCAGGAACCTGCTGATCTACATCCACTTCCCTCCTCAGAGAAGAAACAGGGCACACAACCAGGAGGGCCCAGGCAACCCTATGCAGAAGAATTTATTCCCAGCTCACAGTTTAGGGTCTGGCCAAATACAAGGATGGAGAGTAAGGGGAGACAAGGAAGAGAAGAGGCACTCTTGTGAATAAAAACTCCTATCTTGGACTCTCCCTATTGATTTTGGGATCCTAGGTTGCACAATCTCTATCCACTGCCAGAGAGATGGCATAGTGGCTGTGAGAGTGGATTGCTGGTTAAGACCTGTTGAAAAAGGAAGTGGATAGTGAAAAAGAAGTTTAAATTTTTCTGGAAAATCTTTAAACATCTATTCAAAAATGTTTGCACTCTGCTTCTTCATTGTTGGGCATAGCCCCAGTTTCCCAGCCCTAATTTGGGCTCATTTTCACTAGTTACACCATCTGAGGTGAAAGAGATAGAAGGAAAAAACAATGACATTTATGGAGGCATAGCACTGTGTCTATGTCAAGCCATTCACTCTTGTTATTATATAGCCACAACCTTGCACATAAGGCATTTTTATATACAATGTACCCATGAAACGAAGGTTGAGAGGAAGTGACTTTCTCCTGGTCATGGTTTCCATGTCCCCCTCCCGCAGTCTCTTCCTTTCCTCTCTACTCCTGCCCAAGGGTCCCTTTGCTGTCCCTCCACCTTCCATGACCATGCTATTTTAGACCTTTGCTCTACCCAGTCCCTCAGCCTGGAAAACTCTTTCCCTGGATATCCCAATAACTCTTTGGCTAATTCTTTAAACCCTTCACATCTTTGCTCCAATCTCCCTTTCTCAATGAGGTCCATCCTGACCAACAATTCGAATACTTCAGCCTGTGCAGCAGACACTCCACCATTCCTGGCAGTTCTCATAGTCTTACCCTGTTCCACTTCCAGATTTTTCTAACATTTGTATAATTTACTTATCTATAAAGTCAATTTTCTTTTTCTGTTAGAATATTAGGTTCACAGAAGCAAAATAGACCAAGTTCTGTTTTGTCTACTGGTGTATCCCAGGTGCCTGGAATGGTGGCTACCATGTGGTAAGTACTCAATAAATACTTGAAGAATAAAGTTAATAAAAGGTTACTCTAGTCTAGATTTCATGAGAGGCAGAGACTGACATAGAACCTCATGGCCAGTCCTGGTAAAGAGCACATTGTTGGCGGCTCAAGATATGCTTAGTGATTAGATTTCCCTATCAAGCTGCTCCCTCATACCAGAGATACCAGAATTATATCTGTAAACATAGGGCCTCACCTTATTTTTCTTGAGTAACAGGTTTGCCTCATGGGAGCACTTGTTGCTGGCATCCTGCACAACTCAAGGAAATGGCATGCTCCTGGTCTATGGGACTGTGGTGGTTAAGTTTGTGTGTCAACTTGGCTGGGCCTGGTTGAGTGGCTGTGGTAAGACTGGTAATTAACTCCATGGTGGAATCTATTGGAGCAGCTGAGTAACTGCTTTGACTATGTGGTCTGCTTCCCATATATAAGAAACAGCTTTGGGAGTGGTCTCTAGCTTATGGCACGCTTGAACCCTGCATGTAGCTGAATTGTTGTTCAGCAGCCTGCCAGGCTCTGCCGATCATGGGACTTTTAATGGATTTGAATTAATGGCCTGCCTTGTGTTTAGTGACATCGGGACTGTGCCTTACTTGTCAGCCTTGGGCTTGTCAGGCTCAGTAGCCAGCAGCTGTCTGAGTGAAGAAACGCCTCTATCTCCAGTGGGCCAGGAACAGGAGGCAGAGCTGAAGTCCAAGGTTGAAGGGCTTTCACTCAGCTCCTAGAGCCTGCCTGGCATTTTCAACTTGAACTTAAAGCCTCCAAACTGTTAGAGAATAAACTCCTGTTTGTTCAAGCATCCCATTTGTGGTATATTCCTGTCAGAGTAGCACTAGGTAACTAGAACAGGGAGCATCTCAAAGGAACCCCATCTGAAAAGAGGAGAAGCTATTGGGCCCATGCTGGATGAACCAGACACACGCTTGAGATCTCTCCAAGTTAGACACCTGTCAAACCCAGAGTTGGCTCTGGGCCTTAGGTTGGAGGATTCACTGTCTAGGAAATGATAAGGGGAAACAGCTGGGGTTTATAAGACATGAATTGGAGGATCCAGGACAGGATAGAGCCTAAGAACATGGGAGAACTCAGTGGAACAGGGAACCCTGCTCTCTGGACAAGAACACAACTGATTGTGGGTTGGGCTGCTCTAGTGGTTGGTAGGTTTATTTTTAATTAGACTTCAAGGATGAAGGTACTTTTTACTATGAAGGGAACTTTGTGTCAGGAGGAAAGACAAGCCTCTTGGGTCCACCAAAGGAACTCTGGTGGTGCTATGGTTAAGGCATTGCGCTACTAACCAAAAGATTGGCAATTTGAACCTACCAGCTGCTTCATGGGAGAAAGATGAGGCAGTCTGCTTCTGTAAAGATTTACAGCCTTGGAAATCCCATAGGAGTCGCTATGAGTCAGAATCAACTCCATAGGAGTGAGTTTGGTTTGGTTTGGGTTTGGGTCTACCAGCTGTAAGAATGGAAACATTTCGCTGTTCACCTCTGAATTTGAACTCCTATCACCTGATCCTTTGAGTTATTAGACTAGTGGTTCTGGTTTATGTTTTACTTTTCTTGTTTTTGTTCTGTTATTAGCTGACCTCATTTATGTTGACTTTAAGGACAATTTTCATTGTGATCTAAATACCTTGGTGATAAAAAAAAAAGTTAAACATTGTATAGATGCTGAGTGAAAGGGAACATTCATATTTATTCTCATACTTACTGGCTCCCTGTTAGTGTTTCTAGCTTAGCCTGAGAATTAATATTTTAATGAATGCTCCAATTGCTCAGGAAGACCATACTGGTACACATTAACCTAATCAGAAAACAGCCAGTTAGTCTGGTCAACAACAAGCATTTCTTCCCACAAAAGAGAGTAATGGGATTAATTTAGCTCTTCCTAGCTTGCGGCATCTATTTAGACCTAAATCCCTTTATAGAGATTGATTGCACATATAGCTATAAAACAGAGTATTTTGGGGAGTATTATGATGAGGAAAATCAGAGCACAAGCACAAATCAGACCGAGGATGATGATATGCAAGGAATTAATGCATGTTCTTGGGAATGGCACTTCAGAAATGGACTTAATGAAAATAAATCACTTCTATGTGATTTCCGATTGCAAGAAGTTAATATCTGCAAAAGTCTCAGTACTTGAAATGAGAATGGCGTTATTTTAGCTAATTCTGGGTGAATTTCTTAGTTTTGTTTTCAGTGGATATACGTTTTCTCTTCATGATTTACTTTGTCATGGAAGATCACCAAGCATGTCCTAGAATTCAGATTGTCACTTAAAGATCACCTAAAATATAATTAAAACAAGCTTTTATAAAAAGCACCCTGGAGACTTCAGAGAATTTATTCAACTTTCCAAAGTGTACAGCTTATATCTGCATAAGGTTTGCCCATGGCCCATTTATGAGCTCACCTGGTCTAGCAGAAGAGACATGTGGTATCATGTATGGTAGCAACTTCCTTTCCCAAATAAATAAAAAGGAGGTTCATCTTGTTCACCATATGCTAAGTGGGAGCAGGGAAGAAAAATGAACAATTTTGGCAGAATTGAAATAATGCAACAAACGTGCGTTTGGGAAGCTCCTGGGTTAGCTGAACCATCTATGCTTACTTATTAACTGGAGCATCCATCTAAAACAGTGGTTTCCAATCTTTTCCAGGTCACAGACATCCCGTCCTCCACACACTTGGAGAATCTGATTAAAGATTTGGATCCACATGATTGAAAAATCCACATACACACCTCCTGAGACCCCACCCATGGATGCCTATGTCAAGAATTGCTCATCTGACACCATGCTAGACATTTCTTGTTTATGTTCTTTGGTATCCACTCTAGAAATGTGACAAAAATTATGTTGTTTACATTCAAATATGTATATACATACATATATAAATGACTGTTGAAATAATGAAATGAAATAATGTATGTAAAAATAGGTCATAAAATGTAAAATTCTAGCCAAATGTGAGATTGTTCTTATTATTGTTTGCACTGACTACTTAAAAATTCACCACCAACACTGCTGGACAATGTTGTAGCAGATAATTCACTTAATGGAAACTATTCTCAAATATAAAAGGAGCTCTGATGCCATAGTGGGTAAGGCATTTGGCTCTTAACCGGAAGGTCTGTGGTTCAAACCTCTGTGGGAAGAAGCTGAGGCAATCTACTTACATAAATATTTACAGCCTTGGAAACCCAAAGGAAGGCGCTAGGAGTAGGGAGTGACTCCATGGCAGTGAGTATGGCTATTTTTCTTTTTGTTTTAAATTCTCAAATATGACCTATCCATTCCACAATCCAAAATTATTGATATTATTTTTTTCATTCCAGTGATTCACTTTGAAAATTACAGTATACTTACTCTTCAATCCTGTGCAGGGCAAATTTTTGTTTTTGTTGTTGTTGTTTTAGT
>NW_006922028.1:699141-703112 GCF_000298275.1 Orycteropus afer afer | reverse complement strand
CACCAAATTCTGTATATTAGATTTCATCTCTCCTTCACCATATACTGGAAATAACACCAGTCAACACTTTGGTAGGATGTGGGATTTGGTTATAACCCTTTTGCTATTATATTCTCATTTAGTCTGGAGGTAGATAAGTATTCAAGAACAATTTATGAGCTTACTGATTCTTCTTCTCTGTTATCTTTGGCTGTAAGATAAAACTCTGATTTGGAGGGCTCGCAGGAATGTTGGCTAAGTGAAATTCTTAGGGTTGGGCAGAAAACAATTTACAGAAGGGATAACTTTGTCCTGGCATATGGTTTATGGATAGTAAGACTTTTGCTTAACATTTGGGCAGGAGGAGTAGGGGAATAGGAGGAGCAAGGAAGTGAAAAAACAGACTTCTGTCTGAAATAAGAGCAAGGAGAGAAACAACACTTGCATTCCATTTGAAAAACACATCTTAGCTCAGTAGAATCAAGTTTGAGCCAGTACATTCATGCAAAATGTAAGGGCTTTGATAAAGGAAGACCTGTGACCAGGCAATATATACATATTTTTGAATGCCTAAAGGAACGGGTGTAACCTATAATAGAGATTGAACTTAGAAGGAAAAAGAACAAAATTCTATGCATGCTTGTGACAGTTAACACTATGTGCTAACAAGGCTAGGCTATGCTGCCAAGTTGTTTGGTCAAACACTAGTCTAGATGCTGCTATGAAGGGATGTAGACAGATTAAAATTTACAATGAGATGACTTTAAATACATTGGATTACCCTCCATAATGTGGGTGGGCTTCATTCAGTCAGTTGAAGGCTTCAAAGGCAAAAACTGAGGTTTCTCGGAAGAAGTATTCTGTCTCAAGACTGTAACATAGACATTTTGCTGGTGTTTCCAACCTGCCACCTGACCTACTGATGCTGGACTTGTCAGTTTGATAATTGTGCGAGCCAATTCCTTAATGTAAATCATTCTCTCTTTCTCTCTGTATATTATTTTGGTTCTGTTTCTTTGGAGAACTCTAATACAATGCTCATTTATTAGATGCTTATTATACACTATAAATTAAAGTCAGGCATGAATATAGTATTTTTCTATAAAATGGAAAAATATAACTACCTACCCACCAGCCATTCCTTGGAAGGAAGGTTTGGCAATCTACTTCTGTAGTGATACCACCTTGGAAACCCAAGGAGTGGTCGCTACGAGTTGGGGCCGACTCGAGGGCACATAACAACATTGCTTTTCAGCCAGTTAATTTTGGAGTGCAAGGTTGCTCCAATATGTCTCCTAAAACTGAAAATTGAAGTTGTTTCAACCAATCATTTAGAATGTGATATTTTGTATACTTCAACTTTTACCTTTTATAAATAATGCAGAGCAGTAAGGACTAGCTGAAAATAAATTAGCAAAACATTAGAAAAAGCCCCAGCCTCAATTCTAAACAAATAGACAAACAAATGTTTAAATTTTGGACCCACATAGTGTTGCAAAACAGCTCAATTCTACAACAAAATGATCAAACTTGGCAACAGTGACTGGGAATCTTCATTTTTGAACAAATTATAGTACTGACCAATTTATATTTGTCCCATTTGTAAAGTTAAATTGCTTTTGACAAGTTGTTTTGGTGTAAATCCCTACTAGAGAGAGAGAGAGAGAGAGAGAGAAAGAAAGAGAGAGAGAGAGAGAAAGAGAGAGAGAGATTGATTGGTAACAAATAATTGCAATATAAGGTAATCAGCACACCTATCAAGCCTGGAACAAGGCACTAATAGAACAGAAAAGAGGAAGAAACTTGTTTTGAGGAGACAGGGAAGGCTTCAGAGGGGCCGTCCGACCTTGGCATTAAAGAGGAGTAGAAATTGCCATTTAAGCTCAGTAGAACAAAATACTCCAAACGACCTTGTCTTTAAGTAATTAAAAAGTAATTTTTAAAGAAAATCACTGGACTCTATGGTGATGAGTACTATTAAACCAAAAGAAAAAAAAATCTAAGTTCTCTCTATCACACATCATTAGCTTTCATCATTTCTGTGCTCCACGAAGGAGCATATAAAACTAGGCTGATATATTTGGGTTGGCAGATGGAGGCTTAGGGAAGTGCTACTATCAGTCATGTGAAAATTTGGAGTTAAGATCTGTTGTGATCCAAAGTAGTTTGGCCAAAGTTTAATCACTGACATCTAAAATTATCATTTTGATGGCTATACCGTCTGTAGGTTTTGTTTTTGACCTATTTATCCTTTCATTCTCTGAGGACAAGTGCTTCATGGACTCATAGATTTCCTTCCTTGGAGTCTATTCTTTGACTGAGAGGACTTATCTTTTCTGAACTTTCACGGATGAGCAGACATAGCTCCTCACTAGCAGGTTCACTGCTGAGAAATGAAGGAGTGCATATAGGTTCAACAACGCATCTTAATATTTTTGCTGTGGAGCTCAGGGAGTACACATATATCATTACAATCAAGGTTCTAAATCACCCTGTTCCCAGGAGCTGGTGGTATTAAGGCTTCTTTTTTCAAGAAAGACCTCTCAAGCTAAGTGTTGTTATTACTTGCTACCAAGTAGATTTTGACTAGTAGTGACCCAATATGACAGATTAGAATTGTCGCATAGAGTTTTCTAGGCTAAATCTTTATGAGAACAGATCACCAAGTCTTTCTCACACGGGGCTGCTGGGTGGATGTGAACTGCCAACCTTTTGGTTAGCAGCTGAGCACTTAATCTCAAGCCAAGTAGAGGTGCCAAATAGTGTGTTTAGCTATAGCCACACTTACCAGACATTTACCTGTGATTTTTTTTTTTTTTCATATCCATTTGCTATGCGCATCCTCAGTTTGGCTCTACATCTCAGGGAACTACATTTCCCAGAAGCCCTTGCTTTCTGTTTTCTTTGTGGTTTTGACCAATGGGAGGCATTGGTAGAATATTGGAAGGCAGAAGAAGGGGAAAACAGTGGGTATATTACCCAATCTCTGTGCTTCAAGTGGCATTTCTGATAGTTTCTGAATCTGCTTCATAATTTAGCTCCTATTGGACTACTTCTTTCTGTGATCTCAGTTTTGCTGAGCACTTCTCCACTGAAATCTAACTCATGCTTCTGGTCCCCATTTCTGGTACCATTTTCTCCACCCTGTGTCCTAGCTCCTGCCCCAGACAGTGGCTTCCTGCTGTTGCAAATTTCTGAATTGCATAGCTATTTCTGTTTGGCTTCTTTGGTCTCCTGACACCTGTGTAAAGAATTCCATATATTAACTTTTGCTATTTGTAACAATGCACTTTCTGTTTCCTGGCTGATACATCAGTTGTAATAATTACAAAGATAATGATCATAAAAGAGCCCTGAAGGGATTTTTACTTTATTTGAATCTCTCTTTCTCTATTTGATGCCTGTTCCTGAGGGTTCTATTGAGGACTCTTGGTATTTTCTTACCTATCAGAATGACAGAAAAGGGAAAGTTTTTCTGACCCCCTTGGAGATGGGGCCCATCAATAGTTAACCAAGGCCTCATGGCAGTTTGTAATGTATACAGGGAATTGCCAAGTGACCTCTGACAACCAAGTAATAACTGGCACTTGGTCTCAGATTTCCATCTCAGGAGGAAAAATACAATCTCAATGCCAAAGGGTGTTTTTCCCCTCCTCCCCTGCTTCTAGCTTTTTATAGAAATACACAGAAGTGTAATGTAACATATATTTACAGTGAGGGGGAGAAGGAGTGCCTGTGTTTCACTTTGCCCTATACATGCTTCCCCACAAAACAGTATAAATTATTTATTTTAGGAGTATTCCAGATTCATTTTATACAGAATAGCCTCTACAGTTAATCAATAGATAAAGACTCGAGAGAGGCTTTTGTTCCTGCCTGGATGTGCCGAAACTTCTATTTAAAGAATGAACTGTGTACATGAGCCAAGAACGCTTTTTGGTTTGGCAATTTTTATCTGATCTTTGGGAGAGGTTAAAAGCCCAGATACAAAA
>NW_006922028.1:697429-698606 GCF_000298275.1 Orycteropus afer afer | reverse complement strand
AATGGTTCCTGTGCTCAGTTGCTGAGCAAAAGGTTGCAGGTTTGAGTCCACCCAGAGGGACCTTGGAAGAAAGGCCTGGCAATCTAGTGCCCCAAAAGCAGCCATTAAAAAATCTATGGGAGGTCGATCTAAGATGGTGGCCTAGGCAGATTTACTACCCAGATCCTCTGCAACAAAGACCCAAGAGACCAAGTGAAATAGATACAAATGACAATGCTGGCACCTTGAACTTCAAAAGAAAGGATAAAGAAGTAGATCAAATATTGATTAGAGGAAGAGAATGAATGAAAACAGTGAATAATGAGGCATATTGAACAGTGAATTGCTAGATGGTCTGGCACAGAGTGGCCATTTTGAATTATTGCAAGCAGTGTTCCATCAGGGCAGGAACCAGATGACTAGCTCTGCTCACAAGGACTGAACTGGCACCCACCTCAGTGATGGGTGACCAGAGAGGTGTGATCTCCCCTTTACCCTGTACTACCTCCTGGTAACCAGAGAGGCAGATCCCCCATGCAACAGTGACTGGTTAAACCCTCCCTCACTGCCAACGCTATGCTACTTTCATATTTCTTCTTAGTTATACTTTTCTTGCCACCCCTTTCCTTTTCTTTTTCTTCTTTGGATCCCATGAGCAGCTACCCTGCCCCCAGGGTTTTCAATGAGCTTAAACACCCATAAATTTTTTGGTGGCTGTTTTTTCGGCACTATATTGCCAGGCCTGTCTTCCAAGGTCCCTCTGGGTGGACTCAAACCTGCAACCTTTTGGTTAGCAGCTGAGCACAGGAACCATTGTCAGCATTAATACTGGGACTGCATACTTGGGCTCAAATAAATCCACTGGTATATTATTACATTTAAAAAAATAACTTCAGTTTCTTTTCCCAAGCTGGTCTTTCTTCAACCACGGGGCCTTCACAATTGGCAGCGCCTGCCCCAAGCCATCCACAGTCAGTGGTGCACGCTCCTGAAGAGAGATCACCACGTTTCCACTGCAGCTGTGTTTGAGGGCTGGCACTTGTGCCACTACTGACTGTGCTTTTCTTTTTTCTTCTTTGTATTTCACCTTCCCTGTCTTTTCCCTTCCCCCCCCCTCCACCCCGGTTAAGCCAACACCTCCAACAATTAGAAAAAGAACAGCAAAACAAACTACAGTCACTCCAAAAAAAAAAAAAAA
>NW_006922028.1:695209-696559 GCF_000298275.1 Orycteropus afer afer | reverse complement strand
AAAAAAAAGAAAATTATAGACCAACACCCATTATGAACATAGATGCAAAAATTCTCAACAAAATTCTAACTGAGAGAATCCAACAACATATCAAAATAATACATTATGACCAAGTGGGATTCATACCAGATATGCAAAGATGGTTCAACATTAGAAAAACAATCAACATAATCCACCACATAAATAAAACAAAGGAAAAGAACCACATAATCATATCAATCAATGCAGAAAACACATTTAACAAAATCCAACACCTATTCTTGATAAAAATGCTTAGCAAAATAGCAATAGAAGAGATATTCCTCAACATAACTAAGGGCACATACACAAAACCAACAGCTAACATTATTCTCAATGGGGAGAAGCTGAAAATATTCCCCTTGTGAATGGGAACAAGACAAGAACACCCTTTATCACCATTTCTACTCAATATTGTGTTGGAAGTTGTAGCCTGAGCAATAATGCAGGAAAGATCAATCAAAGGTATCAAACTGGCAAAGACTGGAAATAATAGAAGGATTCATGAAAGTGGCCAGGTACAAGATCAACATACAAAAATCAGTCAGATTACTCTATAGTAACAAAGAAAATCCTGAAAAGGAAATCAGGAAAACAATACTATTTACAATAGTTGCCCAAAAGATGATGTGCTTATGAAAAAATCTCACCAGAGATATGAAAGACCTATACAAAGAATACTACAAAACACTATTACAAGAAACCAAAAGAAATCTTCATAGGTGGAGGAATATACCATGTTCATGGTCGGAATGCTTAACACTGTGAAAATATCAATACTACCCAAAGCAATCTACAGATATAATGCAATCCTGATCCATCAAAAAACCAAACTCACTGTCATCCAGTTGATTCCAACTCATAGTGAACCCTCCTTGGGTTTTCAAGGTAGTATCTCTTTGGAAGTAGATTGCCCAGACTTCCTTCCAAGGAGTGGCTGGTGGTTTGAACTGCCAGCCTTCTGGTTAGTAATAAAATGCCTTAGGCACTATGCCACCAGAGCACCCAGTCCTGATCCAGATTCCATAATTAATCTTTAAAGAGAGGGAAAAGCTAATCACCAATTTTATATGGAAAGGAAAGAGACTGGATAAGCACAGCACTACTAAAGAATAAGAACGAAGTAGGAGGACTTATGTTTCCTGATCTCAAAACCTGCTGCACACACATGGCAGTCAAAACAGACTGGTACTGGTACAATAACTAATACATAGATGAATGGAATAGAATTGAGAACCCAGAAGTAAATCTATCCACCTATGGACAGCTGATCTTTGACAAAGGTCTTAAATTAAACCCATTAAATCAGGAAGTGACAGTCTTTTTAACAAA
>NW_006922028.1:680668-688694 GCF_000298275.1 Orycteropus afer afer | reverse complement strand
TTTCTGAGGCAGTATCACTATGGAAGTAGATTGCCCAACCTTCCTTCCAAGGAGTGGCTGGTGGGTTTGAACTGCTAGCCTTCTGGTTAGCAGTCAAACGCCTTAGACGCTACACTACCAGAGCTCCCCAGCCCCAACCTAGGGTGCTGGAATGGCAATTACAGTCGGCCCTCCATATCCTCCGGTTCCTCAATGGGGATTAAACCAACCACGAATAGGAAATATTTTGGGAAAAAAAAAGCAATAAAGTGGTCAAAGCAATCCCTCAAGGGCTAAGAGGGAGTATGAAGTACTTTATGAAGTACACTGACTTTATCAGGTATTATAAGTAATCAAGAGAGGATTTAAAGTGTACGGGAGGATGTGTTTAGGTTATATGCAAATACTATGCCATCTAATATAAGAGACTTGAGCACCTGTGGATTTTGGTATTCACAGGAATGGAGGGTGTTCTGGAACCAATCCTGTGGATACTGAGAGACAACTGTGGCTTTATGAATGCTACACCTATACGAAAAAAGATTTTCTGTTAATTTTTCTAAAAACTTTAAGCAAATGTCTATGTAGAGTTATCAGAAATCAGAAGTATGAGTTGCCAAACTGACATCTGTGTGGATGGTTGACAGTGTAAATAAAAATCATGCTTAGAATAATTTTTAATAATTCTGACACCAAGAGGGTAAACACAGCCAGTGTCAAAGATACGTTACAAATGGTTGAATTCAGAAAGTTCCCATTTGAATAACTCTATATTCAGTGAAAAACCAATTCCTTTGCTTGATGTTGTTGAAATAGAATTTTTATGCAAGACAGGGACTGTGAAATTAAGTCACAGAAAACAGCAGAAAGCTATTTAAACTGTAACACTGAAAAAATTCTCTATTGGAGGAAATGATCATTTACTGTGTCACTCATAGCACCTTAATCATACAAGTGGTTTTAAAAAAATTTGTTGATGGAGGGTTGATTGCAATCACAAACACAAATTTACTCTATGATCCCTTAAAACCAGTACCAGTAGCAATAAAAATTTGCATTCTTATAATAATACAATCATCTTTATATAATATAGGTACTTAATATATATTTTTAAAATTTATTTTTATCAAAAGGTATTTGCAAATAGTTTTAGCCAAGGCTGTGGAATTTCATTTGTTCATTTACTCATTTTCCAAATTTTTCTGTACTACTAAGTGCTGGATACCGTTCTATGTACTGGAGGTAGAGCACTGGGGAAAAAAAAAAAGGCAAATAGTTTCTGCTCTCATGGGGCTTAATTTCTAAGGGGTTGGACAGATAATAAATAATAAGGAAATAAATACTTAATATATAAGTGGGGTGGGTGGGAAAGGAGCTCTGGTGGCATAGTGGCTAAGGCATTTGACTGCTAACCAGAAGGCTGGAGGTTCAAACCCACCAGCCGCTCCTCTGAATGAAGACTGGGCAATCTACTTCTGTAGTGATACTGCCTTGGAAACCCAAGAAGGGGTCGCTATGAGTCAGATCTGACTCCACAGCAGTGAGTTTTTTTTTTTTTTTTGGTTTTGGGGGGGCAAAGGTTGGGGGTTTGACCCTACCCAGTGGTTGTACAGGATAAACACCTGGTGATCTGCTTCTGTAAAGACTACAGCCAAGAAAACCTGCTCTATTGGAATAGACTTGGTGACCTAACAACAGCAACATAACAAATGCTAAGGAGAAAATAAAACAGGGGAAGAGATAAAGAGTGATGGGAAATCTTACACTGACATGTTAAGGAAGCTACTCTGATAAGGTGACAATGGAGCAGAGACTGAAATAAAGTGAGAAATGAGCTATAAAAACCTGGGAGAGAGTTAAAGGCAGAGTGAACAGCATTCAAAATATATGAAGCATTCTAAAAAGTACTTGTATTTGTAAAAGCTGGGTTTTTTGTTTTGTTTGGAATCAGAAAAATTTTAAGCTCTCCCATAGCTTTTCTCTTTTCCACTAAGCCTCTCTGTACTCAACTGACTTCTGGTGCCCTCAAATTTCTACAGCAAATTTAACAACTAAATGCTATTGTCTTGTTTCTGAGCAGTAAGTCTACTCTCCTTGATGGGACTGCAAACTTAAAAACAAGGATCATACTTTTTGCTATTTCCAATACCAGTCACACCCCTCACTTCTACTCTGCACGCCCTAGTGTTTAACTTATGTTAGATTGTTCATAAAGGTATTTGATTAACCAAATGCACAATCGCAGCAGTTTCACATTTTTAATGGGAAACGTTTTCTTGTCCAGCACTCACTCTAGTTGTGGTATGGAAATGCGAAAAGGATCTAATATTTCCATTTACAATTGTAGGCACTTACCTCTGGATATACAGAAGTTTAATTAAAGGAGAAAAACAGAACAAATAAGGAGATATATTAAAAGACTTTATTCACAATAGAGAAATTTTACAAATATAGCTTTTAAAAATTATGTGTCAATCTATTATGTATCTCATAACATTAGAGATTTATATAAAGTTGGAATGACAGAATGGATTTATGTACAAATCTAAAACAACATAAAGAATGGGTAATGCACATGAAGAAGTCAAGATAAACATCACTTGGTTCTGTAAATTGCCATACAACTTATATGTGTAATATTAATTGCACAAAGTATATTAAAAACATATTGCATAAACACAAAATTAAGTGCTATTTTAATTATTCACCCTTCAGGATGTGAATATATACGTAAACTTAACTGCACAGTTTTGTTGAAAATGAACAAAAGACATATCTACCTAACAACTTCATTTGTTTAAAATAATTAACTCAAAATATAATTCTATCACCATATTCTTAATCTCTTGTTTACATTTTTGGTGTTTTTGGAATTACATTTAAAAACTCCAAGTTCTAGAATTTAAAAAACTTCATTCTTGCCATTGGCAGAGCAATACATGGTACAATCTTCTTGTCTACTTACACCAGGATATAAATGGTACATGATAGTGCAGTGTATACATATAACCTGATTTTAACTCTCTATCTGCTGCAGTAATACATACCAGCTTTGAGTTCTTGTAAATAAAATTGAAAAGCAAAGAAAATAATTAAGTTGCTAGTCAAAGGATGTTTCTACGAAAATTATAACCTAAATACATATGACCCAATTTTGGTGATACTATTTTTATGCTTTGCTTTAAGTCCTGGATAAAGAGGTCTCTAGGTGAGCTGCAGATACAGGTGGGAGAAGTTATTCTGGGTCACAGAGACACAAGGCAGCCATGATATACTGAAGGTTATTTTCATTTACTAATTTTATTAACTTATTCTTTGACATGTACTCCTTGTACAATATTGGAAAAAAGCAGTTCATAAAAGTTGGTCCTTTCAGACAATGGCAATCTTTTACAACACTTTATATCAGAAATTACTGCCTATTGAAACCTAAGAAAACTCTGTCTTTAAAAAATATTAGGCTGAACTAAACAGAATTGCTGGCATTTGACAGTTTATGAATTACAAATATGGCAATTTCATGTGGTTCTGCCTAATCCAGTGGGGTTACACTGATGTTTGACCACTACAGGTTGGAAATTTTGATGGTTCCAAGTCTATAGGTACCTCAGTAAGCATCATATTAGCCCTTTCATTGAAATTTATATAAAATATGAAGCACTATGATAAGAAAACACAAAGCACAACCAATCTGAGATGCTGTGGTGGCATAGTTGTTAAAGCGCTCAGCTGCTAACTAGAAGGCAGGTGGTTTGAACCCACCAGCAATTCTGTGGGAGAAAGATGTGGCAGTTTGCTTCTGTAAAGATTTATAGCCTCGGAAAACCTGTGAGGCAGTTCTCCTCTGTCCTATAGAATTGTTATAAGTCAGAATCGACTCGCTGGCAGTGGTTTTTTTCTTTTTTCTTTTTTGGTAACCAATCTCTTCTTGGGAAAATGGTTGATATCTCAAAATTTAGTATTTGAAGAATTATATTATTACATTTATCTGCTGAAGGACTGTAGGGAGTGCATGGCTACACGTTGCTTCTAAAATGGGATTTCTATGTTGAATTTAACCATACTAAATGTGCTGTATTCCTATTTGGCCTAAAAGTGTATTAGATTTTCCTCAGTGACTATAAACAGATAAATTGGTAAAGCAGCTTTCACAGAGTCAAATCCTGCTTTCATAAATTAAAACATAATAATTACTGTTTTTGAAAAGGGCGCTTCTCAAATCTGAATTAAATAGAATGCTTTCTTTTTCTCAAGACAAAAAATTAAGACAAAATGCAAACAAATAAACTAAAAGCCATTTGAATCTTTAGAGACCCAATTTCTTCATATACTCAGTTAAAAGCAAGAGTAAACATACTACAAGTTCTATTCTTTCCCTTTTAAACATACAATTGAGTCATAGCAGAGTTTTGCAAAATTAGTGAGTTTTGCAAGACTTGTGAGTTCCCATCACTGTGTAGAATGGAAGAAATTAAACAATTCATGATCCAGAAATGACACAGGACATTTAAAGTCAAGTCTCGGAACAAATTCACAAATTAGGAAACACTAATATAATTTAATGAACAAAAATATACTTCAGTTCCAATGCAATGAGGTCAACATGAGATGATCCTTTGGGGATGACTTTTGAACTTGAATTACAGTGTGAGTGAAGATTTTAGAAGATACTCTATCAAATAATGATAGACCTGCATAAAAAGGAGGCTGTCACAGTTATAAGATCTGTCTCTGGTGGGTAGACAAACCAGATTAACATAAAGTTGAAAAGAAAAAAGCTTTTTTAATACTTCATTTATTATTATGGCTTTTTGCAACATGGCAAAACATTACAGCTTAAAGCAGACATCATCTCCTCATAGAGGAGGAAAAAGTTTTGCAGTCAAATCAAAATTATAATTAAGAGGTTACTGGTATACCATCCTATGTAGCTTAATAAAAACGATACTGTAACTTCATGAACTCTAGAAACAATAGATTACTTAAAAAAGAAAAAACCCTGTGGCTCTACTGGTAGAATAATGAAGGATACAGTGAGAAACTGAGGTACACCTAGGCTATGATAATAAACATAAAAGACTGCAAAACATTTTAAAACAGAATAATCACAGATCTACTAATAAAAATGCATCAGGTGCCTGAATACCAGAAAACGAAGTAATTATTAAGGTATGCAGTGAAGGGAATGGAGCAGAGTAAAATATAAAATATAAAATGTCTTTTTATTTTTCTTTGACTTCAACTGCTTTTTTATCTGTATGGAGTATAGGAAGAAGATGTGCCTCGGTGTTAAAAATCCAGTGTTCCAGTGGAAGAAGATCATCGTCAGAAAATATTAAGTACAAATACCTGGCAAGAGAAACAACAGCATTATGAGACCCAAAAGATCATGGTAGGCAGTGAAACTACAAGACACAGCGAAAACCACATTTAAGTCACCATGCATTCGACGGAGAACAGTGAGGTATATCAAAACCCTGCGGGGATATACACATTAACATGCAGAAGCAACTACTGTGGGCTTTAGTATTAGTGGAAAAGAACTATACAAAGTAGTTCTGAGTCATTAACTTTAGTAACAACTGAAGATACCCTTGTGATTATTGCCTGTGTGTAGACTGGCGTCAGTCACGGCTTCACAGGGACCATGAGGAGAAACATTTAATTTCCACATAAAAGCAAATTTGACCCACAGGCTACATGAATAAAGAAAATGTCTTGTGATTTTGCACTTTTTAAACACCCCTAATACTTGCGGGGAGTCTCTGGGTGGCGCAAATGGTTAAGGTGCTTGGCTACTAACTAAAAGGTTGGGGGTTTGAGCCTACCCACAAGCACCTCAGAAGAAAGGCCTGGTGCTTTCCTTCTAGAAAACCTATTCCAACACATACATGAGGTTATGATGAGTTGGAGTCAACCCCATGGCAACTGTTTAATATTTGGGTTACATTCTCATGACAAAGACATCTATAAAGATCTGTCCAGATACCTCTGACACATACTTGCAGGATAACTGTTACTCACTTTAGTGTCTCTGCCAGGAAGAAACTCTGCTGCACGTCATCATAACTCTCGTGTCTGAGGTAAACATCCCTGAGGCCCGAATAGCCTCCGTTCACTTTGCAGTGATTTTCTAGGGCCTAAATTACAAAGAGGAGAGAGAAATACAGTTACATTTAAGTAAACTGACTGCCACTACTTTTGATTATGAGATCATCAAATTGAAGTGAAGTAAGGAATCAAACTGTATGAAAACTTGTAACAGTTTTAGGTGAAAATTAAAAAACCAATAAAATGTAAATGCAAATAAAGTATGAGACGTCAAAGGACACAGGGGCAGTATAAATAATTAGAAACACTTCTACATTTTGTTTCAGAGTAATTTTTCATGGATTTTTTTAATCATTTGCTCCTATGGTCCAGAGCAGGGTTCTGCAGACAACAGCGCACAGGCCAGATCCAGTCCACTGCTTGTTTTTGTAAATAAGTTTTATTGGGCCACAGCCATGCTCTTTTGTTTACATGTTGTCTGTGGCTGATTCTGTACCACAACCACAGCACTGAGTAGTTGTGATAGAGAATGAGTGGCCTCCAAGCCTGAAATACTGGCTCTCTATCCTTTACAGAAAATGTTTGCTGATCCCTGGTCTAGGGATATCGTTAATGTCAATTGAGATGATGAGTCTCTGGTGACAAAGTGCACTGGACTGAAAACAGCTGCTACTAGAAGTCAGAGTATTTGTTAAAATCATCTTATTTGTTAAATCTTGATGGTGGGATACTAAGTAGTAATGTTGGTGACAGAGATAAAAGAAGAAAATGGAGGCCAGTGGGAAAAATGTGTGGCTGGCATTTAGTTCTCCGGTATGCATTTCTGTAGTCCCAGTTAGATGCAGCTGGGGGTGAATGAACCCACTGGCAAAGAAACGTCCTACATTCCTGTCGTTGCCTGAACATAATGTCTATTTGGGAAAGAGACAAGCTGGGGAGTGTGGGGATGGCATTTAGAAACAACCTAAAAGTAACCAGTCGTCCACTTTGCCAACTGCCACTAAGGTCACTGCTGTTTGTATTTTGAAACTACATTAGCTGCTTTCTTAGTTGGCATCTTCATCCCTAGGAAAATTAATTTTTACTCCCCATATCCTGCTAATCCTATTAATTATAGGGTCAAATAAAAATTTCCATTGTTAAAAAAACTACCTTTGAAATCTGGTTCTAATTCAGAAGAATGTGGAGAAAAGATAAATAAGGCTTAGGACTAAAATCCCAATATTTATGAATGAAATAAAGAACATGTAGACAATATCAACAAGGGAAACTTACTGTTAGGTTCTCATGCCATTTTTTATTGACTTGCTAGTTTTCTCTTAGAAATAATATCCTGTCCTTTTTTTTTTTTTTTTTTTAACAGATATCATTATACACAATTTTTCTTCCACTTAGCCTGAGTATCAAGAATATAGAAAACATGGATCTTGACATATTAGTTGTGAAAACACTAATCTTGAAAGGGGTTGTGGAGGAAAACAGGGCCTTAAGGACGTAGGGCTGAGAAAGGAGAAGGCAGGTAGCCACTAGCAAGTTTGTCATGAGCAGGAATAGCAAGCGGAGGCTCAGCTTCCACCTGCACACACTGATAATGACGGTATTGATTTTTCACACCAGGGCTGGAGGGCTAGGGAAGACAGGGCTAAGAAGAGAAGGCTTTAATTACTATGTTAAAGCAAATCTGACAAGCAAGCCAGGTGAATAAAGAAAATGCCCCAAGATTTGGTACTTTTTAGAAGTACCTGAGAAAATAAGAACAATCAGCTTAACAGAATGGAAAGAAAAGAAGCTCTGAATAAATTCCAAGTTCCAGACAATGAGTCAATTAGGGAAAAGCATGAAGAAACTTTTTTTTTTTTGGTGTCTCCCTCCCTCTTTCCATTCTTCTTTTTCTTCCTCTTTTTTTTAAAATGCATTTTATTGAAATATAATTTATGTACAGTGAAATACACAAAACTAAAGTGACATGCGTTAATGCATTTTTTTTTTTTTTTTT
>NW_006922028.1:672014-678797 GCF_000298275.1 Orycteropus afer afer | reverse complement strand
CTCATAGCGACCCCTCCTTGGGTTTCCGAGGCAGTATCACTATGGAAGTAGGATTGCCCAACCTTCCTTCCGAGGAGTGGCTGGTGGGCTTGAACCGCCAGCCTTCTGGTGAGCAGTCAAGTGCCTTAGGCACTATGCTACCAGAGCTCCCCTTTAGTGATATGCTAATGGAAAGCCAGGCAAGATGAATAGTTTCCCCACACCCCAAGCAGAAGTTTCTTATAATGCCTAAGGCATTTGACTGCTAACAAGAAGGCTGGTGGTTCAAACCCACCAGCCACTCCTTGGAAGGAAGGTTGGGCAATCTATTTCCACAGTGATACTGCCTGGGAAACCCAAGGAAATCGATTCAATGGCAGTTAGTCTGGTTTTTTGGTTATAAGTTCCTTTTGTTATTGAAAAAAGTTGGTTTGGGGTATTTAGATAATGTCCAATCATTTCCACTTTCCAGTTCACCCCCACACATTCCTTTATTCCCATATCCTCACAAGGCAATAGTATTGAGACTATAATATAAAGTTCTAGAGTGGGAGACCAAATCGTAGCTCTAGACCTTCTAACCTTGGCCTCAGAGATTCCTTGACCCAGTCAGCATCACCTCCTTATATGTAAAATGGCGGTGATGATGCCTTCCACATGGGGTTGTAGTGAGAATAAAACAAGGGAATGAAGTGCTTGCTGTTGTTGGGTGCCTTCCAGTCAATTTCCGACTCAGGGCAACCCCATGTGACAGAGCAGAACAGGCCCATGGGGTGTTCTAGGCCATGGTCTTTACAGAGGCAGATTGCCAGGTCTTTTCTCCTGTGAAGCCACTTGGATGGTTCAAAATACCAACCTTTTGGCTAGCAGCTGAGCTCGTAAATGTTGTGCCACCAACAGTTTTGTTGGGCATTTGGTAAATTAAAAAAAAAAAGTAAAATGACAAAAGAGGCATTTTTAATCTTCAAACACATGTCAAAAGTCTAAATGTTAAGACTTCCAGAATGTGAAGTTTTCCCCACCCTCATAACAGGTTCTCTTTTTCCTGTTATCGCAAGAGCAGAAGCAGCCACTTGAATGTGCAGTGAAGTCTTGTCAGAACATCATTTTACTGAGCTCTTGGGACTCTGCCTTTAGCACAGGCACTACCTCAATTTTATGCAAATGCTTATACTATCAGGGATCATAAGTGACTGAGATGTGCTAATTACAGGGAAAACAAGAGTATGAGAAGGTTTATCATAATTGTGAGCTCTAAACTGAGGATAAAAGACAAACTTAACCCCAAGTGATTATAATAGAACAGCAAGCAGCAGGAATTAAGTCAAAAGTCAGACACATTATTGTGGGGATAGAAAAGCATTCTTTTATCTATTAGTTTAAATATGGGAAGTAATTGGTGAGACAGACCTTCCATGTAGAAATGGGTTGGTTTTAGGAGACTGTGAAAATGTCTCTGCTAAAAATATTCCTAGATAAGGCTTATCCTGCCCAGTGGACCAGCCAGATAATCCCTATGTATCTACACATCTTCTCCACTGGTGATTCTGTCTCATAGCAACTTCCACAGGGTTTCCAAGGCTGTAAATCTTTACAGAAACAGATTGCCTCATCTTCCACAGAGCAGCTGGTGGGGTTGAACCATCAATCATCTGGTTATCAGTCAAATGCCTCGCCCACTGTGCCACCAGAGCTCCTTCCTATGCGTTATATAATGTGCATTAACCTACACATAAATATATGTTACCAATATTCTGATAAACTTATAAAGTTATCAGCTGTTTAACTGGGAAGATTTCAGTAACATTTTTTATAACATCACTGAGAAAAACTAAAGGAATGAACAATTAGATGCTATTTCTATTAGATCAATTCGTAAGTGGAAGAACACCTATGATGAATGGGTTGCTGCTAATTGTCGGAGAAGTTTCTTTTATTGTACTTCTGGATCACACATCTCTGCATATCTGGTTCAACATTATTATTAAGAAATTTTGTTAAGATATGGAAAGCAGGTTTATAAAGTGTATCAGTGAAATAAGGCTGCGAAGGGAGAGGATTTAAAAATATCTTTACAAACTGAAAATATGGGTGGAAACAAACAAGAACAGAACAAAAGAGATGTGACACAAAATAGCTAATGTAGCAGCTAACATGGCTTGACTAACTTCAATGGAAGCCGGGGGTTTTGCACATCTACTAAAAGAGCTAATTGGACCCTGTTGTTGTTGTTGTTATTTGCCATAGAGTCGGCCCGACTCCTAGTGACCCCTCCTTGGGTTTCCAAGGCAGTTATCACTACGGAAGTAGGATTGCCCAACCTTCCTTCCAAGGAGTGGCTGGTGGGTTTGAAGCTGTGCAAACTCACATTCAAAAGAGAGGTTTTTGAGTTAAAATGTTCAGCCCTGAAAGACTACACCTGAAAAGACTAAACCCTGCATGAGAAGGTGGGCATATATGATGAATAAGGAAGGGACGAGTTGACAAAACATGTAGTCTTCAGATAACTGATGAGCTAAATGTCCAAGAGTGATGGAGTTTTCCCCCCAGTACTCCTACAGCACAAAACATTACACATTCTGGCTCAAAAGAAGTAACCTTCTAACACTTTCACCCATTTTAAAAAAATGGAATAAATTACTTTATTAGTGGATTCAACTTTGCTGAGAAGTCTTCAAATAGATGAGGATTAACCATCTGGCAAAGATTTAAGAGAGAGGAGTCTTCGAGTGGAAGACATGGGTAGGTGATTTATAAGATCCCTCAAGTTTTAGTTTGGGTAACCCAGAAAACAATTCAAGTCAAGGACTGGGTTCCTAAAGTTTATTGGGGAGGTGGTACCAGGAAGTGAGTAAGTGGAGAGAGTTAAATGGCGAAGAGAAGAGCCAATAAAATATGCCTATGAGTAAGTCAGAGCTATGTGCAGCTGGGGCTCAAATCCCTTTGGAAACCCCCCCCCCCCCCAGAGAACTCTGTAGGATGCACCTCAGAATTATTCTTCAAAGAAAGAAGACTGGGATAGTTAACCATCAACTCCAAAACCTCACTGGGTGAGGGTTGTCCCTGGAGGTGTTAAATCTCTACCACTTCCCAGAAGCCAGCTTCCTGAGAAAAAGCTCTGAGTCAGAACTGCTGAGACGTGCTGGGTGCTTGACGTAGGATATTGCCAGCAGGCAAGAGGACTGCCCATTGCAGCCACAGCTGACACATGGGAGGCCAGGAGACACGACACAGGAAAAGTACTGTCATGCTTTCCAATTCTTTGATCTCCTTGCTTTCAAAAAAGTAAGAGCCCCCAGCCCTCCTCCTGCTCCACTATATATCAAGTATTAGCAGAAGTTACTAGTAGCAAAACCAGGAGGACCCTGTGTTTTGAAACAGGGAAACAATTTCATATCATATGCTATGCTAGACTTAACAACAGATTAATAAACAAAACAAAAAATCATAAAACATAAACTTTACTGTCTCATAAACAGGCAAACCCCCTGAAGAATCAAGCAAAAACCAAAGCTTCCTGCCTTTATGGTATAGAGACTTACTCACTTTTCATTTTAGATCAATTCTCTCATACATTTTTTTTTTCACATTCTCCACCTCTGAAATTGGGATGGATTTTAAAATTGAGATGAGTATCATAATTTTTCAGTGGTTTTCTTTTTTAGAGGTATATAAAATAATGGTGTTTCTTGCTTGTTATGGTATATTAGATTTGATGAAATATATTATTATTGATATTTTCAACTTAAATTTATATTTGCAAAGTGAGTACTGGCCTACAATTTTCCATTGCCATTTGGCAAAATAATTTCCTAAAAGAATTCCCTATAACCAAAGCTTAAATAAGCCTCAGTTCTAACACATTTTTTCAGAGAACAAACATTTACAACAATTGGAACTACCACTGATTAAACATAATTAGAAAATTTTGCACAACAAAAAGAGGTCTGAAGAGTTACTATTAAAATGACTGATGATCAGTGGTAAGACACATACTAAATGAAGAGGGTAATAAGCAAACTCATCAAAGACTTTCTATGATATTAAATTTTTCACAAAGGCAATATTCAGTTTAGATTTCCTCAGAGAAGCTATTCCTAATGGACAGCTTTTAAAGACAGCTAACTTTCTAACAGGAACTCTGGTGGCACAGTGGTTAAGTGCTAAGCTGCTAACTGAAAGGCTGGCGTCTGAACCCACCAGCTACTCTGTGAGAGAAAGATATGGCGATCTGCTTAGTAAAGCTTACAACGCTGGAAGCCCTATGAGGCAGTTCCAATAGGGTCACTTATGAGTCAGAATCAACTCCATGGCAATTTTGCTTTTTTGGTTTTGTTTAACTTTCTGACAAAATGCACTAAAGAATAGAGTGTAATTAAAGCATATGCTTGTTCATATTCCCTGCACTCCCTCCCACTCCTTTTAGAATAACAACTCATAAAATCAGACATTGTTTGATACATATCCTGGAGGGTGCCTTCTCTGGCATCCAGCGCACAAAGTGTACAACAGATTAGTTTAGGAAGATGATGTATTTGGCAGGAAGAGACTCAAGAGGTGGAAACACAATTAAAACAACACATTGGGCAGATGGAAAGCTCATAGATATTCCGAGAAACCTAAAAACAGTGAAAGAATTCCTTACACAAAGTAGTTCTGAAAGTTCTTTCTAAATGCTGGATCTAAGTAGCTAATTTACTCTAAGTAAATGCATCTACTATCATCCCAATGTCCAAGGACTAATCAGTAAAATAATGTTAGTGGTTCACTGAAACACACAAAAGGCATAGGTGAATATCCTTAGTTGCCAGTAACCCTTTGTAAAATTATGTGATTATAATTTCTATAGTCATGAGACTTGATTTTCTAATATGCTTGCCCAGATGTATCTTTCAATATGAAAGTCCTCTAGTAGATATTTTTGTTATTATGACATAAAAAGGATGTGGTATGTAAACAGTTAATGTCTCAGGTTAAAACCAAAAGGCTGGAGGTTCGAGTCTACCCAAAGTCACCTTGGGAAAAAAGGTCTGGTGACCTGCTTCTGAAAAATCAGCCACTGACAATACTACAGAGCACAGTTCAGCTTCGACACACATGGGGCACCATGAGTCAGAACTAACTCAACAGCAACTGGCAACTGGTTACATAAAGCAAAACTGAAGCCAGGGACATGACACAACTTAGCAACCCTGAACGGAAAACAGCCTGGTCAAAGCTTTAAGAATCATACAAAAGCTGATATGCCAGATTTACAGGTATACTGAACATTTTTTACTGAGACATTTATCTATAAGAAACAGTAAATTAAAACATCACCTCTACAGCTTCCCAGGCCCATTTCCTGTACTTTGGATCATGAGTCAGTCGCCACATGTACATGTAAGTCTCAACAACTTCTGGTCGTAGGATGTAGTATTTTTCATTTTGCCTGGTAGCAATGGCTTCAACACCACCGTCAAATCTGAAAGCTTCTGGTCCAAGTTTCACATCTAAAGGACATTCAGTGGGTAACAAAAGTTACTGTCCTGGGCAATACTCAGTATCTATAACTTAAATGCAACCAGAATACTTAAAAACAATAATAATAATAAAAAAAATCATTCTAAGAATTGTTATAAACCTCACAGAACTTATAATATGCAATATCTTTTTAAATTGTACTCATCTAAAAAAACCCATTTAAGAAAATGGTAACAAGCCTTTATTTCTCACATTATTTACCATTTAATGAGAACCCACCAGATGAGTGGTTGGGAGTTGTAGGCTGCCATGTAATGAAAAGCCAGTTATTTAACAGTTATTTTGTATTTCAACCTCCTATTTTATAAGAGGGGAGCCAGATTCATGATCTATTTCATGGGGATATTGGGAAGATCAGTAATGGTTTACAAAACACCCAATTTCTTTCTGCACTAAGACCGACACCCTTGCTCAATGTTATTTACCTAAATCAGGAGTCAATAAATTAGACTGGCTTACTCCTTTCTAAAGGAGCGCTGGTGGCATGGTAATAAGGCATTTGGTTGCTAACCCCAACGTCAGCTGCTCACATCTCCCAGATGCTCCATGGAAGGAACACGAGGCAAACTACTTTCATGAAGATTTACAGCCTTGGAAACCCAACAGGGGTCAATATGAGTCGGGCTTGACTCAGTGGCGGTGGTTTTTTTTTTTTTTTTTTTAATCCTTTATAACCTGGATTTTTGTTTCTAGGTAAACCAAGGTTAGATGTTTTCATGTAGAAAAATAGTTCCTTTTAAAATAAAATGTAAATTCCCTTATGCTATTCATCAATATCATCAAGCCCAGTGGATATTCTTTCAATGGCAGAAATGACAAAGTTCCTTACTGGATGAAGTAAAAGCACATGGGAATAGATTGTAAATAGAGAGTATCATGTACTCACATGTACGATTGTAAGATTCATGACAGGTACGGGCAATTTCAGCCCCGAGTTCAAGATAATGCTGGGTCAGGCCTGCAGGAGCACCGTCCGCCCCCAATGCAAACATGCCCCCAGCAAAGCAGGTCAGGTGGCCCATCTTATGCTCCAGCAGACCCCCTTTCCACTCAGCGATGTAAGTCAGTCCCCCACTAGACTTGCGGATCAAGTGAGCCTCAATCGCCTGAAAAATAATACTTATTATCAGTATATTGCAATGTTGAATTTATATTCAAATTTACATTTAAAACACCTTCAATATTAAAAAAAAAAAAAAAGGAATAAAAACAGCACTCACAATTTGAGTTTGGTGCTATAAAACCAATTTGATCTGCGATTTTCTGTTACTGTTTTCTGTG
>NW_006922028.1:661053-668837 GCF_000298275.1 Orycteropus afer afer | reverse complement strand
TTTCTTGTCTTTTTAGTGATCTCTTGCTTTCTTCATGGATAATGTTCTTGATATTTTCCCATAATTCATCTGGCTTTCAGTCATTGGTGTTCAATGCATCAAATCTATCCTTTAAAATGGTAATGTTTACAAAAATAATTTATAAAACATCTCGTTTCTATCCTAGGACTGTTAATATTTTAAACAAGATAGAGAAAATAAAACCTATTTTAAAACATGAAAGGTGTTTAGAATTACTAATTTCCACTTTAACAAGAACTATTTTTCCCCTCAATTACTTCATAGAAAGAAAAGGGCTATGACTCTATCTATAGCTGTTATACTACTATCCAAAAAGGGAGGGTTTTTGAAGCATATTTCAGAATAAAAGACACAGAAAAAATGTCCTGATAGAGAAAATGAATACACAGGCAGATAAGACCTTTCCTACCTCTATCGGAAATAAACAAACAATACCAAGATTGTAAGAATTAGATAAACATACTTGTTGTTGTAGTTATGTGCCATTGAGTTGGCCCCGACTCATAGCGACCCCTCCTTGGGTTTCTGAGGCAGTATCACTATGGAAGTACATTGCCCCATCTTCCTTCCGAGGAGTGGGTGGTGGGTTTGAACCGCTGGCCTTCTGGTTAGCAGTCAAGTGCCTTAGGCACTACACTACCAGAGCTCTGTGCTCATTAATGGGGTTAAACTAATTTTATTGATGGTCAAGCTATCACATTAGTATTTAATTCTTATTTAATGTAATAGAACATTTTTAGCTATTTGCACTTCTTATAGCACAAACTACAATAAAGTCCTTTAAGTAGATACTTGTTCATCAACCAAGAAATTATTCTTTCTACATGGCAAGAGTAATAGCTTTTGAGCATGGATTAGAGAAACATTATTACACCTTGTTATGGATGCTGAATAAAATACTATATTATTTCTGGCATGATTCTGAGCAAATTGCTACCTCTAAAAATAAATGACAATGAAATTCCAAGACCTTCAAAGCCATGGCTTTGTGCGGCAGTGAGAAGCAAGTAAATATAAAGGAGGAAAAAATAGTGGTTATTAGTAATTGTGATAGTTGGAGCTATTTGTGAACCTGGCTGTACCACAATTCTGTGTGGTTTAAGCAGTTGTGATATGGGTTGTTCCAATGATGGAATCAGATGTATATGTTTTGAGCAGCCAATCCGTTGAAAGGGAGTTTCCCTAGGGGTGTGGCCTGCTTCCAGTATATTTATGGACATCCTGGGAATAGAGACACTCTTCTGTGGATCAGGATTCTGTTGTGCTGCCTACAACTGTCCGTGAGTGAACAATCCACCATTCAGCCTGAAGATCTTGGATTCATCATTCGTTGGAGTCAACAGCCATTATACTGCTTGCCAACCTTGAGCTCCTCAGCCCCTGCAGCTGTGTGAGTTGGGAAAAGCCTCCAGCTTGACGTTTGATCAAGAACTTTGGACTTGCCAGCTTCTATAAGTGTGTGAGCCATTTTCCTAAGATAAATTTCTCTTTTCTCTCTCTCTCTCTCTCTCTCTCTCTATATAAGCTTTACTGGTTTTGCTTCTCTAGAGAACCCAGTCTAACACAGTGACACTACAAAAACTTTGTGTTAAGTCTACAGAGAAATGATTAGGAAATAAGAATACTACATATTTTGTTATTTTACATTTTTAAAAAATATTTTGATAAGGCTCTTAGAATCTTAAGTGTCTGATATGCCACCTGCCCAGGTGGACAACTGGCACTCCAATGGACAACTGGCAGGGTGAGTATCTATTACTTTGGATTCTTAGTGTAGTCTCCACATAGGGCAATAAAAGCCAGTTTAAAGCTTAAAGTATTTTGTTATTAAAAGAACCAAAGAAAATATACCACTTTGGGATTAAATGCTTTCCACCATTTTGATCCTAAAACAGAATAATCTTACCTCTAATAATTCAACTACCCAGGGTGATAATGTAAATGATCCTTAGATAATGATGTTCTTATCTTTCTTTAAATATGGTAAATTGTGTATAATGTAAAATTTAAATCATTTTTACACTCATTTTACACTCATTACTTTCCAAAACTTTCCCCTGACCTCAAACAGAAACTGTACCTATTAAGCAATTACTCCTCATTTCTCCTCCCCGTGGTCATTGTTGTTGTTGTTGTTGCTATGTGCCGTCGAGCCGGCCCGACTCATAGCGACCCCTCCTTGGGTTTCCGAGGCAGTATCACTACGGAAGTAGGATTGCCCAACCTTCCTTCCGAGGAGTGGCTGGTGGGTTTGAACCGCCAGCCGTCTGGTTAGCAGGCAAGTGTCACCCCGTGGTCATAGTAACCACCAATTTACTTTCTGTCTCTGCATTTGCCTGTTCTGGATATTCCATATAAATGGAATCATACAATATTTGTCCTTTTGTGTCTGGCTTATTTCACTTAGCATAATGTTTTCAAGGTTCACCCACATCAGAACAAGGAACAGAACTTGATTTGTTCCCCACATTCTGTTTAGATAATGGTAATCATTTAAAGTACAATTTAGCAAAAAGAAACTTTGTTGTGTAAGACTGCTACTTCTCAATTCAGAAGTTCAGTTGTTCAAGCTTTGCTTTCTAAGTTGCAAGCATATAATGGATTGAAACTGTTTTTACTGTTAAGAGAAACAGGAAACACTTTGACTTCATTTGTTCTTAATGGATATTCCTGTCAATGATTTGTCTAAGTACAATACATTAAAAGCTTTGTGGGTATAGTTCTAGAAACTGGGGGAAAAATATAAAAGAATATTTCAAAGCCACCTTTCCTGGAATTTTAAGCTTTTTAGGGGCTACTTTAAAATTAGAATGATTAAAATGACTGCCAGTATGGTAATTAGAAGACGACATAATGAAAAACATAATATATAGAGAAGAACTCTCTAGGTCAAAACCTGGAACCTTATTCAGGAACAAAGAAAAATAAGCCTAGAAGGGGTCACACAGACAATCCTTAGTTTGTTTTTGAGATTCACCACTTGCCTTATTAATGCAGGTCAATGTTTTAACTAATGTGCCCAACCCTTTTCTGAGGAGTGGCTGGTGGGTTAGAACCGCCAGCCTTCTGGTTAGCAGTCAAGTGCCTTAGGCACTACACCACCAGAGCTCCTAAGAATTTCTACACTACATTGAAATGTTTATGAATTTCTATACTACATTTAAATGTTTATGGTTTTTATATGTGAAATAGGAGCTCTGGTAGCATAGTGCCTAAGGCACTTGACTGCTAACCAGAAGGCTGGCGGTTCAAACCCACCAGCCACTCCTTAAGAAGGTTGAGCAATCTACTTCCCCAGTAGTACCGCCTCAGAACCAAGGAGGGGTGGCTATGAGTTGGATCTGACTCAGCAGCAGTGAGTTTTTGAGTTTTACAGAAATTCTTATTCATAAATGAATCCATAGTGGTAAAGTAAAGGGGGTAGGTATTAGTACAGAGAAATTTTAATTTTGGTCCCACACTCAGTCGATCTAAAGTTTAGTTCTCATATTTGTAGAACTGGGTGAATATAAGGAGCCCTGGTGGCACAATGGTTTAGTGCTGCTGTCTTAAACGCTGGTGGTTTGGAATCACTAGTTGCTCCATAGGTGAAAGATGTAGCAGTCTGCTTCTGTAAAGATTACAGCCTTGTGGGACAGTTCCACTCTATCTCATAGGGCCCACAGATGCCACAGCAATGGATTTTTCTGTTTGTTTGTTTCAAATATTGTGAGAAAAAAACCTCATTTAAAGTATCTACCTAACATACTACTTAGCACACATCAGGCAATTCAACAAATATTTACTTTCACTCATTCCTTTTCATTAAAAAAACAAAACAAAACAAAACAAACTCACCGTCATCAAGTTGATTCTAACTCATAGCGACCTGCATTGGGTTTCCAAGCTTGTAAATCTTTATGGACACAGACTGCCTCATCTTTTTTCTATGGAGCAGCTGGTAGGTTCGAACCATTGACCTTTTGGTTAGCAGCCAAATGCCTTAACCACTACACCACCAGATCGCCCTTCCTTTTCCAGACAAACAAAAAACCAAACACACTGCTGTTGAGTCAGACCTGACTCATAGCAACCCGTCCATGGGTTTCTGAGGCAGTATCACTACAGAAGTAGATTGCCCAACCTTCTTTCTGAGGAGTGGCTTGTGGGTTTGACCACCAGCCTTCTGGTTAGCAGTCAAATGCCTCAGGCACTATGCCAACAGAGCTCTCCCTTTTCCATAAGAGATCTTTTAAAAATATTAATAACCTATCCTTAAATATTGGGTTAATTCAGGTATTTATATGTGAATTTTCTTAGAAACAGTAACACATATGTATAACCTCATGCCCATATATCCCTGGAAACAAGTTTATTTCACATGGGCACCCATTAGTACTGTTTCCATTCCTGGGTAATTTAATTAATTTTCAGAATACAAATTCAAGATTTTCTTTTCTTTAAAGTGTGGCTTTAAACAGGAAACTCACATTTATAAAAGAATACTTCTCTTTCAGATATGTGAATCTTAACTGAAGTCTAAATCATGTAAAAAACTTTTTACTGCTCTATTAGAAATAAAGGAAGCTCTGGTGGCACTGTGGTTAAGATGTGGGGCTGCTAACCCAAAGTTCAGTGGTTTGAACCCACCAGTGGCTCTGCAGGAGAAAGATGAGGCAGTTTGAGTCCACGAAGATGAATAGCCTCGGAAACCCTATGGAGTCTTCATGAGTTGGAAATGACTCAATGGCGGTGTGTTTTTATTGAAACTAAATGCATTAAGTATGATGCTTATTGTTGTAATGATGTTAGCAGATACTGAACTCTATCTAACTGGAAATGCTTGGTATTCCACTCATGTAGTATTCCATCATGTCACTAAACTTGATTAAAATGCAAGTTATAAGCTAGAACTAAGTGGCACAGATGAGTTAAATATTGGGTTTACCTGAACGGCATCAAAATACATCTTCTTAGCTTCTACATCTGTCTTGTCAGACATTAACCATGCTTTTAGCAAATACTCATAAAAGCTGTCTCCAAGTCCTCCAACTGATACATGATCTGAAAAGAGAGGGAAATGAAAAATTTTAGAGTGGTTCAGGCTTTAATTCAGGTAACCCAGCAAAATCACATTAGCAACTTGGATATAAAACTCTACATAAACTGCAACTTGATGTTACATTTAAAACTCCAACAAATTTCTAATTTTCTGAAAGCTATTCTGAGGTGAGCAGATGTACTGTTAATTAATGTGATATATTCAAAATAATTAGCAGGGTGGTTTTGTAAACATGAAGATAATCTCCTTTAATTCCAAAAGATCTGGTTCTCTAGTTTAAAAATGGCAAATTAAAATGTTCCACAGTATATATTCAAATAAAATTTTTAGTTGCCTTAACTATCAATAGGAGCTCTGGTGACTGCTAATTAGAAGGCTGGCAGCTCAAACTCATGGAAGGAAGACTGGGCAATCTGCTTCTGCAGAGATACTGCCTTGGAAACCCAAAGAAGGGCTGCTATGAGTCAGAGCTGACTTGATGGCACTGAGTTTTTTTTTTTTTTTCATCATCCTTGCTTTTGCCAGATCCACTATGTCTACCGCAACAACCATACAACTTGTAGGGAAAATATCATTATCTTCATCATGAAGGTGAGAAAGTAAGCTTAGAGAGCTTCAACGAGATTAAAATGTTGATTAGTGACACATGAGTCCAGAAGCCACACAGCCTCAGATTTGGATCTGCTTGCTCTCCGTTATATAACACTAAATGTATTCTTTTTCCTACTGCTTGAATACTTTTATTATTTAAGCATATTTGCCTGTAAAAACAGAAACACAATGAAATATCATTCCTAGAATTCTTAGAGAATTCAAGCATTAATAAAATGGTGTTACTTTGGAAAACTTGTTTTGGAAAAGTTTAACAATGCAAAACCAATTTAATTATGTACTTAAAACAAGCAAACCAACCAACAAAACCAATAACCCATTGCCGTTGAGTCAATTTTGACTCATAATGACCCTGTAGGACAGAGTAGAACTGTGCCATAGGGCTCCCAAAGTTATAAGTCTTTATGGGAGCAGACTGCCTCATCTTTCTCTCATGGAGTGGAATGATAGTTTTGAACTGCTGACCTTTTGCTTAGCAGCTGTGCACTTAAGCACTGCGCCACCAGGGCTTCTTTATTTGTTCACTTAGTTATACAAAAGTACATCAGTATCTATAGTTAACAACCATTTTTATCTTGATGCCTACCCAATACCTCCACTTGAATGTCTACAGGGACATCAAAAATTAAATAGGTTAAAAACTGAATTCATTCTCCTTTCCTTCTCAACCTCTTCTGCTCTGATCCCTAGCTCAGTAAATGGTACCACCATATCCCCAACTGCTTACACCAGAAATCAAGTAGGTATTCTGTATTGTTCCTCTTCTTGTTTTCTTGGTCAACAGGCAAAATCTATTATAATTTTACTTCCTAAATGCCTCTTGCATCTACCCACTCCTCTCTGTCCTCACCAATATAATCCTAGCCTAAGGTGAGACTATCTCTTGCCTCAGAGTTTGCTAGTATCTGGTCTCCAGCACTCACTCTGATGCATGTGGCTACCGAGTTTTTAATTAATTAAAATTAAACAAAATAAAAAATTCAGTCTTCAGTCACACTAGTGCTGAATAGCTACATGTGGTCCTTGGCTACTGCACTTCTGAATAGGGAAGATACAGAACACTTTCATCCTCACAGAAAATTCCAATGACAGCCCCACTCCGATCTGTTTCTCACATTAATGCCAAAAGGATCATCAGAACATGTGAATCTGATCACTCCTGTACTTGAAATCAGTCAATGGCAAAAATGCAAATCCTTGGGGCAACTTGGGAGCCCTGTGTGAACCCAGTCTTGCTTGTAACATCAGTCTTGCTTCACTTGTTCTCTGTGCTTTTAGCACCTTGCTCTTCTTTTGGCCCACCAAAACATCAGGTCCCTTCCTCAGAGTTTCCACAGATGTTTTTCTCTCTGCCTGAAATGCACTACCAAGCCACTTTCTTATTTTTCAAATTCTTATTCATATCTGAGATCAAATGTTCCTTCCCTGAAGACTCTATTAGGTTCATATTTAAGTGCGCTTTTTTGATAGCACCCATGTACCACATTTGTACTTTCATAATATGGTGGAATTCTTCTGTCTCGTCCATGAGACCATGATCCAGGAGGGCAGAGGCAAGGCTTAGTATGTTTCCCAATCTATACCAGCACCTAGAAAGTATCTTGCACAGAGTAGGTGCTTCATAAACGATGGAGGAATAAAGCAACATTCTTCCAAGTGAACTTTAATAAGAACTTCACCGGCTCAAGCTAGAAGGACTGTATTTTTAAGTAGATTAAACATAAGATTTTCTAATTGCAGAAAATTATAGTTTTAATTTTAATATAAAAGATTTATTTTTTTTTTAATTATAAGGCTAATTCTTAAAATAGCAGTGTTTGAAGTGACCTTTACAGCTTCCTAAATAAATCACCACAGAAAACTCTGACATTTGCAAACTAGGTACTACCTCATCAATAATAAGCCCTGTTGTTACAAACATGATTGCAGGAGACAAATGCAAGTGATGCATGGTAAAGCAAATCACTGTCTGATGACTGTCAAAATAACAAGGACTAAATGAAGTAATGGAAAATGATGGCTATGATCCAGATATGTCTTTCAAAGTTAAAACAATAAGAGTTGAAAACTAACAGTCAGGAGCAGCTTGATTCCTCCTTCCCCCTGGGTT
>NW_006922028.1:658549-660897 GCF_000298275.1 Orycteropus afer afer | reverse complement strand
GAGTTCTAGGAAATTTTCTATTTTTTAATTTCCTGCCTGAAAATTTTTCACATTTGGAAAGAATCAAAATAAAGGAACACAGAGGAGAAACAAGAGAAAGTCTTCCTGATAATTTAGCATATCACTCACTAGGCTTCCTCCAGGTCTGGCTGTTTGTGTTGGCAACAGAGCCCTGTGTAAACAACTTAGTGGATGTGGGAGAGAACATGCCTGATCTTATCAGCACAAAGGGCTCATCCACTTCCAGAGAAAAACATATATGGTATTTTTATGTCTAACTGTACTAAATGTAATGTGTACTGTTAACCACTCAAATATTATGATCTTCTCTGATGGGGGTAATTTATTATTTTCTTCTTGAAGGAAAGTCATTGCCACTGAATTAATTCTGATTCATAGTGCCCCTATAGGACAGAGGAGAACTGCCCAAAGGTTTTCCAAGGCTGCAATATTTATGGAAAGGGATTGCCACATGTCTCTCCTGTGATGTGGCTGGTGGGTTCAAACTGCTAACCTTTTGGTTAGCAGCCCAGAGCTTAAGCACTGTGCTACCAGGACTCCTCTTGATACGAACAGGTCCCATAAAAACATTTGAAATAACTGTTTGAGGTTAAGAGTTTCTAACACCTAAAAGGGAGCTCTAGTAGTGTAGTACCTAAGGCACTTGACTGCTAACCAGAAGGCTGGCGGTTCAAGCCCACCAGCCACTCCTCGGAAGGAAGGTAGGGCAATCTACTTCCGTAGTGATACCACCTCAGAAACCCAAGGAGGGGTTGCTATGAGTCGAGTCCGACTCGATGGCACATAACAACAACAACAAACAACACCTAAAAAGAGAAAAAATAAAGACCAAAAGAATTAAGACAAAGAAAGATTGTTGTTGTTGTTATGTGCCGTCGAGTAGGACCTGACTCATAGCGACCCCTCCTTGGGTTTCTGAGGCAGTATCACTATGGAAGTAGATTGCTCCATCTTCCTTCCTAGGAGTGGCTGGTAGGTTTGAACCACCAGCCTTCTGGTTAGCAGTCAAGTGCCTTAGGCACTATGCTACCAGAGCTCCTAAAGAAAGATTGTTGTTGTTGTTGTTATGTGCCCGAGTCAGCCCTGACTCATAGCGACCCCTCCTTGGGTTTCCGAGGCAGTATCACTACGGAAGTAGGATTGCCCAACCTTCCTTCCGGGAAAGAAAGATTAGAATATTTAATTTTGTTATTTATTCATTTTTTGTAGACTTCATTTAATCTAAAGTTCTTTTCTCAAAGCAATGTCCCTATAATGCCAGTGATGATTATGCCATTATACAGAATAAGTGATAATTATTCTACCCACAGGCACAGAGCCCCACATTCTGGCCTTAACGGCCACAAGAGCTTTTTATACTATCAATGACTGGGACCAGATGCTGCCTCTCAGATCCAACCAAGAAGTAGGGGGTAATTATTAAAAGAGAATAAACAGAACCATTATTAAAATCAGAAACAGAAGAACAATCCAGCTGGACATGGACCACACAAGTATTCATAAAATTCAAGTAAACCCCTTTGTATATGAAAGGTTAAGGAAAGAGTGTAAGCAAATGTCTGGATATGGCCAAGCAGGCTTGAGTTGTTGTTGTTGTTGTTGTTATGTGCCGTCGAGTCGGCCCCGACTCATAGCGACCCCTCCTTGGGTTTCCGAGGCAGTATCACTACGGAAGTAGGATTGCCCAACCTTCCTTCCGAGGAGTGGCTGGTGGGTTTGAACCACCAGCCTTCTGGTTAGCAGTCAAGTGCTTTAGCCACTATGCTACCAGAGCTCCTTGAGTAGAGAATAAAAAAATGTGTTTTCATTGTGGCTAGAACACAGGATGAGGGGAGGGAGGGGACAGAGAACTCATCAATCCTGTTTGTTTTTCCATCAGGAAATTGGCCCATAAGCAACCCAAATAAAAAGGGCTCCTTGTACCAAGAGACATGGCCAATACATAGTATATGGGTGACCCAGAAGGTGAAGCTCAGATGTTCCAGGACAATTGGCTCTTTTTGACTCTCTTCGTAGTGCCTTCTAAATCCTAAAAGAAGAAAGTAGTAAACAAGAGAGTCTTTTCTTCAACTTTTAAAATCTTTGATGAGAAGGAGAACTCAAAATATCCTTTGAGAGAACTTAAATGTAGTTATCTTGTATTTAGAAAGCCACTCAATACTCTAGTGGTTCTCATATTTTTTAATCTCAGTAGCCCTTTACACATTACAATAATTGGGAACCCCAAAAAGCTTTCAAGAAGTGGCATATGATCTTGAACCAATGGTAATGAAGGAAGAAGTCAAAGCTGCAATGAAAGAACTGGCGAAGAACAAGGCTCCGGGAAT
>NW_006922028.1:651780-656459 GCF_000298275.1 Orycteropus afer afer | reverse complement strand
TGCCCAACCTTCCTTCCGAGGAGTGGCTGGTGGGTTTGAACCGCCAGCCTTCTGGTGAGCAGTCAAGTGCCTTAGGCACTATGCTACCAGAGCTCCTACAGCATGTACTGGTCATCTGAAAATAATGGTTCACTGAGTTATGAAGATCTTCCCAATAGTGATATATTTCATTATATAATTAAAAAACATATTTGTTAACATCATTACCAATTTCATCAGAAAAATCTTTTTAAGTGTTGGGAAGTTAATGAAAATTTTCATTTTCATTCAGAAGCTTGAATTTTATCATAGGCACAAATGCTGTCTGTTTTCCTTGAAGTGACAGGCTCATTTTTAAGAACAGGCATATGAATTACCCAAGTCTGAGTATCCATAGTTTTTCTCTAGTTGCGTATTCAAGTGAAAATGGTGTTTCATGAAATAACAAGTGGGTAGTTTAGTGTGCAACTCAAATAATCACACAAGTGCTTTTCTTAAGGCAAACACCAGTTTTCATCATGTAGCAGATGCTTTATTTGTACTTTCCATTTCATCTCACAGAATAGTCCAAAAAAGTATTGAGATTTACAGAATCAGTTGTTTGTACTGCTTTATGAACATTCATAAGGAAACTGGTATTTTTTCTAGTGACAAATACAACAGCTAATAGCACAATTTGGTGCCTCTGCCTTAATTCTTATTAAGGGTTCAGCAGTTTCACCCACCATTGCTTTGGTACCATAAATGCAAAGGCCAACACAATTAAAAAAAAGGCAAAAAATGCCTCAATGTTATTATAAAAATAGCTTTGACCTTATAGATGCCTTGATGCCTTGAAAGGTCTTAGGGACTTCTAGGGGTTGCAAACAACCACCCTTTTAAGAAATATTGCTCTGGATATTAGTATAGTTTTAAGTAAAAGCTTAGTGTTTTCTCTGTAACTTTGCAGATTCTCTTTCTCTTTATCTCCTTCTCCTCCAACTCTTTAGTATCACTCTGGAGTAACGGAGCTGGAGTACTAAGGCCCAGCTTCAGTTCAAGTCTCTCCTTCCGGAACCATGGCAGTTCACACGGATCTTTGTCTTCTCTGCATCCCCACAGTGCTTACAGTCTGAACCAGAGAAATGACGATTTTGTCATCTGTGATATATTGTGACATTTCATGTTTTTCTAATGCTTCAACCTATGAAATTTGCTGACACTTGATACAACACTATTTATTTGCCCCTTGCTATTTTAACAGCCACTTATACAACATCAACAACAACAATAGCAGCTATCTTTATTGAGCATTAACTGCTTTGCAGGCACTGTTCTAAGCACTTATTAATCCTTACAAAAATCCAAGCTACAAATAAGAAACAGAATCACCAGCTAAGCTACCCATAGTAGATTGAAGCACGCTAAAAGCCTAGGTGCCTGGCTTCTATTTGCACATTCTGCCAAGTGTAAGTAAGAACAGATTTGGCCATGCCCTCATGCTCTCAATAGTTAGATCCTCCATAGTGATTACTAACACATAGACATAGATTTAACACATTTTTTCCTACTAAATTATTATTTAAAAAATATTTCTAAAGTAACAATGAAGCATAATAATCTAGGAATATGATATTTAAGTATAAAGAAAATAACCAAATTAGAATAAAATGTTAAGGCATTGTCAATTACAGACACAGCTAGGCACTTCACATGGTTACTTGCTTTCAGTCACTGTTTAATATAACACTGATTTTTTTCTAAATCAGCTTGAGAGTATTTCTATCAAGTACTCTGAATATTTATACCCCTGGATAAAAGTTCATGAAAGTTCTGAAGTAAAGGCTTCTGGCATCAAAAACTCTGTACAATACATCCTTCTTCTCCTAAATAGCTCTACTGGCAAGAAACCTTTATATTCTGCCTTCAAATTAAGTAGTGAAAACACTCTGTTTGGTCTTCCGGTTTCTCATCTCTTAAAGACTCGGGCTCCTCTTTCATCTTGTAGGCATGCAGAAACAGAGAAATGTTGAGGTAGAAGGAATACAGGTGCTCTGTGCAAAGCCCTGATGGTAAATAGTAAAGAGGAACAATTGTCCCTTCTCTCCACATGATCAGCTTGTTTCAAGCTAGCACCCCAACCCCATCCTGACCAGATCTTTCCTTTATGATCAAGAGCTTGGAAGCAAGCTTATATGCCATTATGCTTACAGTTATACAGGAAAAATAAGCACTCCAGTTCCCTGATAACACTTATATTCTGTCTCAAGACAGCAGCCTGTTTGTTAAAGGAATCATGGCCCCTTTCTTCCTTTCTCAATACACAACGAGATTTGTGCTCCCTCTCTCTGGCCCTAGCATAGTTCTTGGTACCATAAAGAGCTACAACAATGCTGTTCTTTTGACTTACGTTGACCCCACTGTCCACTATTGGGATTCAGATAGTTAGGATAAAGGCCTTGTGGTTTTTCCAGATTGTTCAGGACTGTTCGAATATTCATTACCTAGAAGAGAAAATGAAATGTTACTAAAAAAATTAAAAACAACTTTGGTGCCATTCTTCCCTCTTTCTTGATTACATTTCCATTTTAGGAAAAAAAAAAAAGTAAATGGCTTTGACTGATGCAGACTTAGAACAAAGAGAGTCAGCCCTAGCCCATTACTATTACAAAAATAATAGCAACAAGTGAATACAGTCACATTGATTGATTGGTTATATATTATATTTCAGACACTCTTCTAGGAACTAGGAATCTATTGGTGGTTGAACAAAGTCTCTACTCTCTAGGAATTTACATTCTAGTGGAATGATACAGATAATGAACACATATGTCAGGCAACGATAAATGCTATTAAAAAAAAAAAAAAAAAAGAGTGTAGCTGTGGGTGAAGAGGCATACCACATTAGTCAGAGTGGTCCAGAAAGGCTGATGCAGCATTTGAGCAGAGGTGTAAAGGATGTGGGGGAGAAAGACAGGCAGAAACTTGGAGGAAGAGAATATTACAGCAAAGGAGGACCAAGTACAAAAGCCTTGATAAGAGAGTGCAGTCGGCAAAGTCACTGAAGGTGGAAGTGAAGAAGCAAAGGGGTGAATGTCAGGCAGCAGAAAAAAGAGGTAACCGTGCTCAGTTCATGCAAGCCTGTGGGTCACAGGAAGGACTTATTTTATTCTGAGTGTGACAGGAAGCCACTGAACACTTGTTCTTTTTTACAGGATCAATGTGACTAAAGGGCCAAGGTTGGAAGCAGCAGTTAGGTGGCTACGGTAGAAGTCCAGGCGAGAGATGATGGCTCCTAATGTGGCAGAAGAGGACAGAGCTAAAGGGTTTCCTGACAGACCGGACCTGGAGTTCACCAGAAGGAGAGGAACCAGAATGACCTCAAGATTTTTGGTTTAAGCTCCTGGGTAAACTGAAATGCTATTTATCAAGTTAGTGAAGACTAGGATAGAAGCAGGTCTGGGACTTAGCTCTGGAGCACTTTAAGTGGAAGTTGTCTATTAAATCTCTTAGTGGAGATACTGATTCGACAGGTGGATACAGAGTCTGGACTTGAAGGGAAAGGGTGGGACTGGAATTATAAACATGAGTTGACTGTATGTAGATAGTATGGAAACTCGTGGGACTGGATGAGATAATGCACAGAATGAATATAAAAAGAGGAGGTCCAGGTTTGAGTCCTCGGGCTTTCCAGTACTTCAAGGTTGGGCTGATGAGGAAGAGCCAGCAAAGGAGACTGAGAAGAAGCACCAGGGAGGAAGGAGGCAAACAAGGGGACTACAGCATGCCTGACTCCAAGTGAAGACGACGTTTCATGAAGGAGGAGTGACTAACTGTATCATTGCTGAGAGGGCAAGGGAGGTGAGAGGTGAGGATGGATTACTGGGTTTGGCAAAGTGGAGATCACTAGTCACCATGACAATGGTTGGAAGAAAAGCCCAAGTGGAGAGGGTTAAAGAGAGTGGAAGAAGGGAGGAGAAGGCAGCAGAGACAACTCTTTCAAGAAATTTTGCCATAAGGGGGAACAGAGAAACATGTTGAAAGCTGAAGGGGCAGAGTGGTGCAGGTGACTATGAATTTATTCAAGCAGCTATGTGTTTGTTTCCTAAAACTTAGAAATTGATTCAGTTGAGACCTCTCATTTGTACAATACTTAGAGCTGAAAAAAATCTTTCATATACTTGGCTCATGCAGCCCATACAACACTACCTATTTTCACATGAGGAAAAATTCAGAGAGATAAAGAGATTTGCTTGAGGCACAGAGAACCAGATGTGAAAGCCAGGTCCTCACACTCAGAGTCAGAATGATGCCATGGAAAGAATGTGGGTTTAGAGTTTAGTTCAATGAAACGCTGCATGTCACAACACTTCATAAATTGCTGTATAAACCTTATTGCTCTTTTCCACATCCCACAGTACTGAATTTCTCAGATGAGAAGATTGTTTGTAACAATTGCTGCTTTGTAAAGCAAAGCCTATTGGAGAATCTCACCTTTTCAGCAAAGATGGGGTTTCCTGATAAGTAGCTCAAGTGCATAAACTCCAAATGCAAGGTTCCAAACTCTGCCAGAATACTGCTGCCTCCTGAGGCCCAGGGCCAGTTCCTTCCAATTCCACTACAGAAGAAAAGACATTGAAGAGTTACAGGTCAGACTAATTCCACTGTTCACAACTCTTAATCAAAAGATTAAGAGGTGGTGGTTTGAACCCACCAAACAG
>NW_006922028.1:638301-651570 GCF_000298275.1 Orycteropus afer afer | reverse complement strand
GCTCTGGATGCTTTAAAAGTGAACACAGCTTTCTTTGACTGGCTACTGGTTTCAGGCTTGGACTCTTGGTTCCAAATCAAAAACTCATATTGATTTCATTCAGGAAGAAGTTACTGAGTCTTCACTGTTGATAAACTGGCAAATATTTTGGAAGATATACATGTTATATAAAGATGTACAACTAGAATATAAAGCAAAGTGAGGCACCAAACACCCCACCATGCCCAAAATCTGACAGAAATCCCTTCAACATTCTAATTCAAGCCTGAGATTCCATAGAATTTTACAGACATTCACATTGTACATAAAATTTTGCTCACATACCAGATATAAGGGAGCACTGGTAGCCAGTGCCTAAGGCACTTGACTACTAACCAGAAGGCTGGCAGTTCAAACCCACCAGCCACTCCTCGGAAGGAAGATGGGACAATCTACTTCCGTAGTGATACTGCCTCGGAAACCCAAGGAGGGGTTGCTATGAGTCGGGTCTGACTCGATGGCACATAACAACAACAACAACAACAACCAGATATTAAGATAAATTTCAAAGATTCATTAGTTACATATTCACTCCATCCCTCTCCAAACCCTCCCTCCACATAATGGACTTCCTTTCTTATTCTCTTTCATATTATTTTACATGTGTAAATATACACAAAGAGTATATTTTCTAAAGTACTCACTCATTCCCTAGCCTATTTAATCTATGCTCAAGAATCTCACCAAAATCATATACAGTCCATGGATATGAACAAGTTCTGTTTCTAAGTATGTCTTTAAGTAGAATGTACATGTAATTCAGTATAGTTAAGCATGTATCTGATGCCAGGTAGTCAAGCATTTGCTTAGTATATAGCATATAGCAAATAGCATACCAATCTATGCATAAAAAATATTAAAGGAACATTTCCAGGTACTAAAACATCTTTAACCTAATAATGTGACCATAATAATATTTTGACATGTGTCATAAAGTAGCATCCATTTGTTAGTATGTACGAACCATTGCATGTACCTCAAATTTTTTAATATAACAGGCTTTACAGGGGTTAATTTATAACCAGGGGTCATAAGTCAGTAACAACCTATAATTCAATGCTGATAGTGGTCAAAGACACAAGCACCAAAAATTATTGAAATTATTATTATTATTTTTTAAAATAATTAGTCCTAAACATTCACACATAAACATAAAATGGCTCTTGAGACATGGTTACATTCTTCAGCAGTTTATTTCTGAGGAGTCATTCAATACTTTAAGATATATGCGGTGGCTCAGATAAAGAATAAAATCAGTCCTTCTGGCAAATCAATTCCTTTTCAGATACCTAAAAACCCACATTTTGATTTTAGTTTGGCTGAACATTTGCTGCATACCTGCTATTTGCCAGGGAGTATGTATGACACTGGATTATAAGGATGGTTATGATGAATCCATCCTCCCGCTCTCAAAGAGCTTATAGTGCAATAGCAAACAAAGACCTCAGCATAAATTCCCAGTGGCCATGGTAAATGCCAAGGCAAATCTGTGAAGAGTTCCTTGCACATCCAGAGCCAGAACATGTGATCTAAATGGTGGCATCACAGAAAGCCTTCTTCAAGGAGCAGCCTCCTGAGTTGTCTTGCAGGATAAGTAAGAACAAAGAAAGGTGAGAGGAAGAACCTGGATATGGAGGAAACACATAAGCAGGGGGGCTAAGCCCGGAACTGGAAGCACCTCCAACACTGCTGAGTGGTGGAAGGGAAGCTGGTGTGAGAGAAGCCTGTAGGACAGGTTAAAGCCAGGTCTCAGAGGCGTGGGGACTTCTCTCTTTCTTCTCTTTACAAGTTGTGCCTCAGTTAAATGCTGCTTTCAGTATCTCCTAGGCTTCATAACCTCCTTGTTCTTTGCCTTGTATCACTTTCAACTCTAGGAGAACCCTTTCAGTCCTTACACTGCCTCTGCTGCCAGACTGCTCAAGAAGCTGAAGAAAAGGGAAAAACAAGGACAAAGGTATCTGAAATTTCAGGCTACTCTCACTCATTCCCTGTTGCTTTTTAGAACAACTAACTCTACATTTTATTCCAAGCACAGGTTTACACACAAATATAACAACAACAGCAAAACCAGAAATAAAAGACAGGTAAATTCATTTATTTTAGGAAATGTCCTAAATTTATTTGGATCTGGAAATGTGAATCAGTTTTCATTTTCATGGTTGGCTGAGAGCAAAAGAATAAACTATCACTCAAATAGGATGAATAGCTACTTTCAAATTTAATTAACATTGGTAAATGTACAAAATTAATGGCCATAAGTTTGTTGTTATGACATATTATTTTTTATTCCATCCATTACCAACCAAAGTCAGTGGGCCTATTAAATAAAACCACAAATTTCTATGTTGTAGAGAAACTATAAAAACAAAGCTACACCATAAGTGTCTGGGTAGGAAGGGATGATGTCTTCATCTTGGAGGAGATGATAGGAGAACGAAGACGCCCAGCACACTTCCAAATCTTCAGGGAGTGATTCTTGGTTCAGGGGATTAAGGATGTACTGGTATGCTCAGATGTGAAAAGTAAGCAATGAATGTATATTAAACTAATATACAAATTACATTTGGATTGTCCATACATTTGTTCTGTGTCACTGTTGCTCTTGTTATGTGCCCTCGAGTCTGACCAGACTCATAGTGACCCATCTTTGGGTTTCTGAGGCAGTATCACTACGGAAGTACATTGCCTAATCTTCCTTCTGAAGAGTGGCTGGTGGGTTTGAACTGCCAGCCTTCTGGTTAGCAGTCAAGTGCCTTAGGCACTACGCTACCAGAGCTCCTTCTCTGTCATTGTTGTTGTTGTTGTTGTTTGCCGTCGAGTCGCCCCTGACTCATAGCGACCCCTTCTTGGGTTTCCGAGGCAGTATCACTACGGAAGTAGGATTGCCCAACCTTCCTTCCGAGGAGTGGCTCTCTGTCATTAGTATGGTTAAATAAGGAAAAAAAACAAACAAACAACAAAAAAAAACTTTTCAGTATGATAAAAAAATTAAGATTTAAAATGGATTCTATACTTTCCCACTCCCCCTTCCCTGTACACATTGTATTGGGAGGATAATAGTATCCTTCTCTATCCCTATTTAATTATACAGAAGCAGAGATGTTAAAAGCACTGGCAAAGGGTATGTCACACTGACAGAGAGAAAGCTGGGCTCAGAATATCTGCTATGTTTACATGAGAAGATGGCTATTATTAACGTTCTTTCAACATACAGAATTATTGCATTTTAGTAAAAAGATCAGTGTTTCACTGGCTGTGAAATACAGTCAGGCAAGAGGTTCAAGAAGTCAGAAAGGGCACAACTATACCCTGACACTAAAGAATGTCATTTTTCTCTTCTTAGGCAAAGCTGGAAAGGCCTGGGGGCTAGGGACAGGATGGCCAAACACCATGGGCCAGGCTTTTCCTCACATCATAGGTCCTGTGTGTGTGTTGTTTTGGGAAATGGCTGCCTCCTTTCTTGTACAGCCAACTTGCACTGAGTCAAAACCAAGTCTTGGTCACTCACAAAATGAGGGATGTGAACAAAATGATCTCTAAGATCTTTTTTGTCTTCACTGAGGAGTCCCTATATTTTGAATGACTCTAATTTCTAATTTCATATATATGGGAAGTAGGCATTGACATTAAAGTGGTAGGTTTGTGACAATGGAAAACGAACCCAGAGACCATTCTGCTCCCTTGATCTGGGGCCAGGGTGTCCTGGGCATCCCATGTTACCAAAGGCCAGGTATTTTAGAGGGCTGCTCAAAATGCATCTCATCTGTGGGGCGGGAGGGTTTAAAACATCTGTAACTTCAGTTCCTTTATTATGTGTGTTAAAGGTAATTGTGGTGTTATCTGGCCTATTTTACAAACATTAAAAATACTTTAGAAAAATGTTTTCAGGACATTTAGAAATGATTAGTTCTGTAACACCAGCATGAAAGGGAAACATATTTAAATACTCCCAATACTGCTGTAAGGACTACATTTTAAGCCAAAATGATGAGTCAGCATATGGAAATGTATACACAAAATGGCAATTAACATGATCTGGGGAGCTGCCAAGTGTTTGTTTCAAAGAATCTGGAACAGAACTTCATATTTTTGTAGCACTCTAATTTCATTTATTTCCTTCTCCCAATTTCTAGTTCTTTCATTTTAAGTTGAAGTATTATTTAATATCTATGTTTCAATTTTAATTTGATTTAAAATTTCAATATTCTGCAAAGGTTATAATTCTTTGGAAACAAAACATGTAACAATAAAAATAACTGATTTTGGCAACTGCAATGAGAAAGAAGTCTTTAAAAGACGTGGGCCACTATCACATCAACAAAAACAAACAATTCAATTAAGAAATGGGCAGAGGACCTGAATTTACCAAAGAAGACATGCAGGCAGCCAACAAACTGCTCAAGATCATTAGCTTTTAGAGAGATGCAAATCAAAACAATGAGGTATTGTTGTACCCCAGCATTAATAGCAAAGCTCAAAAAATACAGAAAACAACAAACACTGGGGAGGGTATGGAGCGAATGGAACACTGTGGGTGGGACTGTAAAATGGTACAACCACTGTGGAAAGCGATAAGATGCTTCCTTAAGAAGTTGGAAATAGAAATACCATATGATTCAGCAATCTCACTACGAAGGATGTAAGCTAGAGAAATAAGAGTTGTTATATGAATAAATATATGCACACCCATGTTCACTGCAGCATCATTCACAAAAGGAAAAAGATGGAAACTACCTAAGTGCTTATCAATGGATGAATGGATAAACAAACTATGGTACATACACAGTGGAATACATTAAAGAATATTATAACATTAAAGAATTATTATGAATCTGCAGAACACCTCCTAACATGGATGAACCTAGAGGGCATTATGTTGAGTGAAATTCATCAACCACAAAAGGACAAATATTGTACAAGAATATGACTGCAAAAATTCAAGAAAAGATTTACACACTGAAAGAAACATTCTTTAAAGGTTACCCAGAGTAAGAGGGGACAGGAGGGTAAATCATTAACTAGAGGGTAGACATACTATCTTGGGTAAAGGGAAAGGCAATATACAAAAAGAGGGAGGTCACATAAAATGATCAAGGTTCAGGAAGACACAGAGAGGAGTACAAGAGTCAAAGGCAACAAAGGTAAACACTATCACCTACTCAATCCTGCAACAACAGTAATAACAATAATCTATGAGTGGATATATAGATAGACACACAAGTTGAACAGGAGTGGAAAGGCAAATGGGACTACACTCATGAATATATATATATATATATATATATATATATATATGTTTAACAGAGGATATTTCTACATATGTATTTATATGTACTGCAAATAAATCCATGACTATAGTAGAGCATACAGGGGGCAAAGTTAGGAAAATTTTTTAGCCATAACTAAACACCTGGAGGGAGGGAGGTAGTTGCTGGGCCTCAGGGCCATAGTCCTGGGGGAAAACCAAGGTCAGTGGGCATAAAACAGTCCACAAAACATTGCTCTAGATCCTACTTTGGTGAGTAGCGACTGGGTTTTTAAAGGTTATAAGTGTCTATCTAAGGTGCAACTATTAATGGTACATGGGTACCACTGCTGACCACTCTGAAAGGAATCACAATAGGAAATCCTGGATACAGTGAAAAATGGAGAACAAATGTTAAGAGAAAAATGTGGAACAAAACTCAAAATAATACAAAGACCAGGCTTAGTAGTCTGATAGAGACTGGCAGAACCACTGAGACTATGGCCCTTAGACATCCTTCAGGCCATGGTTCAACTTTCAGGCAAATGATAGGCAGGTCTATAATGTGAACAATAACACCAGGGAGATATGCATTCCTTGGAACAATCAACCATACTAGGTCAAAGGGCAGCATCTGCCCAGGGATAAAGGAGGAAGAGATGGGAAAAAAGGACAGATGGAAACCGTAAACACAGGGAGAAAGTGGAAAGAGTGCTGCTTCATCATGGGGATTGCCATAAATGTCACGAAACAAAATGTGTATGAATTGCTGAATGGAAAACCACTTTACTCTGTAAACTCTCACCCAAATCCCAATAAAAACTTAAAAAGAAAACGGGTGTGTGTGCACTATAATTCTTTGGAAAATGTGGAATATTGTTTTATTGCTTTAATGCCAATAATCTGAATGTAGTTTATTTTAGCAGTAATACATTTCCATGTCCTACTGTATGTACTCACAAGGAAGAGGGTATAATTTTTCACTGACTCCATAGCTCTGATATGCAATGGGCATTATATGCTTTGCCTTCTCTCTCCTGGGAGTAGTTAACATGGTCACAGGAAGCAACTACAGTATTTATGGTGCTATTCTATTCATGTTTGAATCCTATGGGAAAGCTGCTAACTCCCTTCCTGGAGTTGTAATGATTCAAGTAGCTAGAGGGTTATTCTGGCTTGATGGAGTATCCTTTCAAAATAATCCTAAATTGAGGCACCATAAATTATATCCTATAGTTTGGATCATTAACAAATATGATTTGCTTATCAAGTACAATAGAATGTAACAGATAAAGATTTATAGAAAAATGGAAGTATTTTTTTAAAAATTCCCAGATGTGTATATAAACAAAAAAGTAGTTATAAAGTCTTGAATAACTTTCAATTTACTGTTCCATGATGCCTGCTTTTCTATGAAAAATGAAATATAGACCAATAAAGTATGTTCTTGAAGATTCTTGCCTGAATTATTCCTGATGAGTCGATCAGTAAACAAAGTCTCTTCAAGTTCATGGTCTAGAATATAGTTGTTCCTTAGGGCTATGGCATTAAGTTTTGGAAGAAAAAAATTCCCCACATCCCCTATATTCTAGCAAAGCTTTACTCATTTACGGAAATGCAGGAGTACTTAGGGATGTTCAGTGCAAAAGAGCAGATAATCCAATATTCTTCTTTTTGAATTTTAACATAAATTAGCAAAGAATAATTAGAAAGTTCATGAATGATTGTTTCATTTAGTCACACCTCCAAAGCTAACTGACTTTGAAATTAAGCAATTTCGGCTTCACTTATCACAAATGCGCCTTCCCGAGAGGTTTATACAGTGCCGATCTTTTAAGTACATATCTTAGACCTCACTAAGAGTTGAACTAATGACTGCAGGGGTTTGCCACTCTAAGATTAGCCAAGATTCTACTGCAGTTCATCCACAGAAAATATGACTACTTCCCCATGGGTCATTCCACCAGGGAAAGGTTTCTAATAAAGGGCAACCAATCGATTGAATTAATTTAAATTCACAACTTATTGCTTCTGAATATCAACATACAGATTAAATCTACCAAGAATTTCAGTCCCTTAAACTTTTAATCAAAGGCCAAAATAATGTTTTAATATTAGCCATATCTTGTTCTATTTTATGGGTAGCTATTTCAGACCAAGTTAAAACTGAATTCTTATTTCAGTTCATTTTGACCCTTAATACTTCTGTCCTTGTATTTGACTATCTTGGATTTAGGAGGGACGTGTTAAAAAGGTTGATGGTGAGGATCTCTATCTAATTTCATAGCTCACCTGCTCTTAAGGTCCAAAGATGCTATAATCCTCTCTTTTCCAGGTATGTTTTGGGGAAGCTCTCTTGCAACTACTTTCAAGAGACTGTAGTAAATAAGTTGAACACAGTTTTTGCCCAGTTGGGACATCCAATGTGCTCTGGTGGTGCAGTGCCTAAGGCATTTGACTGCTAACCAGAAGGCTGGCAGTTCAAACCCACCAGATGCTCTGTGGAAGGAAAATGGGGCAATCTACTTCAGTAAAGATTTATTGCCTCAGAAACCCAATGGGGGTCGCTATGAGTCAGAATTGACTCAATGACAGCAAGGAACACCAACAAAAAGCCTAACAGAACTGAGGAGAAAGCATTTTGGTACATTTATGATGTGTGTGTATGCACACACATTTACTTTATTAAAAAAAAGATTTGTAATTTATAGAATGCTTTAAACTCACATTACATTTTTCATGGACACCAACGTACATCATCATTGCTGTTGCATGCAATAACATTCCAATCGAATGGATATGTTCTAATTTATTTAGATACATCTACATACGCCTACTGATGGACAATGAAGTGAATTTTTTAAAATTTTTATTTATTTACTTTTTGCCATTAGAAACAATTTAGCGGTGTATCTAATTCTTTTTAAACACTAACTTATTTTCTGAAAAAATGTCTACATATATTCCAGATGGAAGATGTTACTTTAATTGTCTAAGAGTGTCTAAGAGTGGATTTGGGAATGTCTATTGGAGGCACAAACAGAGTTATCTCTCTGTACAGTAGCATCTGTACCTCTGTACAGTCGTTTTCTCTCTGTACATTTGGTAGCCTTGGAACTCTTGGGCTCTCTCATATCCACCTGTTGCAAATCATCACATTAAGCTTCTAAAAATTAAAGCAGATACAGATGATTGATTATATTTAGTAACTTTTCTAATAAATAGCAATATGGATTAAAACATAGTATACTCCATTTTCAGAAATGGTAATTTGCTAAAATTATTGTGCTTGACACCCCTTAAAACTCTCCATTCCTTTGACTTTAGGTTTTAGATAAAATTGTTCTATTACTGCAAGAGTTTAACACATATCATCATTCCAAGGCATCACTTAAAATACCAAGACTACAGTGATATTTGGCTATGTTTATTCATCCATTTGTCTATCTTTCATTTTATGGATTAGCTCTGATTCAAGCTACATGAAGTTAGTATAGACTCCAGGATTTGAGTAATTCTAAGAATTCTGTTCTACAGTCTCAACAGCAATTATGCCAGAATTGCTCCCTACTAATCAGGAGTTCTGGTGGTACCGTGCCTAAGGCATATGACTGCTAACCAGAAGGTTGGCAGTTCAAACCCACCAGCCACTCCATGGAAGGAAGACTTCTGTGAAGTTTCACCACTTCAGAAACCCAATAGGGGTTGCCATGAGTCAGAATCGACATGATGGCAGTGGGTTTGGTTTTTGTTTTGATAATAAGTTCTAAGATCCTCAGGGACTGAAACCCTGCTTTTTGCATCTGTGTAATCTCAAAGTCTAGGGCAATGCCTAGAAATTGAGGCGCTCAATACATGCTCAATTTATAAAGAAGTAATTTAAAAAAGCAATAGTAAAAAGGTTGGATCATTGGCTCCTGCTTCTAACTTATACCTAAGTAATACAATCCTGTATTTAGTGTAATCACACACATGCCTTCTTATAACCAATTAAAGAAAATATCCTCCTCCATGTTGCTCATATGGTTGACTATCACAAACTTGAAATGCTCTGAAGCGGTGACTTTTCTAAGAGTCAGAATATGCTGAAATCAGGAAAATAAAGACAGAGTGGTAAATTTTCATGAAGGCTAAATTGTATTCAATTTAAAGGACTGTCTTTTATTTGAAATATATGTCCTTCCTATATTCTTGATGCTATGCTCATCTCCTTCTCCTTTTAAACATTTAATAATAATAGTATAATAGTAGGCAGTTGGAGTTTTCTTTTCTTTAAAATAAAATTATATATATATATATATCCTTGTTCAGTGAATTTAAAAAAAATTGGCAGCCTAAGTCCAGTTTTCAACAATTAGGGAAATTTTACTGATTCATGAAAGTTAAAAGCTTGAGACCAGTGATCTTAAGACATAGCTTAATTTATGAAGCAATTACTACTAGAAAAGAATAGTTCAACAGCAATTATGCCAAAACTAATGTTAGGTTTTTGGCAAAATTTCTGATGTATAAAAGGATAATATCCAACAATTCTGTGCAACAGATTAAAGAAATAAGCACTTTTGGGGTCCATCTTGGCAAGTTCAGCAAGTAAGACTGAACCAGTCAGTAAACCATGATTTATTGTGCTTATTACGTGCCAATACTGTGCAATACAAACATCAAAAACAATAGGAAACATGCTACCATTCTTTTACGGTCAGGGTAGCTTGTCTTGAAATGTTGGGGGGCTGGAATCTCAACTGCATCTCAATTAAATTTTTCTTCAGACTCTTGAGTAAAGGTCAAATAGCTTTTGGAAAATTATTGCTGTCTTTCGTGTGGGCATTCCTCAGAGCTCCTCAGCCAAGAAATCAAGTGCATCTATGTTCTGGTTACTCAGTGCCACTCTGACAAGCATATACTACAAATGGGATGGCCTCAATAAACAGGAGTTTACTGTCACAATTTGGAGGCTTTAAGTCCAAGTTCAAAGTGCCAGGCTCTAGGGCATGGGTGAAAGTCCTTTGAGCTTGGGCTTTAGCTCTGCCTCTTGCTCCCGGCCCACTGAAGCTAGAGGCATATCTTCACTCAGGCAGCTACGGCTGCTGAGGCTATCAAGTGCAAGGTTGACAAATAAAATGGCACAGTCCCAATGTTGCCAAGCCACACAGCAGGCCATTAATTCAAGTCCATTGAAAGTGCTAAGGTCAGCAGAACATGGCAGGCTGCTGAACAATGATATGGCTACATGCAGGGTTCAAGCGTGCCATAAGCTAGAAACCATTCCCCAAGGCTTCTCCTTATATACAGGAAGCAGACCACATCCCTAGGGCAGATACTCAGCTGCTCACAGTAGATTCCACCCTGGAGTTGATTGCCAGTCTCATCATGGGGAATACTATATCCAGCTGCCCAGACATTCAACCAGGCCCATCCAAGTTGACACACAAACTTAACTACCACAGTCTAATTAAATTTTATAAAATAAAATGAATTTTTTTTTTTTTTTGATGTGTATATAAAACCCAGAGAACTCTGGTAGCATAGTGCCTAAGGCACTGGACTGCTACCCAGAGGGCTGGTGGTTCAAACCCAACAGCAACTCCTTCAGAAGGAAGATGGGGCAATCTACTTTCCTAGTGATACTGCCTCGGAAACCCAAGGAGGGGTCTCTATGAGTTGGGTCCGACTCAACAGCAGATAACGACAACAACAACATATAAAACCTATGGATAGGACTTAGTTCAGCAGACGCTCCCTTCAGGTCTTTTCCATATTAAACCACTTGGGAGTAATTGGAAAGATTCATTCTTTGATGCCTAATAAATTAGTTATAACTATATTTCAGAGTGGGCAAAAAATTGTTTTTTAGGCAAGATCAGAAAAATGGATGCTAAATTAAGGAATCCACAGTGAAAAAAATGTAGCTAAATGCTACACATGCTAGTCATATTCCCAGACTAAGAATTAACAGCAAGAACATTCAGGAAAATAGATGATATCTGGATGACCAATGCCAATAATTACTGTATTCTTTTAAACTGCATTATGTAGGTTTATATAGTTCTCTTAATATCTAATATAAAAAAACTTATCGGAAGAAAGACAGTTAACTAAACCATCTTATAATTTAAAGTTGTCATTTTTTTTCAGTTGGGCATTTTTACATAAGAAGTACCACACAAATAAAAATATGTGCATAGTTAGTGGTAAGAACAAACAGACTCAAAGATTATTCTCAACAGACGCTGGAGACTAGAGCTACCAACCAACTTCATTCTCATTTTTCTGCCTTCTGCCCACAACTTCTGGTTTGGAGGCTGTTGAAAGCTGTGTTATGCAACAGTTTGGCAACTAAAGTTAAAAATGTAAAGATTAGAAAGAAACATGACAAAAAAATAAAGAAGACACAGAATAAAAAGAAAACATCAAGAAATGCTGGTATCTTCAACAGAACATGAACAACTACTATGAAATCAGCCTCTGTCTTTTCTGGTCCTCAGTAACATCCTTAAATAAAATAGTCAGTGCTAAAGGATACTCTGTTTATAATTATTGATATGCAGCCTTGTGACATCTTCTGTGTTATTTAACATTTACATGCTTAAGCTTATCTACTAACAGAGTAAGATCTAAAGGCAGGGATACATTTTTTTTTTTTTTAATTACCATTCCCTGTAATAGATATTCATGTAGTAGGTATGTGAATATTTGATAAATTGATAATTGTTGCATTAGATTAAATTTGATAATTGTTGTATTTGTATCTACCAGCAACAAATCTATTCCAACTTATTTCTGTAATCTATAATATTTTCTATAAAGTTCAGGAAATACTCCAAGCAAAGTTTATCACTTACAGTTCTCAGTTAAAGCACTTTATATGTATTGACACTTTCAATTTATATTCCTAGCTTTAATTTACACTTTTACATAGTTTTGTACTACAGGAAAAATGATTTGTAAATGTAATAAAACTCCTAACAATTTCCACAAGGTAAGAATAATAAAAACGGGTAGTTAATCTCCTCTGAACTTTTGGTAGGTATCAATATTAGCATTGAAAAGAATGTTTCAAAGTATAACACAGCAGGTTGGTGAAACTTGGATAATAAAATGAAATAATTTTCTATAAGAAACATTCAAATACATGAGTGTTGACAGCCATAACTGTGGCTTTTTGAACATTATTTAATATGTGTTAGCCCTGTAAAATACTGAAAATGAAAACATCAATATATTATCATGAGACAAGAAAGTACAATGATTCCTGTTTTACCTTTAAAACCAAAAAAAACCACAAAAACCAAAAAACTCACTGCCGTCAAGTCAGATCTGACTTACAGCGACCCCTCCTTGGGTTTCCAAAGCAGTATCACTTCAGAAGTAGATCACCCAATCTTCCTTCCGAGGAGTGGCTGGTGGGTTTGAATGGCCAGCTTCTGGTTAGCACTCAAATGTTTTAGGCACTACGCTACCAAATGGATCTGACACAAACAACTGTAGCTTTTGATAATTTTATGTAATTTGTCAGAAAGCATTATAAAATGCTAAAATGGAAACATCTAAATAGTATTTCAAGAGACAAAATCATCATCATTCTCATATTATCTTTATGGAAGAGGAAGAAAGAGAGAAAACTTTCCTTTTTACCCTCCCCTAATAGAGTTGGGCTTTAAAAGTCACTAAGGGTACAGAATGAGCTGCTGACTAAGAGAATTTTATGTAATAATTAGGCCCCAAACATTGAGGATGGGGACTGGTGATGTAATGAAAAGAGCTGGTTTACCTCTACATGTCTCAGAGGAGTTGTGGTGGCATAATGCCTGCGGTGTAGTAAATTACTTAGTGTGGCTTTTCTACCCATAAGTCTTTGTAAACTCCAAGGTGGGAATTGCTATTAGCAACTGAGGAGATCCTGGTTTTAAAGTCGCCCACCTGGGTTATTTCTGTTGGGTGTGGCACAATGCAATGTTCTGGGAGGTTCCCACTCTCTCTCACAT
>NW_006922028.1:619825-638056 GCF_000298275.1 Orycteropus afer afer | reverse complement strand
TGCTTCCCTAATAAACCCCATAATCTGTGAGCTCTGTGTGGCCACTGCAACGAATTATCAAACCCAAGAGAGAGGTGGTGGGTGCTTTGGGAGAAACGGTTGGTGAAAGGGCTGGAGGAAGGCAGCATGTCTGGCCTGGCAGGAATAGGCCTTGGGTTACTGCTGGTAATCCTGTCTTCCCCTTGTAGGGAAAAGGAGGTCAGAACATGTGGCCTCCTTGCCGTTTTTGCAATGCCTAAAGCATTTGACTGCTAACCAGTAGGCTGGTGGTTCAGACCCACCAGTCACTCCTCGTAAGGAAGATTAGGCAATCTACTTCCTAATGATACTGCCTTGGAAACCCAAGGAGGGGTTGGTATGAGTTGGATCTGGCTTGATGGCAGTGGATTTGGTTTTTGGTTTTTTAGGTATCTCCAAGGGCTAGAAGAATCTGGAATGGAAGGGGAATGGCTGAACTTAGGGCAAATTATACTAGAACCAAAAGACCAGACTTTGCCAGATAGATCTGGCCTGAAATGAACTACTGTGAAAAAATGAACTAGGTGGAGGATTCCAGGATTTTATGTATTACGGCTATCTTGGTACAAAACATAGCTGTGATGAGTGCCCTCTTTGTCTCTGAATGCCAATTTAAGAACAAAAACAATGTTTATGGACTATTCATTCCTCTTGCCCCCAGTTCAAATGAAAATGCATTCTTGGATACCATAAGGAAAACGTACATTCTTAGAGTTTAAGATTACCTAACTTCAGTTAATAGTAGAATGTCAATGTGAAAAATGGTACCATTATCCTATAACTTTAAACGCTAAGAAGAAAATAAAACAGGATGATGTGATGGAATCTGACTGGGAGCTCTGTTAAACTGATTTGTTGGGAAGAATATGCTAAAGCAGTGATGTCCAAGCTCAGAGCAAACCAAAAAACCAAACTCATTGGCATTGAGTCGATTCTCACTATCAATGACTCTCACTGGGTTTCCACGGCTGTAAATTCATATGGAAGCAGCCTCATCTTTCTTCCATGGAGCAGCTGGTAGGTTCAAGCTACTGACCTTTTGGTTACCAGCCAAATGCTTTACCCACTACACTACCAGAGCTCCTTCAAGCTCAGACCAGAAATGATAAAAAATGAACCTATCAGTTCATACTTGGGAGTGGCTCATGCCAAGTGCCCTATGGTGGGTATGACTGTGCTAAGCATGAAAGCAGAAGGTCAGCTGGCATGGCTGATCAACAGTTGGTGAGGGAACTCCAGTGCCTGGGATACTTGAGAATTGACAATTGGGTTGTTGTTGTTGTTGTTTGCCGTCAAGTCAGACCCGACTCATAGCGACCCCTCCTTGGGTTTCCGAGGCAGTATCACTACGGAAGTAGATTGCCCCATCTTCCTTCCGAGGAGTGGCTGGTGGGTTTGAACCTCCAGCCTTCTGGTTAGCAGTCAAGTGCCATAGCCACTATGCTACCAGAGCTCCAATTGGGTAGGTCACACAAAGCCCTGTAGTCCAGAATAAAGGTTTTGTTCTACATGCAACAGAAAGTCATTCTAGGGTTTTAAACCGAAGGTGATGAAATCAGATTCACATTTTTAAAGGTAACTCTGTGGGAAGATTGGACTGGAAGAGAGTAAGACTAGAAGAAAGCAAGTAGTTGCCCAGATAAGAGATAGCTAATGGTGGCATATGAGATGAACAGACATGGAGGTATTCGGGCTTTTATCTGGAGGTAGAGTTGTCAGAAGAACTGGATTTTGGGGATGAAGAAAGACAGGAATCAAGGATGACTTCTAGATTTTTGGCTTTAGCAGTTGGGTGATGTGGTGCAGTAAAGTACTTGGTATGGCTCTTTTAGCTATGGTCTTTATGACTCCCACCAAATGACTGTGGAATTATGCAAATGTAAGGTGCCTGTACACAGCCTGTACATAAACAAGAGGCTGTCGTTCAAACACAACAAGGGGATATTGCATGGTTTAAAATCAGGAAGGGAGTGCGCCAGGGTTGTATCCTTTCACCATACTTATTCAACTCGTATGCTGAGCAAATAATCTGAGAAGCTGGACTATACAAAGAAGAACATGGGATCAGGATTGGAGGAAGTCTTATTAACAACCTGCGATACACAGATGACACAACTTTGCTTGCTGAAAGTAAGGATGACTTAGAGCACTTACTGATGAAAATTAAAGACTACAGTCTACAGTATGGATTACACTTTAACATAAAGAAAACAAAAATCCTCTCAACTGCACCAGTAAACAACTTCATGATAGATGGAGAAAAGACTAAAGTTATCAAAGACTTCATATTACTTGGTTCTACAATTAATGCCAATGGAAGCAGCAGTCAAGACATCAAAAGATGTATTGCATTGGGCAAATCTGCTGCAAAAGACCTCTTTTAAGCACTGAAGAGCACAGATATCTCCTTGAAGACTAGGATCCGCCTAACTCAAGCCGTGGTATTCTCAATCACCACATATGCATGGGAAAGCTGGACAATGAATAAGGAAGACCAAAGGAAGTTGAAGCTTTTGCGTTGTGGTGTCAACAAAGAATGCTGAAAGTACCGTGGACTGCTAAAAGGACTAACAAATCTGTCCTGGAAAAAGTGTAGCCAGAATGTTCCTTGGATGCGAGAATGGCTAGACTCTGTCTCACCTACTTTGGTCATGTTGTCAGAAGGGACCATTCTTTGGAGAAGGATGTTATGCTTGGTAAAGTAGAGGGTCTACGAAAGCGGGGAAGACCCTCAACAAGATGGATAGACATGGTGGCTGCAGCGATGGGCTCAGGTATAGTAGGGATCGTGAAGCTGGCACAGGACAGGGCAGTGTTTCACTCTGTTGTACGAAAGGTTGCTATGAGTCAGAGATGACTTGAGGGCATATAACAACAACAGGGTGTCTGTGGCCCACTAGTGGGACTGGACAGGTTGCTAATAATGTAAATAAGGTACATGTTGCCCTTGTGGGGGTGGGACTGTGCAAACAAGGTGTGTGTAACCCTGATGTGAGGATTGGTAGGTTTTGTCATTCCTCTAGGCTGAAAATGAGCCCTTCCAGAGGCAGAAAGTCGAGAATCTCACTACCATCAAGACAGAGAAGAGTCCATAGTGGAGTGTGTGTCCTTGGACCCAAGACCACTGCACTGTGATGATGAGCACAGAGAAGGCAGCAGCAGAACCAAGAGACTGGCATGAGGCAGAGCAGCAGGCTTGCCAGCCCACACAGTGAAAAAGCTGTGTGCCTTTAGGAAGGAGACCTGCGGCAGAGTGGGATGCACCTCTCGGCAGAGCTAAAAGAGCTTTGTAACACTTGCTTGAGCAGGGCAGAAGCCGAACTGAGGGGTCAAGGGCCAAAGAGAGGCATCCCTACAAGCAAGGCAGAGGGGAGGCTATCCTATTCAAAGAATTTTCCTGAGTGAGTTCCTGAACCTGAATTGTAACCCTTACTTCCCTAATAAACTCCATAATCATGAGTATTGTCTTTGAGCTTTGTGTGGCCATTGCAAGGAATCATCAAACCCAGCATAGAAGTAGTGAGCACAGTGGGAAGGATGGTTGGTTGGTGTCAGAATTGGTTAAAAAAAAAAAAAAAAAAAAAAGGTGGGAGGGTGGTGGCATGTCTGCCTTCCACCTTACGGGAATCAGCTTTGGGCTGTTGCTATTGATCTTTCTCTCCCCCTCATGAACTTAGAGGAGGGCAGAGGCCACCAGCCCCATGCACTTTGTGCAGGTGAGAACTGATGCCACTTAGGAGATGGAAAGACTGAGGCAGGAGTAAGTATGATAAAGAGTTCTGTTCCTGAGATTTTGCTTTGATAACTATCATTCACATCTTACAAGGAAAAAATCAAATGCGAGCATTTTAATGTTCTTTTTCAGTTTTTTGTAAAGATCAACTTATGCAACTCAAGGAACAACTTTTTGCAGTGGCTTTGCTAAAATCATTTAAAAATTATGAAAATAACAAGCATATGGTAAAAAAAAAAAATGTTTGAAAAGATTCAAAAGATTATATGATTAAAACGAATCCATCTCACACCCCAAATTGTGGACTTATTTCTCAGATTAAACATCATCAACAATGTATTGAAATCTTTCCCAAAATATCTTAGCACATGGCCATGTACACGAGGAAATTTTTTAAAAGCACAAATGGAGGAATACTATGCTTTTGATGAAACAGGCTGCACATAAGGAGCAGTGTTCGGTAATTGAACGCAGGGCTCTGCACTGATACAACCTTCCTATGTTCAAGGGCCAATCCATATCTTTTTTGCTAAGAAGAATCTTTATGGACTTGCTTAATTTATCTATTTAGTTTAACTAACTCCTCTCCACTTCCATTAAAGTACTCTCTATAAATTTAAAAATATTTGCAAGTAATGCACACTCAATGAGTAAAATAGTGTGAAGATGAATTGAGAAAATGTTAATAATCTAACCCTACCTCCACTGCAATTCCTCCTGTACCTCCCACCTCTGGTTCCAGTTAACAAATGTCATCCATCCACATGCATATAAACGTATGTACATATATATCAGGGATATGTTATTATTAGTAAAAAGGGATTACATTATATACGTTACTTAACAATGCCTACATCAAGTAGGAGCTCAGCGTGGAGATTTTTCTAGGATAATAATTTTTAACAGCTGCAATGATAACATTCCACAAAGTGGATAATCAAAATTTATTAAGCCAATCTTCTACTGACAAACAGGTAACCTCTTCTAATTGTTTCAGTACTATAATTATACCATATTAACTATTCTTATTCATATAAATGCCTTTAGAAAGAGTTTTTTATATATTAAGAAAACATGCATTTTGTGTATCATATTTTACTATTTCTTCCCCAATTAGTTGTTTGCCTTCTGATTTTAGCCATTTTTTGCTATATGGTTGACCTTTGAACAACATGAGGGGTAGGGGCGCTGTCTCCCACACCATCAAAAATCCATGTGTAACTTTTAGCTCCCACCAAACTTAACTACTAACAGCCTACTGTTGACCAAAAGCTTTACAGACAACAGTCGATTAGCATAGCTCTTACCACACAGTTGTTATATTTTCACACAGAAGAAACTCACACACATGGGCAACAGGAAAGGTTTATTACCTGTCCAGCATGATGATTATTTACTATTTATTAAGTGGAAGTGGATCACCATAAAATTTTTCATACTCATCATCTTCACACTGAGTAGGCAGAGGAGGAGGAGGAGGAAGAGGGGTGGGTCTGCTGCCTTGTGGGGACAGAGGCAGAGGAGGTGGAGGAGAGAGGAAGGGGAGGCAGGAGAGGCAGGCACACTTGGTGTAACTTTATAACTTTTTAACTGTAGTTTCTGTCTGACTTTTTTGCTTTTTCATTTCTGTAAAAATGTGTCTATACTGTACCAATCCTTGAAAAAAGTCTACACGTAAGTGGGGCCATGTAGTTCAAACCCATGTGGTTCAAGGGTCAACTGTACCAAGCTTTATTTATCGGGTGAAAATTTCCATTTCCTCGTATGTAGCTTCTGACTTCTGTGCCCTATTTTGAAAGCTTTTGCTCTCCCCTTAAGACTGTTTAAAAACCCAGAAACGTGGGCAATAATTTCCATTCAGTTAAATTTATCAGTGAAAATCATGTAGTATGTTGTTGTTGTTTTGTGCCGTCAAGTAGGCCCCGACTCACAGCGACCCCTCCTTGGGTTTCTGAGGCAGTATCACTACGGAAGTAGATTGGCCAATCTTCCTTTCGAGGAGTGGCTGGTGTGTTTGAACCACCAGCCTTCTGGTTAGCAGTCCAATGCCTTAGGCACTATGCTACCAAAGCTCCTTCATAGTAGTATCTATATTAAAAAGTATAAAATCTGTCCTTTTTAACTACAAATACTTTGTTTCTCACTTCATGTAACACATATTTATTGTGTTACACTTACCTGTTTAACAGTGTAGCTAATTATACCTACTGAGTATTTAGGTATGCTATAGTTGATTTCTCTTTTGCATTTCTGGTTTTGATCTTACTGCAAAACTCCACTGCTTTTTATTTCTTCCTTATAGTGATCCATTAAGAGAAGAATAAAAAGCTGCATTTCAACAGCAATGGAAACTGTTTTATTCAGAAAAGTCTTTATAATAGAGAGGCTGTAGGTCTGCATGGGTCAGAATCTACTTGACAGCAGTGGGCAGGTAAACTAGTGAATGAGTCAGGTAAGTTCAAACCATCATTTATGTATTTAGAGTATTTCCAGGTATGTCTTGGGGCAAGTACCTTGGAGTCTCTAAGGCAGCAATCTCTCAATCTATAAAACAAAGTAACACCTGCCTAACTCTTCTGGCAGGATTTTAGAGGGATCAAATGAGATAACACACACTGGAAAGACTTTAAAAACTATCAACGGTTTAGCCCACAGAAGTATTTTTATCTTTTGTATTAAGCAACTGACATTTAGCTAACAAATCGGTTTTTGGATTTTTGTCTTCAATTTTAGAGATGTCTATTCAATAAAAATATATTCACCAAATGTTCACTTGTATATAGAAATTATAGCAGAATAAGGCATTCCCAAGATTTAAAAATGTAACAAATTGCCACTGTCAACAGGCAATTCTTAAAGCAATTTAATTGCTATACAACTACCAAATATGTAGTACTTACAGAATGCTCTTACATACCTCGTCTTTTAGAAAAAATTAAAAAAAATATTTTTCATAGTATGACTGATGACACATCATATGGGTAAACGAGGAAGGCTGGGAAAATCCTGTCCACTCATCTCCCCCCCGCCCCCAAAGAGGTAAGAAATCTAATCTGCTTGGGATAGGCTCAGTGTACCCTTTCTTTAAAGTGGCTAGTAATCAATCATGAGTCCTTTAGAATAACCATTTCAAAAATCTCACTACGTATGAATATTCATATGCATAGGAAATTAGTAAAAAATAACTTAAATTATCCTCTGCCAGAGAGGTTTTCTGATCAATTTTAGGATGATTTCAAAAAGCCTACCACAGAAACTTTTCTGAGGCCCAAATTTGTCCAGTATGTGGACTAGGTTCACCACAAGCAAATATGCAACACTTGGAAAGGATGTTATGATTCTAGAGCTGCTGACTCAGTCAACTGAGAAGCCATGGGCCAAATGCAGTACACAGTTCTTAATGAGTAAAAAATTCATAACCGAGGGATTTATTTTAGTTGGAAGGTTTGAAAAGACACTGAAGTTAAATAAATTTATTTTGAAATTAACCTAAAGTTTTATTTTTTTATTAAAAAACAACTTTCCTCTCGTATAATGTCCTGTATAAAATGGCTTAAGTGTCATCTGCCTTAGAGTTACCTGTAAAGTAAATAAAGCAATGGAGACAATGTCAAAAATGAGAGTCCTTAAGATTGGGCAATCTATTTCCTTAGTGATACCACCTCAGAAACCCAAGGATGGTATGAGTCGGATCCGACTGGATGGCACTGAGTTTGGTTTGTTTTTTTAATAGATTAATTGGAAATCTACACTTTATAAATAAAAAGTGGGAAAAATAAAGTAAATGAGGGTGTTTTAAATGATGGTGTGACAGCTAATACATTGTTTACATAATTCAATAATTTTCCACCATGGAGGCAGTATTCTCTTACTGATTACTAAAAGAAATTGGGTCTTAGCAAGGTTAAGTGACTTGCTTAAGGGCTCACAGTTATTAAGTACGTTTCCATACCAGGTCAGACTAGTTCTGTAACGTGTACTCCATTCTTTTCTTGTATTACATGATGTCATTTTCATGCTCCTATCTAAATATATTGGGAGCTCTGGTAGCGCAGTGCCTACTCGACAGCACATAACAACAACAACAACATCTAAATATATTAGTGGTTAAATTAGTCAATTCCTAAGTCTGGGACAGCAAAGTAAATTTATTGCTGTTGTTGTTATTATGTGCCATTGAGTAGGCCCCGACTCATAGCGACCCCTCCTCGGGTTTCCGAGGTGGTATCACTACGGAAGTAGATTGCCCCATCTTCCTTCCGAGAAGTGGCTGATGGGTTTGAACCGCCAGCCTTCTGGTTAGCAGTCAAGTGCCTTAGGCACTAATGTACCACCAATCAGTATTTATTTATTTGAAATAAGGTGGTATTAAAAAAGAGAAAGAAATATACACAAAGTTGACCCAGAATAAACTTTTTTTTTTTAAAATAGTATTTCCCAGTGAAAGCATAGTATAAAGAGATAATAAAAGAAAAAAAAATGCTGACATATTACAACACAAACACGTTCAGTTTTTAATATCCTAAAAGCAAACTTGAAGTGAATTTTCACCAGGTCAACAATAGTTACTAGATTCACAAGGCAAAAACTTTATCAAAATCTAAAAGATCCTTTGAGCATAAAAAAAAAAAATTTTTTCTTTTATTTTTTAAGATTCATTCCCTAAAAGGCAATTTAAAACCATGTTCTCTCTCTCTCTCTCTCTCCTTCTCATAATATGTAACTTTTATTAGATAACAAATATCAAACAAATTTCAAAATATCAAAAAGCATAAAAAAGTGCCACATCCTTTTTTCTTTCTTATTCTCTCTCCCTCCATAGAAAATAGGTTGTTTCTTGAATTCCACTGTGAAGATTTTTCTTTGCAGACATCAGTAATAAATACGAACAAATATTCTCCCCATTTTACAGAAATAGTAGGAGACTAAACACTATTAAGACCATAGTCTTGTTTTGTGTCTAATTTGTTTAGAGACCTGTTTTTAAATGTTTGTTTTTAATGAAAAATTAAAAATACACAGACAAGATGAACCAAGAATATAATAAACACTGATATACCCACCACTTAGATTTAATAATTATTAGTATTTGTTTTTCCATGTTTTCTTTACCTATCTATATGTAAGCATATAACTATGTGTATATGTGAACACACACACACTCACACACATGTATTCCTTCTAGTGAATTAAAGAAACTGTTGTTGCTGTTAGGTACCATCAAATCCTAAAGAAACTACAGACATGAAAGCAGCATCCCAGCAAACACCTTCAAGAAGTAGGGACAATTTACTACATGACTACAATATCATATGACATCAAGAAAACTAACATCATTTTCTAAAATCATATCCCTAGTCCATATTAAAATTTCTCCGAATGATCCCAAAATGTGAAGAACCACTTTTCCAACAGAGTTCATTTTTGTTATGGTACTGCAAGGGTAAAAGAACTACAACACTCTTTATCTAATAGCAGTGTTTACTGTAATATGTTTATTTTAAAATTTCTGGTTGTTGTGTGGTTTTATTTTTCTTAGTGCCTTTCATCTCTATCAACATCACAAATGGATGCTGCACGTGTGTGGAGTTTTCATCACAGCTGATGAAACCTCAGTTTTTCAAAGGGGTGCTAGCAAATCTGCTCAAACATTGCTCCAGAGGGAGTCATTATTTCTCTTATCAAGGACAGCAAAATCATGTGCCTAATGCCCTAGAAAAAGATATTTTTTATCTCCTGGTGCTGCTTACTATGAAAACATCCTTGAAATGATGAAGCAGAACAAAAGCTGCTATGATCCAATGATTCCACTTCTAGCTATTTATCTAGAAATTCACACAAAGGCTTCAATAAAAATGTTCATAGTCAACTATAATCGGAATTGCAAAAAATTGGAAACAATACAAATATCCACTATCAGGAGAATAAATAAACTATGGTACACCCATACAATGGAGTATTACTCACCAATAAAAAGAAATGAGCCATTATATCCATGCCAAGATTGTTGTCATTGTTGTTATGTGTCGTAGAGTCGGACCCGACTCATGGCGACCCCTCCTTGGGTTTCTGAGGCAGTATCACTATGGAAGTAGACTGCCCAACCATCCTTCTGAGGAGTGGCTGGCAGGTTTGAATTGCCAGCCTTCTGGTTAGCAGTCAAGTGCCTTAGGCACTATGCTACCAGAGCTCCCATGGCAATATTAGTGAATCTCAAATGTATTCTGAATGAAAGAAACTAGACAGAAAAGAGTAAAAACAGTACATTTCCCTCTGCAAATAATTCTAAAAAGGGCAACACTAATTTATAGTCACAGCAATATATTAGTGATTGCCTTAATCAGATGAGGGAGAGTGAATGACTGCAAAGGGTCACAAAAAGGTTTTTGGGTGATGAAAATGTTGTATATCTTCATTGTGATACTACTTAGGTGTACAAATTTGTCAAAATTCATTGAAATTTACACTTAAAAAGGATACCATTATCTATATAAATTATACCTTACTTAAGTTGATGGAGAAGAAAAAAAAAATGGAACAGAAGTGTATGATTTCATTGCTTTCTCCTAAAAATACTGAGAATGGAGTTATACATATCAAAGTGTTAACAATGGATTGACATTTTAAGCACATGTTTTTTATATTTTACTTTCTCCAGTAATGTTCAGTTTCTTTTATAGTTAGAAAAAAAGAAACTATAAATTTTATTTAAAACAATGGCTTACAAGAAAACTCTTTCCCAATGTAATATAGCACTTTTAAGAGTTACAGTTTGATATCTCTTAGTTTTACATATTCCACTAAAAGTTAAATGGTTAAAATATTAAACTTATTCGATTTTTGAAAAGTGACATGATTCAGAGAGACCCTAGTAATATAACTGAGTGATAAATACTCACTAGCATATTTTTTCATTGATAATGTAGCTGAACAAAGTTTCATCTTTAGCACAGGAGTAAAGAATCTGATTAACTTCATTCTAACCCTACTGGTATTTGTATGTTTACAATGAGCACAAAGCTTTGGGCAATAAAAATGGTCACACTGAAAAAAATGATAATATTGACTTAGGAGTTTCTTTAATATTATATATTCATAATTCACAAACATCTTGTAATTAATCTTTTTTAAAAACTGAGAAATTTATCCACCTGGATTTGCTGCTGATTTATGTATCATGGCTTAAGTAATTTGCATGCATGCATGCGCGCGTGCGTACACACACACACACACACACCCCAAACTCACTGCCATTCAGTCGAATCTGACTCATCATTACCTCCCATTGGGTTTCCAAGGCTGTAAATCTTTATGGAAGCAGACTGCCTCATCTTTCTTGTGCAGAGAGGCTTGGTGGGTTCAAATCATGAAACTTTTGGTTAGCAGACAAATGCCTTAACCAATATACCACCAAAGTTCCTTTCTGCACACAAATGGCACTTCTATTACAGAAAAATAAAATTCTTATCTATCTACCTGTCTTAAGTTTTTCTCACAAAATCACATAGTTCAAACTCTTTCAGGAAACTAATATTTTTTCTTTTTTTTAAAAAACTCACCTAATTACCTAGCCACAAGATTATTAGAAATTGAGACTAAATCTGAAGAACTATGAAAAATAAGTAAACATGGAGGGAAATATTTAAAATCTTTTTATAGAAAGATTCAAATGATTTACTTATCTATAAATGAAAATGAATAGTTATAATCCATGACAATCTTATTTATATCTTTGCAAAGTTAAAAAAATACAGAAATTCAAAGTGTGAGCCTTGACACTGAGCACGAGCAAGCCCCCACTAACTGGCAGCTACTGTATCACTACCCCACTACTTACCCCGCCCCCAGGGTCCAATACTGTGACCCATGACAAAAACATAAGCATTAACATAAGCAATAAGATTATTTTTCTGCACTGGATATGCTTTTGGATTAAGATTTCATTTTACTCAACAAGTGGTATTCATATTAGTAATTAACATAAATGAATAATAAACATTTTACTTCAAATTATTACCAAATATTTTTTGGGCAACAAGTTTATTACTAGAATAATGTAATATTTACTATGATGACTATTTTGAAGGAAATATAACAACATTCACCTGAATCTGTCATTCCCATACTGAGCTCTAGAGATGAGATGTAGATGAGAAATGATGACAGTAGTCCATGGTGACATTAGTCTGGGAGGCAACATACAATAAAGCTCTGTCCCAAAGATTAGCAGTGCACATTGCACGTTTGCCAATTAACTGCTCTGAAAATTTGGACAGCAAGAGAATTTTTTTTTGAAATTTATTTACTTATTTTTTATTTTAATTGTGATTTGGGTGAAAGTTTACAGAGCAAATTCATTTTCCATACAGCATTTCATATACATTTTGTCTCGTGACATTGACTGGATTTCCCCACAATGTAACAGCTCTATTCCTACTTCCTCCAGTTACATTTTTCCTGTCCTTCCCTCCCACACACTCCCAGCCCTCAAACTATCTTATCTCCCTGTGCAAACACTGTCCTTGGTTCTTCCATGATTGGAAGTAGTGTATCTACCTGATATAAATGTTCACCCCATATGCCTGTCTATTGTTTGCTGGAAGCCACAGGAGTAAGCTCAGTTCCAGACCTAAAGAGTAACTAGGGGCCATAGTCTTAGGGTCTCATCAGGCTCTATCAGACAAGTAAGCCTGGTCTTTCTTTTAAGATTTTGAGTTTTGTTCCACATTGTTCCCCCACTCTACCCATAACCTCCCACACTGATCCCTTTGTGAGTAGTTGACAGTGATAGCCAGGCACCATCTAGTTCTTCTGGTCTCATGGTCACAGAGGCTGAGCATCTCATGGTCTACTAGTGTCTCAGACTAATTGTTTCTATGTGTCTTTGGTTTTCTTTATTCTTCTTTCCTCTGGATGAAGACAGACATATTGTTGCATCCAGATGGCCACTTGCAGGTTTTTAAGACCCCAGTCACTACTCACCAAGCAGGATGTAGAACAATGTTTTTGTGTAGTATGTTATGTCAATTGAGCGTGATGTCCCCTACAATGATACTCATAAGGAAATTTTTTTTTAACCCAGTTTTCAAACTTACTTGCCATCTGAGACCTGTTTTCTGTAGATTACCTATTAATATTTAGTAAAAATATTCTATGGAACACCATTTGGGAAATACTACTTTTTTTTTTTTTTAAATAAATTCTGCCATGCCAATTAAAGAAAAAAATGAACAAACAACAACACAACTTTATGATGGTTTACACAAATGAAGTTGTGTTGCAGGCAGTTTTGATTGAGAATTTGCACCACACACTTATGTCCAGTGAGTAAACTTTAACAATACTAGATGATTTCATCTTTCATGTACCTTTCTTTTACTTTTCTAGTCACTTCCCTGTCATGTTCTCAACTCATGTAATCCCCTCTACTACTTACCTATCTATCTTGGTAAAAAATATCTATGTATCTATCCATCAATCCTAAAAAAGACATGCATATAGCCTGCATTTTCTGATTTTAGTTTCAGTTTTTTGAAGACTAGACATCCCATTAGCTGTAGAAATTTCTAACTTACTTCCATTTTAAATGTTTTCTTTGCCAAATTAATGAACAGGTGCCTGTTTTCACTTTTATTACTATTATCGGAAACAAAACTGGAATGGACATAATTATTAAATACAATTTACCGACTGTAAAATCTACATGCTTTTTCTCTTAAGTTGTCTTTTGTGGCAATTCCTCATTAAACAATCTGTTGATAGCATCCACTTCAACTGAATGGATACCTTCTAGACCACTGCTTGATGGATAAAGTACCGCCACCATGATCAGTGCATCTGGAAAGCGTAGACAGCTATGAGAACTTCCACCCACAGGATTCCATAATCTTCCTTTTTGGAGAAAAGTAAACAGATGACAAAGGTATACTACAGACATCCCAAACCAACATAATCTGCTCCTGATAGTTGGTATTATTTGGCCATTTGCTTCATGGCTCTCCAGACAGGGATGAGCAGTAAATCTAACCCAGCTAAACTCAAGGTGGTCATCTTAATGTTCGCTGTTTAAAATCTTTAATGGTTTTTCACTGATTCTGAGACAAGCATGAACTACTTAATAAGAGATGGTGCTTTCCCTGCTCTAGTGTTTCGCTCTCTCTTTTCAGGCAGCTCTATTCAGCGCCTGGACCGTAGGCAATCCCTTCCAGACACAGACTTCCTACTATGTGTACCTTAGTGGCTGTACAGTCCACCATCCCTGCTTCACCTAGATCTCATCTATACATGCCTTTGATCACTGACCTTCCTGACAGGATCGTTTGTCAGAGATTTCCATAGTGTTCTGCATCATCTCCTTGTAGATTTGCTACACTCGCAATTTTATGTTTGATAACTAATGCCTATCTCTCCCATGGACTGTAAACTTCTTGAGAGGCACTAATAAAGTATTTTTCTTTACCATTTAATCCCCTGCACCTAACCCAGGGTCTAAAAGAAGTGAGTGCTCACCTGATATTTGAATAAACAAATGTATTCTTTTATTTCAGAGCACAGGTCTAGTTCTCCAACAACTTTAACTGAATAGTTTCTTTGTGCTGATAATCATTTCAGTTTAATATACTTTTTGTAACAATGACTTATGTAAAACTGGACCACAGGTAACAACCTCAGAACATACCTTGAACTACATGGCCCATCTGCTGATGATATGATTCTGTGCTTGCTCTGACATGAACATATTACTTTCTTAACTTGACAAGAAATGTATTTTAACCTGTCATTAACTCGGAATCACTTACCAGAATGTTAAGGGAAAGTAGATTATAGTTAAATAAAGTTTATTCAATTTTAAACTATAGTTTAGAGACACAAAAACTCTCACATAAGGAATCTATCTAGAGTTTAAAAGGCAAAGGTAAGAAAAATGCATGGTTGACCACTGTCTCAGGAGTAGGTTGGTGGTGAGTGGGCAATATTTGTCACACTGCTCTGAGATGTTCCATGTTTATCACTCTAGAAATATTGTAACAAGATTCATGTTCATGCACTCTTAGTAGAACTTATGTTCTACCTCACCCTCTAAATAGAATGCTCTCATATTAGAAAATTATCAAGTGTTTTCCCAAAGCAAGCATCACTATTGTTTTTGCCTAACCTGGACAAAACTTCTGGTACGATCCCTTAAGCATGCAGATTATTATTTTAATCTCTTCTCTAATTTGTATGTAGAAGTCTCTTTTTCTTACTATGTGAGTGAGAATAAGAGAATCTAAACAGTATTTAGATAAATGAATGGTCTTGGTATACCAGTTTTACAAGTTCAGAACTTGTATTTTTCAGATGATGGAAGGAGTCTTAATCATTTATCTATCTAGCTATGTAAGAAAAAAACATAGCTAATGGTAAAATACCTCTTTGATGAATCAAAAGATGCCTGCATTATTTTTTTTATTAAATAATGAATGCCATATTTACATAACAGTGATTTACCAAAACTTTTTTTTTTCCCTCTACTTTTATCTGGATGCATCATTCTTTGTGTTAGGGGAAAATATAATAGGTCATGTTACCTTTTTTTTTGTACTTTATATATATATAAATATAATTTTTGCAGTGCTCCCTCCCCTCCCCTTGGTCATACTACTTTTTAATGAAGACAGATTTTATCCCCATATATTAAACACACACTTAAGGCAGAACTTTTTGGAGTCCAATGTCAGTGGTATAGTTTATATAAAAGCATACAGAAGGATAGATGATAATCTTGTCCAAGATGGGGAGAGGACAAGGTAGAAAGAAAAGAGTTGAAGAAATATTTCACAGAAGAGGTGGCACAACTGGTGTCATCACAGCATGGTTTTGTTGGGGGCTAAAGAGCCATTCTAGGCAAAGGGGCTATATCTACACACAGTACAAGAGATTGAGAGCAGAGAACCTATTTGCAGAAAATTGCTACAGCATTTATTAAAGATTTGTGATAAGTGGAGTGAAGAGGGATAACATGTTTTGAGATGATGAATCCAGCTGTGATATGTGTATATGCAGTTGAAAAAGAGGGAAGATAAACTGGTAGCAGGAAGACTATGTCCATAGCCACTGCCCTAGCCCAAAACTGACCTGAAGGAGGCCTAGCCCAAGGGGATGACATGACAATGGGAAAGAAGGCTTGACTCTGATGGGTGTCAAAAGTATCATAGAAATGAAGTTGACAGGATTTGATGACAGGCTAGCTGTCAGGAAAAAGTATTCAAAGATGACCTCAGGATTTTGAACAGAAGTTAATGGTATAACAAAGGTCAGTCTGCAAGAGAAACTTGGTTTAGAGATGAAAATGATGCAGATCGCTCTAGACTGGTTAAGCTCAGGAGCTATTTAGCACTCAGCTGGTGTGGTGTAGTAAATCACTTAGTGTGGCTTTCTACCCATAAGACTTTGTAAACTCCAAGGTGGAATTTGCCATGAGCAACTGAGGAGCTCCTGATTGCTGAAGTTGTCCACCTGGAGTATTTCTGTTGGGAGGGCACTAAACAAAGTTGTGGGAGGTCCCCCCTGCCCCCCCCCCACTCTCTTTCTCTCTCAGGTGTTTACAATTCTAATGTTATGATTGGTTGGTTTGGCCACTCTGTCAGGCTCAAAAGGAGGCCTCCTAGAGGCAGAGCTCTCTCTGACTGCTGGTTGAGGAAGACGTGCTGCTGAGAAAGACACACGCTCCTGAAAGACACACAGAAGACATGCATTGCTGAGAGAGACATTGAGGGACACGCACTACTGGGAGAGAGACTGTGAGAGACTGTTGGTTGAGAGATGGTGGGCTGGGAGAGAGCCTGAGCATTTTTCCTGAAATTGAATTGTAGCCTGGTGCTTCCCTAATAAACCCCATAATCTGTGAGTTCTGTGTGGCCACTGCAGTGAATTATTGAACCCAGGAGAGAGGTTGGTGGATATGAGAAATTAAACTCACTAGTGAGGACTAATGACTTGCTATGAGTCAGAAACAACTCGACGGCTGTGGGTTTGGTTTTTTAGTGAGGACTGGGCTAGAGATCTGGATTTAGGAGTGGTTGTTGCCTTTCCCAAGATAGGGGCATTCTGAGAGTGTTTGCAAATAAAGAGAGTAAAAGAGCTAATGGAGCTAGGGAGTCTCAATTGTTCAGTCCCTTACACTTACCTAATTTTGTGCCAGACAGAGATTAGGGGCAGAGATGACACAACTCCTAATCCCCAGATGAGTGGCTTCTTGAAGCCAGGCAAGCAGCCTGTGCTGTACAGCCAGGATAACACCAAAATGTAGGCCTAACACCCTCACACTCCTGACAACTGCAGTTCTTTACCATTTGCCCAAAGGTAACAATACTTCCCAAACTCTTTAGGGGTTCATGTAGGCATGAAGGACATGGACACCTGCCACTGACCTGCCACTGAGAGAGCGCTGCCAACATGCTGAAGTTTAGAGATAAGGAAGGTGACTTCATCCGAGCAGTGAGGGATGCAGGAAGCACTAGGCACCACTGCAGATGCAGGTAAGGGGAAGGACACCTCCTGGAAGTGGTGATGCCTATGCTGGGTCTTTGGAGGGAAGGAAAAAAAATGATGGTTGTTCTGACAGAGGGGACAATGTGCACACACACAGGAAATGGAAACTGGACAAATTTGAGAACATACATAGTTTTATATAACAGAAGTACGGTGATGCAGCATTGTTCTGCCCAGCTAATTTTTGTTTTATACTGAAGGTAATAAATAACCACTAAAGAAAAAGGTAGAAGGAAGTGATATAATAAAATTTACAATTTAAAAACATTTAAACAGTGTGGAAATTTAGAAGATGGCTTAGGAAACCAGAAGCAAGAGGATACACAGAAGGCTATTGCAATGGTCTAGGTAAATAACAATGAGGGTCTGAAGGGAATAGAAGGGCAGGAGGAACAGCAAAACAGGCTGATGTGCAACACTGTGAATGGAGATTCAGCAAGAGAGATAAAGGATGGGGGCGTGGATGGAGATGGCAGGCAGAAGCTTGGAAAACAAGCCCCTATAAGTTAGAATAGGAGGCCATCAATAGTATAAGTGTTAGAATTAGATACTCCTTTCTGAAGTAAAAGAAAAGAATGGGAGGTTATTCAGGTACATGTTTGAGGACTTAACAATATAATTACTGTGATGGTTTATCTAGAAGAGGCTCACAGGAGAATATCCTAGTCATCTCTACAAAGTAGGTAAGATGAGGTGTTGATAAGCAATGTATAGAAGATGGACAGAAGGACTGAGGACTTAAAGTATCAAGACAAGGTGGGAAGAAAGGCCAAAGTCCTCCCCCACTAGATCAATGTCTAGCCAACATGTTAAAGGAAGTAAGAAGCAATGGAACTGAAGAGAAATGCTTATACTTTACCTCTATCAGTAAGATGTTTACTGAGTTTCAAATTTTTATCATGTTATCAGTCCAGGGGTGGCGATGTGGTTTGAACTCACCCATAGAG
>NW_006922028.1:615172-616625 GCF_000298275.1 Orycteropus afer afer | reverse complement strand
AACCGCCAGCCTTCTGGTTAGCCATCATATATATGCCTTAGACACTATGCCACCAGAGCTTTAATGAATAGAACTTTATCTTCTCACAGTTAGGAGGTGAGGAGTCTAAATTCAGGGTGCCAGCTCTAGGGAAGGTCCTTGTCTCTGAACTTCTGTTCCTGGGCAATCTTCATGTGGCTTGGCTTCTCTCTTTCCCCATCTCTGCTCTCTTCCTTGCTTGTTTAATCTCTTCGATTTAAAACACTCACAGCCATTGAGTCCATTTGACTCATAGTAACCCCTCCTAACCTATCCTGTCTTATTATTAACATAATACAGAAAATCCATTCCCAAATGGGATTATAACTACTACTGGGGATTTACAATACATATTTTTTTGTGGATACAATTCAATCCGTAACAACAGCTTTCAAATATGTTTGATATATTGCAGTTTATGATGTCACTCATGCAGTTAATTTTAAAAACCAAGACCTCATGCAGTAGAATAATTATAACACTTTGTAAAGAGTTGGAGAGTGACCATGAAAATATCTTGCAGCACACAGATTTAATCAAGGGTTTTCATTTCACAAAGAAACATGTCCCACATTTGCTGACGTTTTCTGTGACAAGTGGTTGCCCGTAGTATGATATCAGATCATTAAAAAAGGAACTGGAAGAAAACAACACACTTAATCTATCACTTCAAGATAAAGGTGACAATTTAACACAAATGGAATTTTAAGAAAATTGTTTGCATAACTAGTAAGATAAGTAAAATAAACATCATGTTTTACGAAGGTCAATCAATAGTACACTTCTTTCATCAACATAAGGAGAGCTGGTGGTGTACTAATTCAGCACTCAGCTGCTAACCAAAATATTGGCGGTTTGACCCCAAGCTACTCCACTGGAGAAAGATCAGCAGTCTGCTTCTGTAAAGATTTACAGCCTGGGAACACTATGGGTGGTTCTGTTCTGCCCTATAGGGTCAACATGATGTGGAATCTAGGAGCTCTTGAAACCCACCAGCCACTCCTTGGAAGGAAGGTTGGGCAATCTACTTCCGTAGTGATACTGCCTCGAAACCCAAGGAGGGGTCGCTATGAGTTGCATCCAACTTGATGGCAGTGAGTTTGGCCTTTTTTTTTTTTTTTGCAATCTATCTGACAGCAATGAGTTGGGTTTTTTGCTTTTCACCAAAAAACCAAAAATCAAGTTTTTGATTAAAGTCAAGTTTTGAAATAAACAATATGAAACAAACCCCCCCCCCTTTTCTTAAATTGTGATTTGGGTGAAAGTTTACAGAGTGCAAAAAATGGCAAGGAGGCCACATGTTCTGACCTCCTCTAATCCCACAAGAGGAAGACAGAATTACCATCAATAGCCCAAGGCCTATTCCTGAGAGGCCAGACATGCTGCCTCCCTCCAGCCCTTTCTCCAACTGTTCCTCCCAAAGCACCCACCACCT
>NW_006922028.1:613482-615072 GCF_000298275.1 Orycteropus afer afer | reverse complement strand
GGTGGGTTTGGACCACCAGCCTTCTGGTTAGCAGTCACATGCCTTAGGTACTATGCCAAATTAATGAAACCTTATAAATAAATATACATATCTTTGGAAGTCCTGCATGAACTACAGAGAATGGCAGAAGCATAAGGCATCTATGTTAGCGTGTCTGGCTTGGCTGTCTATAGCTCTTACAATCATCTTTCCTCTCTCTAATATTCTTTTTCGTTTGTTGTTGCTAGCTGCTGTGGAGTCAGCCCCCAAATCATGGCGACTCCATGCATGAGAGAATGAAACAGTGACCAGTCCTGGGCTATCTCCATGATTAACTGTGGATTGGACCATTGGCCAGTTTTCAGAAACAGGTCATCAAGTCTTTCCTCCTAATCCATCTTAGTCTGTAAATTCCACTGAGACCTCTTCAGCATCATAGCAACATGCCAGCTTCTACTGAGAAACGAGTGGCAGATGCACTTGCCATGCACTAGGTGGGAACTGAACCTGGGTCTCCCACACAAAACCAAAAAAACAAAACTCACTGCCATCGATTCCGACTCTCAGAGACCCCCTTCCAGTTGCTGAGGTGGTAAATCTTTATGGAAATAGATTGGCCAGTCTTCCTTCCACAGAGTGGCTGCTGGGTTGGAACCACCGACCTTCTGGTTAGCAGTCAAATGCTTAGGCACTATGCTACCAGAGCTCATAGAAGGTGAGAATTCTACCAGTGCCCCTTTCTTCTTCTTTAAAAGCAACATGATAATAAAAAATGTATTTTGTAGCACCCTTAGTTAAAAAAGGGATTTACAATCTTTAGAAAAACTGAGAAGAAAATTTATTAATCTAATAAATTATTCTATATAGACTTTATGCTTACTCTATAAATTTTATATTCTGAAACTTCTTTTTCAAATATAAAATCATCACTCCCTTGGTTACAGTCCTCAGAAATTCTGATTAGTGAATTCTGTAATTTGAATCCTTTTGAATTTAGCCTTCATGTAGCAAAAATTTTGCATACTAGCACCAAATAAGGAGCTCTAGTGGTGCAGTGCCTAAGGCATTTGACTGCTAACCAGAAGGCTGGCAGTTCAAACACACCAGCCACTCCTTGGAAGACTGGGCAATCTACTTTTGTAGAGATACCTCCTTGGAAACCCAAGGAGGGGTCACTATGAGTTGGAATCAACTTGACGTCAGTGAGTTTTTGAGCACCAAATACAGCATTAATTTTAAGATATTCTCCAATTCAGACTGACACCTTCAACCTTTAATTCTTACTAAAACAATATTAAAGATTAAGCTCTTTAAATACTTTCTGACTTATTTCATATTAAAACCAGTAATTCACCAAAGAAAAGTTCTTAATCTAATGAATAACCTTTTCAGACACACTACCACAGTTGGCCCTGTTTAAAATGGAGAAAATGAATACAAATAAAGGAGAATGTATCACAAAATTATTTAGTCTTGAAATATTTACATTTGCCTCAAAGTAACTTAGAATTTTCTTTTAAACCAATTTTAAAAAGAGTAATCTAAACAGAATCAAAGTCCACTTAATTTAATGAGACATCATACCCACGATAAGCTGCCAAATGATAGGAA
>NW_006922028.1:603752-613167 GCF_000298275.1 Orycteropus afer afer | reverse complement strand
TACACTGCACAGAGCAAATTCACTTTCTATACAGCAGTTCACACACACCTTGCCTCATGACATTGACTACCATTTAACCCAGTGCAACAGCTCCCCTCCCACTTCCTCCTGATAGTTACCTCTTCCCTGTGTCCATCCCTCCATGAACTCCTGCCCCCTGAACTGTCTCCCTGTGCATAAACAAGACTTTTTGAATCACTGTACCACAAGCATTAAACGGAAATTAAAAATACATAACGAGTGATCCTGTTCTCTCTAACAACATCGCTGTTGTTATTAGCTACCATCAAGTTTGCTCCCAGCTCATGGTGGGCCTATGCATAATGGGATCAGGCCATTATGATATAAAAGATTTTTGTTGGCTGACTTTTCAGAATCTATTGCCAGGTCTTTCTTCCTAGGCCATCTTAGTCTGGAAACTCCACTGACATCCGTTCAGCATCATAGAAACATGCAAGTCTCCAATGAGGGACAAGTGGCATCTGTGCTTGAGGTGGATTCAGGGATGAAACCTGGGGCTCCTACCTGGAAGGTGAGAATTCTGCCCCTGAAGCACCAATGTCCTCATTAGCAACACCTTAAGTGATTTATGAATATTGTATTTCTTCATCTATATCATATCCTTTTACACCTTTATTTTTAAAGTATTTGAAGAGGAACATGACATATGAATATAGTATTTATATATAACATTTATATATAATTTCTAACTAAGAATACATGTTTTAGGTGAGTGCTCCAGGATATCTTACTAATGGGAGAGCAACTTAAGAAAGTCTGGGGTCTATGGTCCCAATATAAATGTGCATTGCATATTCCTATACCAGCATGCAATTAGCTATATAGTAACTTGGATGCAAAGAAATAGCTAAAAGTGCGGCATTTATACATCATTTTTTCCTGTTAAATTTAAGTACAATTTTAAAATCTCACGATTAATAAAATCTCCATAATTAAATCCTTATACCATCCTCATTTCAGGTTATCAGCTTGACAGTTGTGTGTGTGTGTGTGTGTGTGTGTCCCTCTCTTGTCTCGGATGATAGCAATTACTATTAGGACTCTATAACGCTTTCTTTGTTTGCAAAAGACTGTGTATTATAAACTGAACACATGGTAGGACTGTTAGAATTACACATGTGTGCATACATCATACACACACAAAATTCTTCCCCTGAAAATCTATTCTTCAATGCTAAGGCCTGACTTTTATGTATGTGGCGTGGATGGCTGCCTTTGGATGATTTCAGGAGATCTGGGAGGGTGCTGGTAGCAATCTGCCTGGGATCCTGAAATTCGACAGTGATCTATTCTTTTGGGTCTAAAAGGTTCCCAGTTCCTCTACTTTCAAAGTCTTATAATAAACATTATCCCTGTAAAATTGATACTCTTTATGAATCCCCCTTTAATAGATGCGAAACCAAGGCTTAGAGAAAGAATATAGAGATGTGATCACTCTTCTTTTTCACAGAGTTGTAATTACATTCAGTAAAATGCAGCATCTTAAAAGCATACTGCAGTGAACTTTGACCAATATATATACACCTATCATATTATTCTGAAAGTGGTGGAAGCAGGATTTACACTCCAGCTTTTTTTGTTGTTGTTGTCATTTTGTTAAACACAATCAGGACAGTTATGGGAATTGGTACTGTCAGATATAAAAAAATATGGCAAATTTGCAATTCATAGTTCATTTGTTTCCCAATGTCCATCTTGCAGAGTGCCTATGAGGGAGAAAAAGGCACTATGCTGACAATTCTGTAGGACAAACAGAGCAGGATGTTCTATCATTTCAGAGAAGGGAGGGCATCAAACCAAGGCACAGGACATAGAAAAGCAGAGATAAGAGAATACCTTTGAACATATAGTAGTTTTGTCTGAGGCATGTAGAAAGTCTGTTATAACACCATATGCTTTAAGTACTTATCAAGTAAATTTGCTGATTTTTGAAATAAACACATCTAATCATATTCAAAGGAGCATAGTGCCTAAGGTACTTGACTGCTAACCAGAAGGTTGGTGGTTCAAACCCACCAGCCACTCCTCGGAAGGAAGGTTGGGCAATCTACTTCTGTAGTGATACTGCCTCAGCAACCCAAGGAGGGGTCGCTATGAGTCAGATCCAACTCGACGGCACACAACAACAACAACAACAACAACAATCATATTCAAAAAGGAACTCTGGTGGCACAGTGGGTAAGGCATTTGGCTGCTAACCAGAAGGCTGGTGGTTCAAACTCTACCAGCTGCTCTGTGGGAGGAAGATGAGGCAATCTACTTCTGTAAAGATTTACAGCCTTGGAAACCCAATGGGGTTGCTATGAGTCAGAATCCACTCGATGACAGCAGGTTTGGTTTGGTTTTGGAATCATATTAAAAAAGAAACACACAAACATCCAAGTTATTCGTACACTGTACTCACATATATAGCTATTAGAAATGATATCTACCTTAAAATTGTTTCTGTGATTTTTATTGTTCTTCCAGGGTGGCAGAATAGATTTATGCTCAAAATATAGAAAACTGCTCACTGATAAAGCCATTATAATAATCACACTGGTTCTGTTTATTAATTTGTCACAATTAAGTCAATAAGAGCTTTACTAATGTCCTATTACTTAATTAGTTTTGAAAGTGATTATCTTACGAACTCGACTTAATTGGAAGCCTCTCAATTTACAAGGTACATTAAACTCTCAGTAGCATCTTAAGATTATTCAACATATGCAGGTCAATTACCAGTAATCACTGTTTTGTACAAATGTTCCATAAAAACTATAGCATGACATGACAAAGAGGAAAAGGGAGCTTTAATTAATAATGCTAAACCCCAATTGACGTTTTCAGGATAAAAGGGCAACATGAGCATTCATACAAAGTCTTCCTGAAACTGGGTCTGTTACCAAAAACTGAATAAAGGGAAGCTATCAATGCTCCACCTTACAGATGAGGATAATTTATCATGATTGCTAAATCACCAAATTGCACTGCCTGTACCCATGCCCAGCTGCACATTAATTTCCAGATTAGTAAATTACAATTAATTCTTAGTATTGCTCCATCACTTTTTCTCTTTCAGTTAATAAAAGAGGCTGCAATCAATTATTGGCCATTCCATTTTTTTGAACAGATCAACTACAACTATTATTGCACAACCAGGAAACATCATGGAGTGGTTAATGCACCACTGAGATAGGGACACCTTGAAAAATTATTGCCTGTAGTATAAATATTTTATATTGACTTTCCAATTTCCACTCAAAGATTCAATGCAGTTAGCAGAATATTTACAACATTAACAACTGTAAGTGCTGATAAAGTGCCCTGAAAGCAGGGCTGATTTTCAAACACCTATTGAAACTATTTCATAAACTAGTAAATTAAACTTTATTAATTTACCTTTATTAATTTATTTGAAGGGTGTGTCCCACACTCACAACATAAGCCTGGGCTTCAGATTAATCACAGTGAAAGTGATTGTTAGTTCATTAAAAGCCGAGGGAAGCCAGCTCTTTGAAAAGATTATTCCATTGTTAATATGTGAAGGTGTTGCGTGAAGTATGTATTCTGACTTGTTCCTAATCTCAATTCTGTATATGGAATAACCTTCAAATTGCCAAGGCTCATTCACCAATTGCGTGAATACAATGAACAAAGCTGATTCTGTAAAACTTGAGATGAAAGCCACTTTGAGTTTGTTGTCTTCAAATAACTGTAACTGACCTTAATCAAAATCTACCTAGTGAGTGAATTGCTTAAACAGTGGTAGACTAAGTGGGGGAAGCAATGGTTAGATTTAGCAATTCACTCCCACGACTCTGTACCTACTGAGGTTCTAACTGTCAAAAATTGAAGAGTGAGGCAGGGTCCTTACCAGACTTCCCACATACCACAAGCAATTCTGAATGGGATTCAGGCAACCCTCTTAAAAATATAAGATCAAATGCTAAATTCTCTACACATCGCCTTTAAGAAATTTCTGATCCTTAATTACTCATATGCTTCGATTTACCTTTCAAATGTAGGACCCTCCAGTTTTCAGTATATAATCTACGGGTGAGTAAAATGTCAGCCAGGCTACATTCATCAAGTCTCTGCTCTTGGTCTACTAGGTGGCAGAGCAGAAGGATTTGTGGCAGATGGGAATTCATGGAGAAAGAGGGAGAGCTGGGGTGGAGAAGTAATGAGGACTGCTAGAGCCATGTTTAGAGACAGATATGGTTTACTCCTTCTTTCAGGGAACAAAAGACAGTTAAAAAAAAAAACAAAAAACCCATTTGCCTAGGCATTAACTTCAATTAGGGCCAGAAGAAGGGAAAGAGAAGAAACAGTTCACCCATCCCGAAGCTCTTCATATTCCACTGCCCCACAACGCAGGACTAAGACACGGGAAAGCATCTTTTCTGATTGCTTATCCCCTTAAATCTCAAGAAGGGAGGATGTACACAAAGTTACCTTCCTTATTGTCCAGTTGTAGTAAGTGAATGCCTTTAGTTTGATTAAGTTAAATGTGCCTGTCATAGACTTAGCAATTGAAGGTTCCTGAGAGGATTAACTGATCTCCGAACCACCACTTCCCTCCCACTACTCTGGGGGAAGGTATGATACCTGCTTCTTTGCGTCACCCCTTGGTATGTCCTCAGGTACGGGGCCAGGTCACCAGTTGCTTATCATAACGACACTTTGCCTGAAGTCAAAGGAACTGCTTTGCAGAAATGGCTTTTTTTTTTTTTTTTTTTTAAATAGTTATCCTGATGTAGTTAATTAAAAATGTCTTGCCTGTCTCTGTTAAAATGGTCCAACAAATGCTTTGTATTTCATTAGACTGGGAGAGTGGGCAAGTGAAAGAGGAAATAAACATGTAAACTCTTTTTGGGTAATTAATGTCTGGAATTAGTTGCTTTCCAGAAGGAGCAACAAACTGCTTAAAGTTAAGTGGAAACTATGAGTTATTATTAACAAAAGTAAATTAATCATGAAAATAGACATTCCCTGCTGGGACTGTCTGGAGTTGGCTGCCTCGCTGAGCAGGTCTGAGATTGAAGAATCCAGTGGCTCTGAAGGCTCACAGTCATTTTCTTTTACAATGGTTCTAAAAATATGGCCTCTGGACCACCAACATCAGCTGGGGTCTGGTTAGAAATATAAATTCTTGAACCTCAACAAAACCTGCTGGTTCAGAAATTCTGGGAAAGGCCCCAAAATATGGGTTTTAACAAATTCTCCAGCCAATTCTGATGTCTCTAAACCACTGTTCTATTAAAACTGATTATTTTCAAACCAATTTTCTAATATTTCCATATATCAATAATTAACAATCATCAGTGGGCAGGGAAAAGTTTTTGAAAGCAACTGGGATGAGAAACGAAGTTATCCTGAGCATGTAAATACTAGACTTGGAGCAGTGATTGTGAATTCCAGACGAGTATTAGAGGCTTTGGGGGCTTTTGAAAAATGCCAGGACTCTTCAAACCAAGTGAAACAGAATGGAGAGAGGGGAGTGAGGCACTTTTTTAAAATTTCCCCTTTTATTCTAAAGCACTGGGACGGCTGAGGATCACTGAGATAAACTAAATCATAGCAGCTGGACTCCTAATAAAAGTGGAAACACCTGGGTACACCCATAAAAAGTTGAATTGGCGAAAGTTGTGTGGTTCATTTACAACAATGACAGAAGAAAAAAGAGTAGCTGCTAAGGCTGATTATGTACAACAAACACCTCAGGATTTGGTTCCTTGGTTGGAAGTTGAGGGTCATAGTTTTATTAACTGGCCTAATAATATGTTTAGTGCCTCTGTTTTAGCCCTTAATTCCCTGTGTAGTGCCTAAGGTCTTAAAAGCTTGCAAACAGCCACTGAAATCACAATAAGTCTCTATTTGCCTGGGACAACAGGAGGCAATGTATGGCAACTGCCTCTCTGAACAACTATCTCCTTTGCCGAGACCAGAAGAACTGGATGGTGTACAGCTGCTGAACATTTTGACCAAAGTTTCCACAGAAGAATCCTGATCAAATGGGGGAAAATTCCCATAGACTCCAGATTTCCCTGAGATAATCTTTAAACTTTGCTCTGGTTACCTAGTGCCGCTCTGACAAGAAGTATACCACAAATGGGATGGCCTTAACAAACAGGAGTTTATTCTTACAATTTGGAGGCTTTAAGTCCAAGTTCAAAGTGCCAAGCTCTAGGGGCTGGGTGAAAGCCCCTCAACCTTGGGGTCCAGCTCTGCCTCTTGCTCCAAGTCCACTGGAGTTAGAGGCATTTCTTCACTCAGACAGCTGCTGGCTGCTGAGGCTGAGAAGCCCAAAGTTGACAAGTAAAAAGGCACAGTCCCGATGTTACCAAACCACATGGCAGGCCATTAACTTAAGTCCATTTTAAGTCCCAAGGTCGGCATAGCATAGCAGGCTGCTGAGCAAAGGACATGGCTACATGCAGGGTCCAAGCGTGCCACAGGCTAGAGACCATTCCCAAGGCTTCTCATTATATACAGGAAGCAGACCACATCCCAAAGGCAGCTACTCAGCTGCTTGTGGTAGATCCCACCATGGAGTTGACTGCCAGTCTCATCATGGGGAATAACTACCACGAGCTGCCCAGCCACTCAACCAGGCCCAGCCAAGGTGACACACAAACTGAACTACCACAAACCTCAAACCAAATATATTCCCTAAAATCTTCTCAAAACTAAAATGTCTCAAAACTAGTAGAACTTAACTAGTACAAAAAAGTCTGCTTTGAGCATTGTTATGGATTGAATTATGTTCCCCCAAAATATGTGTCAACTTGGCTAGGCTACAATTCTCAGTGGTCTGGCAGTTAGGTAATGATGATGATGTGGGCTGATGTCAGGAGATTAGGGTGGGATGCAACAACCTTCTTCAGGTCATAAACTTGATCTGATGTAAGGGGAGTTTTCCTGCAAGTGTAGCCTGCATCATCTTTTATCTAACAACACATAAAAAGAGAATCCATCACGGAAGCAGGATCTCAGTACCACAAAGAAAGAAGAGCTGGGAGTACAATGTGTCCTTTGAACTGGGGTCCCTTCACTGAGAATCTCCTAGGCCCAGGGGAAGACTGATGGCAAGACACATGGAGCTCTCCAACAACACCAGGCTCACAGATGTTAAAAGAAGACAAGAACCTTCCTCCAAGCTGGCACAGAAAGAAAGCTTTCCTCTAGAGCTGGCACCCTGAATTTTGTCTTCTAGTCTCCTAAATGGTGAGAAAATAAATTTGTTTCTTAAAGCCATGTACCTGTGGTATTTCTGTTATAGCAGCAGTAGATAACTGAGATAAGCAGTATGCTCTTTTAAGAACTATCTATATGGGACAAACTCTCAACAGCAACTTAAAAGATTAGACAGTAACATTAGGGGCAGTGAATTTATGCCAGTGGGCATAAAGGCTCAGAAAAGAAGGGTGAGAATGGTGACATAAATTGAAGAATGCAATCAGTGTCACTAAATGGCACATTTAGAAACTTAAATTGGTGTAGGTTTTGCTGTGGTAGCATAGTGCCAAGGCACTTGACTGCTAACCAGAAGGCTAGCGGTTCAAACCCACCAGCCACTCCTCAGAAGGAAGATGGGGCAATCTAGTTCCATAGTGATACTGCCTTGGAAACCCAAGGAGGGGTCACTGTGAGTCGGGTCTGACTCGACAGCACATAACAACAACAAAGCCTCAACACAACAAAATATAAACAAAACAAAAGTGGAACAGCCTAAGAACTAAGAAAACAGGACTATGTGGATGTTAATTGCAAGAATATACTAATTGGGTTTGTATTATATTAATGGGAGCTCTGGTGGCATAGTGCCTAAGACATTTGACTGCTAACCAGAAGGCTTGTGGTTCAAACCCATCAGCCACTCCTTGAAAGGAAGATTGGGCAATCTATTTCTGCAGAGATACTACTTCAGAAACCCAAGGAGGGGTCGTTATGAGTCAGATTTGACTTGACAGCAGTGAGTGTGTTTTTTAACTATATTAATGACACATCAGCTAGCACAAGAGGTTTACAAAAAGAATGTAACATTTCACTGCCTCATTCTCTTCTTAAATCCTATAGATTGAGCCGTTCCAATTTTTACAAGAGATAATTCATCAATAAATATACTTCCAGGAAAAAATCTGGATTTTGATATTATAGGCTGCCTTTTCTTGAAATGAATAAAAAGTAATAGCTAACAAAACCACAAATGTTTGAGCATAGAGATAGCATCATCCTGTGTGTGCCACGTGGAGATAATATCTAAATTTCCAACTGATTTTACCAAAATATCTTCCCTTTTTGACATAGGAAAGTGAGGATCAAGCTTGGAAATAGGTTGGGAGCCCTGGTGGCTTAAAAACTGACATTCCCAAGCATCAGCTGCCACCAAGCTGCTCCCAGTTCACGGCCACCCTGTGTGTGTGAGAGCAGGGCTGTGCTCTATAGAGTTTTCAATGGCTGATTTTTTGGATGTGGATTTCCAGGACTTTCTCCCAAGATGCCTCAGGGTGGACTCAAACCTACAGCTCTGGGTCAACAACTGAGAGCGTTAATCATCTGTACCACCCAAGGACTCTTGAAGACAACCATAAAAGGGCATCAGAACCAAGGTAATAAAATACTGAGAACAAAACTATAGAGTAATAATAATTCTACTTTATATTCACTTGTATAGCATGCTGTAGTTTTTAACATTCTTTCATATATTCATCATTAGATTCCCACAAAAGCTTTGTGAGGTCATCAGAATAGATATTATTGCTGTTATTCTAGTTTAATTTATGAGACAACAAACTCAGATTGGTTAAGTGAATTTCTAAGGCAAGAGCCATACAGGTAGTACCCGACTTATGAAAGGGTTCTGTTCCAATGACTTTGTTGGTTTTGATAAGTCAAATGCCTCCTTTTTTCCCTTTTCATTATTATTACCTTTTATTATCAGTATCCTTATTAATCCAACCTTTATTTGTCTTTGGGGTGGGCATAAAAATGATAACACCAGCAAATTATGCACTGCCACACTATGTGTAGCTCATATTACTAACAAGAAGACATATTTTTCTTAAAAAAAAAAAAAAAAAACCCAAAATGGGTGGTTATAAAAATGTTTCCTCATAACTTGAATATGTTATAAGCCAGGAACTACCAGTATTGACAGTGTTAATAAACAGCAGCTTTACGTAATAATATTCTAATGTTGGTTGTTAGTAACTTTGTGCAAATCAGTTTTAATACTTAAAGTATAGTCAATTGCTATTTCTGGAATAGTATAAATGGGTAAATGAGTTAAAATAAATAAAGAACATCCAATACAATAAAATATCCAATCAGGGAAAATCCATAAAGAGGATTAGATAGCTTAAAATACTTGTTGTTGTTATGTGCCGTCGAGTCGGCCCCGACTCATAGC
>NW_006922028.1:491591-602370 GCF_000298275.1 Orycteropus afer afer | reverse complement strand
GGCACATAACAACAACAACACTCTTCACACAGGATAATCTTTCACTACTAGAAACATCAAGCTGTGTCCCATTCTTGATTAAAGCCCCATTTCAGTTAAAGTAAAGCAATTTGCAATTTAATTATAATAATACAAACTACAATGTAACTAAAGACATCATATGCATTTGTGCTGGATAGAGTAGTCAGTAAATAAAGCTTGCAAAGGGTAAATAAAACCAGGTGAGGGAGTTCATAACCTTGCTGAATAATGACAATCAAAATGGAGATCAGTCATTATCTAGCATATGCCTTGATAATGTGCAATAAAGCACACAACTGAGTTCCACTACCCTATATGACCACCAGACAAGGCTCTGTTCAGAAAAACACACAAAGAGAAACAAGTGATTAAATAGTTTACAGGTATGGTCGCTTTAAAGAAAACCAAAATTCTCATGAGTAGATCAATGAGCAACATCAAGATAAATGGAGAAGAGATTAAAGTTGTCAAGGATTTCATTTTACTTGATCCACAATCAATGCCAATGGAAGCAACAGTTAAGAAATTAAATGATGGATTGCATTTGACAAATCTGTTGCAAAAGACCTCTTTAAAGTGTTTAAGAACAAAGATGCCATTTTGAAGACTATGGTGCACCTGCCCTAAGCCATGGTATTTTCAATCACCTCATATGCATCTGAAAGCTGGACAATGAATAAGGAAGACTGAAGAAGAATCGATGAATTTGAATTGTACCATGGACTGCTAAAAGAATGAACGAACCTGTCTCAAAGGAAGTATTGCTGGAATGCTCCTTGGGAAAGAGAATGCTCAGATTTTGTCTCTCTAATTTGGTTGTGCTGTCATCAGAAGGGACTAAGGCCTGGAGAAGGATATCGTACTTGGCAAAGTAGAGGGTCAACAAAAAAGGGGAAAACCCTCAATGGGACGGACTGACACAGTGGCTGCAAACAAAGGTGGACTCAAGCATGGCAGTCATTGTCAGGACAGCTCAGGACCAGACAGTATTTCATTCTGTTGAACGTAGGGTTGCTATGAGTCAGTACCAACTGGACAGCACCTAACAACAACATGGTTGCTTAACATGAACAAGACTTCCTTCGAAGTAGGACAGTATGTGATTTGGATGCCATGCAAACACCATATTATATAGTACATATGTTTGTATATATCTGATACACATATATGAAAGTAACCCCCTTGCAAGTGCTCCAGCTCTCTGTTAGCACTTGGATGCTCAGGCTCTGCAGACTTGCACCTACAACTGGCTGTCTCTGGGCTCAAAGGTTGTAACTCACACCTTGGCACGAGGACTGCAGACAAGCCACAGGCAATCGCCATGGGAGCTGAGCATGGCTGCCTGGGTCGCAAACTTAATGCCAGCCCTGCCTCCTAGTGCCCTTACAAGCAAACTCCTCCTCCCCTGCTCCATAGACATATATGCGATCAGACTTTGGTGGTCGGACATTGACTAAACATTTTAAGGTGCATACCTGTATAGCTAAAACTAACTCATTTATCAAGACAGACAGAATAATTATTAGGAAAACCCAGACTGTGTGCCCTGTGATAGAAATGAATAATGGGAACATTAAATGCATTATTTTAAATTAGGACACACTTTAGGAAACCCAAAATCTAATAAGTCTACTGTACTTAGGTTTGAATTATACCTAGAAAATGGAAATGGTGAAATGCTTAATTTTACAAGCCACAGAGGTGATTTTTCTTACTCAGATTGGTGAAAAAAATGTATTGCTGATAGTAATAACAAGATCCGACATCAAACTTTGACATTTTCACATTAGAGAAATTGAGTTCTACCAAAATCTAATCTATTAAAAAGGCAATGATTTTCTTTTAGCAAAGATGTTATGTAATGTATGCATCTTCATTCTACAATTGTACTGGCAAAGCAAGTGTATTAGTCTAGTCAGGTACTGTGTATAACACCTAAGTTGTTGTTCAATCAAATTACTTATTGCTATTAAATAAACCTCCTATTAATTTATAACTTAATATGACAGCTCTTCAATAAATAATCTATTATGAATGTAGCAAAAGAGATAATTAAAAATAATCCCCACCTCCCCCCTAGCCCTGAATCAGATTTTGGGCAGAGTTCCTAAGGCAGTGCATGAGTAAATTATTTAGGTCTCTGCATATTCTTAGTCTGCACAAATATTGAAAATGCATTTTGGTTAATTAGTGTTTTGGCTTCAAATACATAGATCCCCCAGTTCAAAATACTACTTGCTTTAAGTCCAACCCAAACCAGAAACCAACTCACTGCCATAGAGTCGATTCTAAGTCATAGCGACCCCATTGGGTTTCCAAGATTGTAAATCTTTATGGAAGAAGATTGTCTCATTTTTCTTCCATGGAGCAGCTGGTGGGTTCAAACCACTGACCCTCTGGTTAGCAGTCAAATGCCTTAACCACTACACCACCTTTAAATCAAACCCAGTGAGCATTTATTCTCTCTCCTTGGCACAGACTAATGTTTGCCAATGACATATGTGAATGTGTTGTTGTTGTTGTTGTTAAGTGCCGTCGAGTCGTTTCCGACTCATAGCGACCCCATGCACAGCAGAACGAAACACTGCCCGATCCCGCACCAGCCCCACAATCCCTGCTATACTCGAGCCCATCATCGCAGCCACTGTATCAATCCATCTCGTTATGTGAATGTATAACATAACATATCAAATATACATTCAGTTTTATCAACCAGGTTGTGAATCCCCTGAGGGCAATGATAGTATCTGTTATCGTCTTGAGTAAAGTGAAGAGAAGCAGAAAATGTTGCAATACACTTAGGACCTGGCATGGAATCTTCATCCAAGCAGGGGTTCAAATAAATGCTTATTTATTTATTTTTTTTGACAAAGAAAAGATAAAGAAACAAATTATCTTTAGCCAATAACCTGAATACCAGAGGAATGGGAGCAGATAATACCAATAATTTCACATTTTTTTTGGCATACAGGAGTTGGCAAAGTGCAGCATCCATAACTATTTTCAAAATTGAGAGAGGAGAGCAAAATTATAATATTACAGCCAGCATAATTTACGCCTCTTCCATCAGAATTCTTGCCAAGAACTTCAAAGCCAGTCAACAGTGAATATGCAGATATTTTCGAAAGTATCCTCAAGGACCCTTTTCCTCTTTACAATCACTCCCTTATTCTGAGAAGCTAATTAAGAAAATATGATTTTGCCATATACACTTTTCCCTTCCCTTTTGACACTTGTGCTGGTGACAGCCTTAAAAAAACTACAGAAGACTCTCCATGCCAGCTGTCCTTAATCCCAGGCCCATACTGTGAAAACAGATTCAGAAGCAACAGCACATATGCACAGTTGACATGAACGGCACATCCTGCAATGTAATTATTCCAGGTAAATATGAAATGTTGTTCTCTTTCCCTACAGGAAATTTCTTCAGATGAGAAATCAGCTTCACAGCTGGATGGAGAGAGGGTTAGATGAGTGCACGTGATTGGGCACAGGGAGAGGAGGAATTTTAGTGGGATGAAATTACAATTAATTTTGCCAATGCTTATGTGTGAATTTGAGTAAATAACTGCTATTTAGTAAATGGGACTGAGAATGAATGGCATAGTCAATAATAATAATAAAAAAATCATGCAGGTTGCCAGGAACAAATTAAAAATATTCTTACTAATTGCCAAATGGTCACCTAATTTCTTCTAGTTTACTCTGAAAACATAAGTAAATATGACACACTATTTTTCACAATGGCAGTTTTCTTTCACATATACAATTTTTATTATCCTTGAAATCAAATATAAAAATCTTAATGTAAAATACTGTAATTACAATATAAGGTCTTATAAAGATTATTAAAGACCCCAATCATGAATTTTTAAGTTTAGATATGAAAGATAAGAAAGGACTAAGTATTTAATAATTTTTAGAAGTATTCTTTTATGTAAAGAAAAGTATATCCACTGTACACTAAAGGCTAGATTTAATTAAGGAGCAATCTACTTGGTAGACATAAACACTAAGTTAAATATATACTTTAAAATAATCTAATTTCTTATGTTTATTTTAAGAGTGTAATTAAAAGATAGGGTTGCTATGAGTTGGAATAGTATAGTACCTAAGGCACTTGACTGCTAACCAGAAGGCTGGCAGTTCAAACCCACCAGCCACTCCTCAGAAGGAAGATGGGGCAATCTACTTCCGTAGTGATACTGCCTCGGAAACCCAAGGAGGGGTCACTATGAGTCAGGTTTGACTTGACGGCACATAACAACAACAACAACAAGAACAACGAGTTGGAACAGACTTGACAGCAATGGATTTGGAATTCAAAGATACCAGCACCTTACTAGGAGCTCTGGTAGCATAGTGGCTAAAGCACTTGACTGCTAACCAGAAGGCTGGCGGTTCAAACCCACCAGTCACTCCTCGGAAGGAAGGTTGGGCAATCCTACTTCCGTAGTGATACTGCCTTGGAAACCCAAGGAGGGGTCGCTATGAGTCGGGGCCGACTCGACGGCACATAACAACAACAACAACAATAGCACCTTACTATAATTTACCTAACTTTCACAAAAATATAGGCCCACACCCCTCTCTAGAAAGCTCAGTAGACTTTTACCCAACACTTCATTGTGTTCCAGGGAAAAGAACAACTAATTCCACAGAATCTTGGGGTAGAAGGTTTGAGGTCTGGAATGTGGCCTTAGGTGTTAGATTTCTAAATATGATCCCTTGTAATATTACTGTTTCAAAATTATGTAAAAATCTATGTACACAGACATACACATTTTATGAGAAGAAAGCCAAGTTTTATCACAATCTCAGAGTGTTCTGGAAACCCCCAAACATGAGGAATATTGAGCAAGCCCGTATTCCAGTTTACAAATAAGCCCACAGATAGATCTAGAGTAGTCATCATAAAAGACCTAGAACCAGGTCTCTTGATATCCAATAAGCTCAGTGCACTATCACATCCATCTCTTTTTTCTCAGATAGTAGGGAAGGAAAACTGTGATAATTTTGCACAGCATTTTTGTGAGATTTTATTACAGGCAAAAGAGTAGTATCTTGGGCAAAATACTACTGACAAATTCAAAGTCTTGGAGGCTAATATGTTGTTGTTGTTGTTACATGCTGTTGAGTCAGACCTGACTCATAGTGACCCCTCCTTGGGCTTCCGAGGCAGTATCACTATGGAAGTAGATTGCCCCATCTTCCTTCCGAGGAGTTAGTTGCTGGTGGGTTTGAACCGCCAGCCCTCTGGTTAGCAGTCCAGTGCCTTAAGCACTACGCTACCAGAGCTCCCGGAGGCTAATATAGAAGGTCTAATCCAGAGCCATTGACTCAATTCTTACTTGCAGCGACCTATACGACAGAGTAGAATCGCCCCATAGGCTTTCCAAGGCTGTAAATCTTTATGAAAGCAGATTGCCTCATCTTTCTCCTGTGGAGTAGGTGGTGAGTTCGAACTGCTGACCTTTTGGTTAGCAGCCCAATGCTTTAACCACAGCACCACCAGAGCTCTTGATAGAAGATCTGCATGAGCTAAATTAAAAAAATGAAATAAAATCCTGAGCCTTCAAACTAATACCAAGCCAATCTCATATCCAATCGTGCCTTATGCCCCTACAGCATATTCTGTGATCTTCAAGATGACAGAGCAAGCCTTAGGACCTCTGAAGGGAAAAACTGGATCCTGAGATAACACATAATACAATGAGCACTAGGTGAATTTAACCTGGCCTAGAAGCATGGGCTAAGGAGCTCTTGTGGTGTAGTACCTAAGGGATTCGACTGCTAACCAGCAGGGTGGTGGTTCAAACCCACCAGCCACTCCACGGAAGGAAGATGGGACAATCTACTTCCCTAAAAATTTACTGACTCGGAAACCCAATAGGGGTTACTGTGAGTCGGAACTGACTCAATAGCAATAAGTTTGAGTTTGGAGAGGCTTGGGCTCTCCATATCTCACTGCCTCCATGCCTGTGCCCTACCTCTAAATACACCCCTCCCCCCCACACACACTACAGACAGGTAAAGAACAGTTCATTTCATGGTCGAGATATATGACATACAAATGAAAATATTTAACTGATTTATTAGCCAAAGAAAAAAGAAAATCATCCAACAATAACTAATTTAATGAGTAAAGTGTTTAGGAGAGAATGTCACTAAACTTACTAAGAAAACATGTGCATCAATCTTGCCAAACCACCCAATACAACCTCTTGGTGCTTTTAAAAAGAAAAAACTGTTTGTTTCTGTACATCAATATACACAAACACCTACGTACAAATTCTAACTCTTGCTATTTATTTACTGTATGACTGTGGTAGTTAAGGTTATGGGTCAACTTGGCCGGGCCTGGTTGAGTGGCTGGGCAGCTGTATGTAGTTATTCCCCGTGGTGAGACAGGTAATCAACTCCACGGTGGAATCTACTGGAGCAGCTGAGTAGCTGCCGTAGGGGTGTGGTCTGCTTCCAGGATATAAGAAGCAGCTTTGAGGAAGGTCTGCAGCTTTTCGCATGCTTGAATCCTGCATGTAGCTGAGTCATTGTTCGGCAGCCTGTCAGGCTGTCTGCTGATCTTGGGACTTTTAATGGACTTGAATCAATGACATGCTGTGTGGGTTGGTAATATTGGGACTGTGCCTTTTTGCTTGTCGACCTTGGGTTTCTCAGCCTCAGTAGCCAGCAGCTGTCTGAGTGAAGAAAGCCTCCAACTTCAGTGGGCCGGGAGCAGGAAGCAGAGCTGAAGCCCAAGGTGGAGGGGCTTGCAGCCAGCCCCTAGAGCCTAGCACTTTGAAATTGGACTTCTAGCCTCCAAAACTTTAAGAGAATAAATTCCTGTTTGTTAAAGCCACCCATTTGTGGTATTTTCTGTTAGAGCAGCATAAGGCAACCCAAACAATGATGTTAGGCAAATTACTTAATCTCTCTGTGACTCAAGTTCTTAATTAATAAAATGGGGGTGGGGTGGGTAACAGTGGTATCTTATTGGTTGTTTTGAGGATTAAACGTGGTAATGAGCCTAGAACAATGCCTCACGTTTTGGTAATAACACATCATTATCATTATGTATGCAATTGACTGGTATGGGGAGAAAGGAATTAAGAAATAAGCTTAAGACAAAATTGTTAATTAACAAATGCTCAAGCTTTCATGAAAACTCAAACTACTCCCTCAAAGAACATGAGGAAGTCTGTTCACCTCAGGTTTTTCTTGGGAGCCCATTTTCACGGACTTAGCATGAAAGGGTTCTTTACCAAAATGGGATAAAGTTAGATTGATTAGTCTGTGTCAATGGAGCGGCTCCTTCTTGCATCTGTGGGCTGAATGCAAAAAAAAAGAAAAAGAAAAACTTCTCCAGTGCTCCAGTCTCAGTTATAGCAACCACCTTGTATGGGGGATCTGATTGGTCCATGTGTTTTGGCCTCTGTAACATCTCTGACAAGTAACTTATCTGAAGTTAAGTGCCTTTAGGAAGTTGTTTCCTGAGAAGTGAAATGTTTTGATGACAACTTAAAAGATAATGTCTGGCTTTATCATGTTATCCCATGACAGGGACCTAGCTGAGACAACAGAACACTGAAAAGCTAATAGCTTTGAACACAAGAACAAGCCCTGAGACTCCCAATGGAGTCAATTAGTTACTGATACCATCTAGTGTCCACTTTCCACACCACAATATCAAATATTTCAACTTAAATATATTGTCAAAAATGAAGAGTTTTACCTTTTCATATTCAGCAATGCCCAAGGTATTCCAGAGGGAGTATGAAATGCAGGTAGCAATTTTACCCCAAGTTCCACTGCTTTCTTTCGAAATATCTGAAAAGTTAAATAGTTAAATAAGCTACTGTTCCAAGCAACATAAAACATTGTAATAGTACCAGTAGTAGAATAGTACTGTTCTACTTTAAAATTCTCTATACACGAAAAAGGAAAAGTTTCTCAAACTAATGGAATTATCTCCTTTTTTGTAAAGTATTTACTGAGTAAAACAAGGATGGTCCAGAAGGCTAGCATATTGCAGGGTATTTATTCTTAATCTTGGTTGTACATAAAAACCATGTGGCAGGGGGAGGCGGGGAATGATTTTAATAATATTGATGTCTGAATCCTACTCCTGAGATTTCTATGATTCAGAACATCATGATCAGAACTTTTGAAAGCTTCCAAGCGATGCCACACAATTCAAATGTTCAAGCCAAGCTGAGAATGGCCAACGTTGGAGAGTAAGTCCTGTACTGAGAATCAGGAGACCGGGCCCTGTCTCAGCTTCAGCACACTTTCTTGATGGGGCAAGGAGAAAGGAGATGTTTTAAAAAGACTTATAATTTTGTGGGAAATCTGTCTTCTCAGGCTCTTTCAGCTTTAACTTTCCCGTTCAGTATAGGTGACAAGGAAAGTACAGAGTTAAATTAGCTATTGATTCTGCCCACATGGAAATCAGGGTTTAGTAGGCAAGATAATACATGCACATACATACCTAGAACACAGATAAAATGGGGGAGACATGAAAAGCTTTATGGTGGAGACAACATTTAGATGAGGACTGTATGTAGCATTTAATTGGGGCTAACTAATAATAATAGGGATTGGCGTGAGAAGCAAAAGCGGAGCAGACATTCCCGAAGGGGTCACTGTAAGTAAGCACAGATGGAGGTAAGTTGGGCCAGTAAAAGAAATGGAATAGGTCTGTTTGCCTGGCAAAATGGGAATAGTGGTAAATAAGCTGGATATCTATATTTATATCTACCTGTATCTATAGCATTGGCCAAAATCATGGAGGGTCACGAATGTAAAAGGTTAAGAATCTTATTCTGTTAAGACTGGAAAATTCTGAAAGTTTTTGAGTTGATGTTGTTATGTGCCATCAAGTCAGACCTGACTCATAGTGACCCCTCCTTGGGTTTCCGAGGCAGTATGACTATGGAAGTCGACTGCCCAACAACCTTCCTTCCGAGGAGTGGCTGGTGGGTTTGAACCTCCAGCTTTCTGGTTAGCAGTCAAGTGCCTTAGGCACTACGCTATCAGAGCTCCCAGATTTTGAGTAGCCAATACATTTGAGCAAGATGTGTGTTAGCAAGATTGATTAGAGGATAGTCAGTCACAATTTTAGGTCACTGAAGAAGGACTGGAGCTTTGTTCCTTGTTTACAGGGCATGACTAAGCATGGCTGGCTGGAAACTTATTATTTCCTTCTGCTTCCTACTTAAACAAGGGAGACATGAGAGGGGCTGGGAGAGAGCTGAAAGGCATGGAGAATGGAAGCAAAGTGTTCTCCTAGCCTAAGGGCAAGCATTTGTTAAAGCTCCATCAAACAAGTCACGTGTGGCTTCTTTGGAGGAAAGTTTCTAAGAACTGCTTCAAGGGCTGAGCCTCTCCACAAAGAGTCTGAGTGCTTGGGCTCCCCAACGAGGATGATCAAGCAATGCCAGTGGTTAGGCTACCTCCCAAACCTTTCTCTTTTGGAAACTAATTCTCATTCAGTAATGAAAGTCAAGAAAAAAATGAGTTTTAACTCAGAAAAGGAGCATGAGAATGCTGACACAACTTGAAGGACGTAATCACTGTTACTAAATTGTACACGTAGAAACTGTTGAAATGGTAAATGTTTTGCTGTATATATTCGCAAAAACAAAATTTAAAAATTTAGGAAAGAAAGTGAGTTTTAATATAAAACTTTGGTTGACAGTCCATTTAGATAAGCTGACTTTTCTTGTATATAAATAAGGACAACCATACATTTACAATATACAGAAAGCAGTAAAACTAGAGGTAACTTTTTTTGGGGGGAGGGTATATCTTAAATTACTCTACAACTCCCTTCAATTTGGACACCTTCCTGTTTCAACAACTAATGGTATATGGATGTAAATGAGAAAGAAAATATATACCAAAGGTATATACCCTTCCTTCCTTTTTTCTGCCTTACTCTCCAGAATTCCAGGTTACTTTCCACCGTAAGGGTGTATCCAACCATTGTCAGGCCACCTGTTGACTTTCTGGTTTCTACCCAGCTTTTTAAGTTGCTAACTCCTTTTCAAGAACCTTACATAACACAGAAGTCAAACGATATAATTAAATGCTGTTGGATTATAACCATATGGTATGGAGTTAAGAGCTCACGCTTGGGAGTCACAATGCTTGTTTTTGAATCCTAGTTTTACTTTTTCAAGTTGGGTAATCTTGGGGAAGTTGCTTAATGTCTCTGTGCCTAAGCTTCCTCATCTATAAAATGAAGAAAAGAATAGTAGGGCTTACTTTTTAAAGGTTGTGGAGAGAAATAAATAAGTTGCTTTATTTAAAGAGTTTAGGACACACAATCTCGATTCAAAAATGGCAGTTGTCGTTTTTATAATGGTGATGCTAACAGGGATTTATTTTACCAAGAACTTTGTTATTTACTGCCTGAAATTCTTTCTTGTTTTGGGTTTTATCCAACTGCTGTTTTGGTGCCTTCTACTCAGATTTGTTCTCTCTTTCTCACTCTCTGTCTCTCATTTCTCTTACCCACCCCAAAACAAACAGAGCAAAGCAAACCTATACACACACAGAACAAAAATAATAAGGCGGTTGCTGTTGAGTTGATTCTGACTCATGGCAACCCCATGTGTGAAACAATAGAAATGCTCCATAGGGTTTTTAAGGCTATGACCTTTTGGAAGAAAATCACCAGGTCTTTGTTCAGAGATGCCTCTGCATGGGTTCAAACCACCAACCTTCTGGTTAGTAGCCAGGTGCTGCTTTACTGTGTATGCCTACAGGACTGCCTACACACACACACACACACACACACGTGCACATATAATCATAAGCATTTATTCTTAGAGGCTAATGGAAAGTTAAATTAGCATGTGTATGGTTTCTCTAGGAGTTCTGGTGGCACAGTGGTTAAGTGCTCTACCGTTAACGGAAAGGTCTGTAGTTCAAACGCACCAGCCACTCCATGGAAAAAAGATATGACAATGTACTTCTACTAAGATTACAGCCTTGGAAACCCTGTGGAGCAGTTCTACTCTGTCCTACAGGGTCACTTTGGTAGATATCTGCTTGACAGCAGTGAATTTTAGAAAAGCCATGTTGTTGTTGTTGTTGTCGTGTGCCATTGAATCGATTCTGACTCACAGCAACCCTGCAGGACAGAGTAGAGCTGCCCCACAGGGTTTCCCAGGCAATATATCTTCACAGGAGCAGATAGTCAGGTCTCTTCTGTAGGCCAACAATTGTCGAGCATTTAATTACTGCTCTACCAGGGTCTCCAAAGGACCCAGATAAATGCTAATTTAACTTTCCTTTTTAGTTCTAGCTCTGTACTCCTGTTTGTTTAACATTACAATTTTAATGTTTTGTTATTTTCTAAAACTTAAAAAGTCTAAATTGGTATCAATGATTTAATGTCCTGGGAAAATTTCCCCAGTTCCATTAGTGACACTACTGCTTGATCAATCCCTGGGACATGAAAGAGCAGGTGTTTTGACTTTTTAATTATTACTCTTCAGTTATCGAGGTACCAATATTAATTTCTCTGAAATGTCTCAAAAACAGTTCACTCCCTTTCCCTGTATCAGCATAGTCTATGTTTTCACCATCAGATACAATGAAATCATGTGATTAAAAAAAAAGGGGGGGAAGTCCCACCTACTCTCCCATGCTCCAGATTTTACCATTAATCTATACTTGTAGTACCCGTTTTTATCATACAATCTTCTTTTTGTCTATTTTCAGAAACATCAAGTCAAAACTGCTCTGCTAACTTTTCAAGTGGCTTAGTGCCTAAGGCATCTGACTGCTTACAGAAGGATGACAGTTCAAACCCATCAACCACTCTTTGGAAGGAAGACTGGGCAATTTACTTCCAAGGTGATACTGCCTCAGAAACCTAAGGAGGGTCCCTATGAGTTGGATCCAACTTGACAGCAGTGAGATTTTTTTTTTTTTTCTTTAAATGAATCAGGCTACTTATTATAAAACCATGATTACGGTTTTCTCAAAGACCACTGTGACTCCAGTTTGAATCTTCATGGTATGAAACATTCATTCAAATTCAGGCTACCTTATAATCTTTATTTGCAGTCCTGTCACCCTAACACACCCCATTTTAGCTCCTGCCGACCAATCTAAATTCACCCATTCTTCAAGACAAGTCCCAATTTCAGGTAAAGATTTTTGCCTTAATGAATTCCCACACTGACAGCCAGTACCATATAATACAGTTATTTGCTTACAGAAGGCAAGGTTCAGACGTCTACATACTTCCTCATGTTACTCTCTTATACTCCCAATTTTTTTTTTTTTTTTTCTTTCTAAAGGTAGGGAGAAAAACCTCTATTTCTCCTTCATTGCCTATCATACACACTCAACCCAAATTAGGTCATTTTTAATTTAAATTCATTGCTATCACCACAATGTTCCTATGAGATGAGAAGATATTTATATTGTCTGTTAACAGGTGAGGAAACAGAGGGACTTTCCCATCTCAGGGTTTTTGCTGTTGCTATTTTCTCTACCTGTGGTGCTCTTTCCCTAGCTCTGTATTTGCCTCATTTATTCTTGTCTTCAGGAATCAGTTTAAATTTCCTCTCTTAAGAGAGGGTTTTTCTAACAATCTCATGTCCAACTGGCCAGCCTCATTTATTGTCTTTCACATCATCTTGTTTATTTCTGTCCCACTTTCACATCCTAGTTACATTATTTGCTTACATGTTACTTGCCTGAGAACCCTAACTACATATAAGCTCTATGAGGGTATGGATATCATCATCTTTGTTGCTATACATATTCCCAGTATCCAGCAAAACAGCTGGTGCTCAATAAGTGGTCATTTAATAAATAAATGAATGAATCAGAGATTAATTAATGTATCTGGGCCACTGTATTGAGAAACCTTTGATTCTCTACTGTTTGCACAATGCTCCATCCTACTCCACTAGCTTCCATTATCTACAAATAATTATTTCAAGTGTTCTAGCATCTCAACCTGAGACACAATTACAAGATAATTATCTCAAGTATTCTAGAGTCTCAACTGAGACACAATTACAAAATAATTTTGGATGAAAACATTACTGAATGCACTGATGCTTTAAATGATATCACATGTGAATGTGAATCAGTTTGAATTCTGAACATTTCATGTGTCACATTCTCTTGAGATATGAAAAGAGATTACATTTTAGAGAGGAAACCAAGATCTTAAAGATAACACCTTTCTTCCTGAAATGATGAATATCTAATAAAATTCCAAACTAGCATATAAAATTAATATTGTTAAAAGAATGAAGGAGAAATGTCACAAATCATTCCAAAGAGTAATTAAGTTATAAGTAGCACAACCTGGAAAATATGTTGAAGAGCAAATTATCACAGAAAAGACACTAAATCATACTTCAGCTCTCCTTCAACTGGTAATGGGCATGATAGAGAGATGACTACAATCAAGGACCTGGATCATGGCTTTGGTTCTACCAATGCTTCAATGTGAGGCTTGGGTTGGTAACCTTATTTTTCCAGTTTTCACTTTTCCCTGTAAAATGAGAGAGCTGGACTGAGGATCTCTTAACATCACTTTAAAACCATCTCTTAACATCACTGGAAAAACTAGTACTCAGAACCGATAAAACTCGTACTCGAATGAGATTGGCAAAGAAGTAAAATCATTACTTTTTTTTTAAACATGTTGTTGTTGTTATACATACATTTGATTTGTCATCAAATTCTTAGTCAATTTTGGTATCAAAGAGTTGGATATACTGAGAAGGAATTTATAAATTTAAGAGAGCAAGATGAAAAGTAGAAGTTAATAATATGTAATCCTTGCTGAAAACAGAAAGACATTTTCTTATATTTTAATGGCCATTAAAAGAAAGTAGGGTGAGGAGGATCCAAGATGAAGGGCTAGGTAGATATATAATCCTGATGCTCTGCAACAAAGATTCAAGAAACCAAATGAAATGGATATGGACGACAATCCTAGAACCCAGAAATTCAAAAGAAAGGATGAAGGAGTACATCAAATACCAATTAGGGACTGAATGAGAGCAGTGAGCAAGGAGGCAAATGGAGTGCTGAACTGCCAACTGGCCCAGTGTAGCCATTTTGAATTATTGCAAACAGTGTTCCAATTAGGGCAAGAACCAGAGAACCAGCTCTGTTTGCCCAGGACTACCCCAGAACGCACATTAGCGCTCAGTGACCAGAGAGGTGAGATCTCTCCCATTATCCTGCAATCTCCCAATGACTAGAGGTGCAGCTCCCCACCTCCCTCATCCAGTGGCTGGTCAAAATCCTCCCACTACCAGTATTGTGCTGACACAAAGATAAAAATAAGCTAAAAAAATCAAAGGATGGAAAAACATCTATCAACCAAATGGCAAGCAAAAATGAGCAATATTAATTTTTGATAAAATAGACTTTGAGGCAAAAAAAAAAAAAAAAACAGTAAAAGAGGTAAGGCAGGACATTACATAATAATTAAAGGGTCAATTCAACAAAGACATAACCATAATAAATATTTACATACCCAATGAAAGAGCCCCAAAATATATTAATCAAACTTTAATAGAATTTAAAAGAGAAATAGAAAACTCTACAATAGTAGCAGAAGACTTCAATAAACCACTTTGATAAAGGACAGAACAACTAGGAAGAAACTCAACAAACATGCAGAACATCTAAATAATATAATCAACCAACCAGACCTCATAGATATATACAGAATGTTACTCAACAACAGCACAACACACATTCTTTTCTAGTGCACATGGAATATTCTCCAAATAGACTGTATGTTAGGGAAAAAATCTAGCTTCAATAAATTAAAAAAAATGAAACACTAAATATAATCATGAAATAAAAGTATAATAATAGAATACTATGAAGAACTATGGCAGCTCTGGTAGCATAGTGCCTAAGGCACTTGACTGCTAACCAGAAGGCTGGCGGTTCAAACCCACCAGCCACCCCTCGGAAGGAAGATGGGACAATCTATTTCTGTAGTGATACTGCCTCGGAAACCCAAGTGGGTGGGGGGGTCACTATGAGTTGGGTCTGACTCGACGGCACATAACAACAACAACATGAAGAACTATGGGAGCTCTGTAGGCTGGTGGGTGTGAACCACCAGCCACTCCTCAGAAGGAAGACTGGGCAATCTATATCCATAGAGATACTGCCTCAGAAATCCAAGGAGGGGTTACTATGAGTTAAACTGACTGAATGGCAGTGATTTTGGTTTGGTTTGGTTTATGAAGAACTATACTCCAATTTGAGAACCTAAAAGAAATGGACAAATTTCTAGAAACACATTACCTGCACAAACTAATACAATCTGAAGTAGATGATTCAAACAGACTATCACAAAAAAAGAAATTCCCCATAGCAATCCCTCAGATCATAATGCTATGAAATCAGAAATCAGTAACAGCAAGATCAAGGAAAAAAAATCAAATCCATGGAAACAGAGTAACACCCTGCTTAAAAACTACTGGGTAGTGGAATTCTTTGCATCAAATGACAATGAAAACACAACATATGAAAATCTTGGGAACATAGCAAAAGCAATGCTCAGAGGCTAATTTATAGCAATAAACACACATCAAAAAACAAGAACCTACATCAACATTCAACTCAGTATCTCCAATAATGAGAAAAAGAACAGCAAAAAATCCTACAGTCACCAGGCAAAAGGAAATAATAGATTCAAATAAAAATAAATGAAACAGAAAATAGAAGAATAAAGAATCTACAAGATTAGAAGCTGGTTCTTTGAAAGGATTAATAAAATTGATAAACCACTAGCAAATTTAATAAAAGAAAAGGAAGGAGAAGATGCAACTAACATGAATAAGAAATGAAATATGCAATGTCACAACAAAATCTACTGAAATAAAAAAGATAATAATACTACAAAGAACTATACTTCAACAAATTTGAAAAATTAGAAGAAATAGACAAATCTCTATAAACACACCATGTACTCAAACTAACACAATCTGAAGTAGATAATTTGAACACACCCATTGCAAAAGAAGAAAATGAACAGGTCATTAAAAAAACAAAACAAAACAAAAAAACTCCCAACAAACAAAGGGCTGGCCAAGAAGTCTTCATTGATGAATTCTACCAAATATTTGGAGAAGAACTGACACCAGTTCTACTGAAATTATTCCAGAATATAGAAAAGGATGGAAAACTTCCAAACTCATTTTATGAAACAAGCATAACCTGATATAAAAACCAGGCAAAGACATCACTGAAAAAGAAAATTACAGATCAATATACTTTAGGAACACAGATGCAAAACTTCTCAACAAAATCCTAGCAAACAGAATCCAACAATGTATCAAAAATATAATACATCATGACCAAGTGAGATTCACGCCAGATATGCAAGGATGGTTCAAATTTAGGAAAAGAATCAACATAATCCACCACATAAATAAAACTAAGGAAATGAACCACATGATCATATCAATCAATGCAGAAAAGGCATTTGACCAAATCCAATACAATCCAATTCTTGATAAAAACACTCTGCAAAACACAAATAAAAGGGAAATTCCTCAACATGATTAATGGCATATAAACAAAACCAATGAACAACAGTATTCTCAATAAGAGACTGAAAATATTCCCCTCATGAATAGGAAGCAGACAAGGATGCCTGTTATCACTCCTAATCAATACTGTATTGGAAGTCCTACCCCCAGCAATAAGTCAAGAAAGGGAATTAAAAGGCATCCAAATAGGCGAAGAAGTAAAACTATCTCTATGTACAGATGATATGATTCTACACAGAGAAATTTCCAGAGGCTCACAAGACCACTATAGGAACTGATGGAAAGATTAAGCAAAGTGGTAGAGTACAAGATCAACATAAAAAAAATCAGTCAAGATTCTTCTACACAAACAAAAAGAACTCTGAAAAGGAAATCAGGAGAACAATACCATATACAACAGCCACCCAAAAGATGAAGGACTTAGGAATAAATCTAACCAAATATACAGAAGATCTATACAAAGGAAACAGGAAAACACTACTGCAAGTAATCAGGAGAACCACATAGATGGAAGAAAACAGCAAGCTCATAGATAGGAATACTAAACATTGTAAAACCTTCAATACTACTAACGTGATCTACAGATACAATGCAGTCCCAATCCAGAATAAACCACCATTGTTTGAAGACATGGAAAACTAATCACCAACTTTATATGAAATGGAAAGAGACCCTAGGTAAGCAAAGTACTACTAAAGAACAAAGTAGGAGGTCTCACTATTCCCAAACTCAAAACCTACTCTACAGCCATGGTGCCAAAGCACCCTGTCATCAGTAAAATGTCTGACAAACAGACCAATGGAACAGAATTGAGAACACAGAGGTAAATCTATTCACCTATGGACAGCTGATCTTTGACAAAGGGCCAAAACCCATTAAATGGGAAAGTTTCTTTAACAAGTAGTGCTGGCAAAATTAGATATGCAGTTACAGATATATGAAACAGGAGCCGTGTCTTTCACTATACAAAACCAAACTCAATATGAATCAATGATCTACATGTAAATGTTAAAAGTATAAAGATCATCAAAGAAAAAATAGGGACAAACTTAGGGGCACTAATACATGGTATAAATACACTATCAAACATAACCAAAAACACAAAAATTGCAGAGACAAATTAGACAACTGGGACCATCATAAAAATTAAACATTTATGCACATCAAAAGATTTCACTAAAAGAGTAAAAGGAGAACCTACAGACTAGGAACATTTTTTGGCAATGACATATCCAACAAGGAACTTATTGCTAATATTCATAGAAAACTTCAACAACAAAAAGACAAACAATGCAATTTAAAAATGGGCAGAGGACATGAACAGATACTTCACCAATAAAGACATTCAGACAGCTAACAAACACATGAAGATACATTTGCGATCATTAGCCATTAAAAAAAAACATTGCCATCGAGTGGGATCTGACTCATAACGACCCCTCCTTGGGTTCCCGAGGCAGTATCACTACGGAAGTAGACGTCAAAACCACAACGAGATATCATCTCATCCCAGCTTTAATAGCAAAGTTCAAAAAAACAGAAAACAACAAAGGCTGGCAAGGATGTGGAGAGTGGAACCCTCACACACCGCTGATGGGACTATAAAATGGTACAAGAACTGTGCAAAATGTTACAGCGCTTCCTTAAATAATTGGAAACAGAAATATCATATGATCCAGCAATTCCAATACTAGGGATATATCTTAAGAGAAACAAGATCCCTGACATGAACAGATATATGTACACCCATGTTCACTGCAATGTTATGAACAACAACAAAAAGATGTAAACAACCTAAGTGTCCATCAATAAATGAATGGATAAACAAATTATGGTACATACACACGTGGAATACTACACAGCATTAAGGAACAATGTTGAATCTGTGAAACACCTCATACTGATGAACCTAGAAGACATTATGCTGAGTGAAATTAATACAAAAGGACAAACATTGTATGAGACTACTACTGCTAAAAGTCAAGAAAAGCTTTATAGACAAAGTGAAACATTGAAGGTTATCAGGGTGGGAGGGAAATGGAGGGTAAATCAAGTGGAGGGTAGAGACGTATTAACTGTATTAACTAGGGTGAAGGGAAAGGCAATATACAAAAAGGCAGAGGTTTGTACAAAATATTGGATGCAGAGGAAGACACAGAGAGGAGTACAAGAGTTAAAGGCAACAGAAATTGTGGTAGTTATGTTTGTGTGTCAACTTGGCTGGGGCCTGGTTGAGTGGCTGGGCAGCTGGTGGTAGTTATTCCCCATGATGAGACTGGCAATCAACTCCATGGTGGGATTCACCACAAGCAGCTAAGTAGCTGCCTTTGGGATGTGGTCTGCTTCCTGTATATAAGCAGAAGCCTTGGGAATGGTCTTTAGCCTATGTCATGCTTGGACCCTGCACATAGCTGTGCTATTGTTCAGCAGCCTGCTATGTTCTGCCAACCTTGGGACTTACAATGGACTTAAGTTAATGGCCTGCCGTGTGGTTTGGTAACATTGGGACTGTGCCTTTTTACTTGTCAACCTTGGGGCTTCTCAGCCTCAGTAGCCAGCAGCTGTCTGAGTGAAGAAACACCTCTAGCTCCAGTGGGTTGGGAGCAGGAGGTGGAGCTGGACCCCAAGGTTGAGGGGCTTTCACCCAGCCCCTAGAGCTGACACTCTGAACTTGGAGGTAAAGCCTTCAAACTGTAAGAATAAACTCCTGTTTGTTAAGGCCATCCCATTTCTGGTACATTTTCTTGTCAGAGCAGCACTAGGTAACCAGAACAGAGATGAATACTATTACATAACAATCCTGATGTAACAGTACTAACAATAATTTGTGAATGAATACATAGACAGACACTCAAACTGAACAACAGTAGGAAGGTGAATGAGACTACACCCATGAATATATAAAGGTTTGACAGAGGATTTCTCTACCTATGTATTTATATGTGTTACAAATATATCCAAGAATATAGTAGGGCATCTATCTAGAGGGAAAAGTTATATAAAATTCTTAGTCATAACCAAACACCTTGAGTGAATCAGTTGCTGGGCATGGGGGCTCAGAACCATAATCTTGGGGGACACTAAAGTCAATTGGCATAACATAAGTCTTTTTTTTTATAAACAAAAAAACAACCAAATTCACTGCCGTCGAGTTGGAGTCGACTTATAGCGACCCCTCCTTGGTTTTCCGAGGTGGTATCACTATGGAAGTAGACTGCCCAACCTTCTTTCCGAGGAGTGGCTGGAGGGTTTGAACCGCCAGCCTTCTGGTTAGCAGTAAAATGCCTTCTACATCCTATTTTGGTGAGTAATGACTGGGGTCTTAAAAGCTATGAGCAACTACTGGTTTCTCCTTGCCTGGAGCAGAGTGAAGAAAATCAAAGACACATGGAAACAGTCCAAAGGATTAATGGACTACAAGAACCCCAACATTCATGACCATGAGATCAGAAGAACTAGATGGTACCCAGCTACCAGTGCTGAATGCTCTGAAAGGATATGAATAGGAGATCCTGGATAGAGTAGGAGAAAACCATGGAACAAGACTCAAGATAATAAAAAAGCTCAGACTTACTGGTCTGATAGAGTGGTAGAACCCCTGCGACTGTGGCCTTTAGACACCTTTCAAGCTTAGTACTGAACTCACCTCCGTGGGTCAACTTTCAGCCAAATGACAGATAGGCCTATAATGTGAACAGTTACCAAGAAGGTACACACTTGTTGGAAAAATCAAAAGGGCAGCATTTGGCCAGGGATAGAGCTCATAAGGCAGGATAGGAAAGAAGGATGGATGGAAACAGTAAACACAGGGAGGAAGTGGGAAGAGTGCTATTACCTTGTGGGGATTGCAGTCAATGTCATGAAGCAAAGTGTGTATGAACTGTTGAATGGAAGAGTAATTTTCTCTGTATATTTTCATCAAATCACAATACAAAGAAAACAAAAAATGTGAATGCACTGTTGAATGGAAAATCTATTTACTCTGTCAACTTTCACTCAAATCACAATCAAAATTATAAAAAAGCAAGAAAATAGGATTATTGTCCAAGTAGCACCAATCATTTTGTGATGGGCAGACATTTTAAAGACCAACAAGAATCTTCTAAAAGATTTTACATTATAGAGACCCTGACTAAACTCACAGCAAACTTGAAAACTAATATAATTGGCTTATAGACAAACCAAACTCACTGCCATTGAGTTGGATCTGACTTACAGCGACCCTCCTGGGGTTTCCAAGGTGATGTCACTACAGAAGTAGATTGTTCAACCTTCCCACTACTCAGAAGTAGTGGCTGGTGGTTCTGGTTAGCAGTCAAATGCCTTAGGCACTAGACCATGATGAAATAGCTTCTATGATAATCTCTCAAGCATGTAACTAACAAGTAACTTTAAATTAAAATTTTTATTGTCTGAAGTTAAGAATTTCAAAATAACTACATCAAAACTGAATCTTTTCATTACATGTAAGCAACAGCATCACATTTTTAATGCTTTTTTTTAAATCAATGTTTAAACAATTACAAATTTTAAAATCTATCATGTAAAATTACTTTTTACTTTACCCTTACAGATAGGATTAGACAAATCTGTAAACAACATGTAGGCTTTCTTTGCCTTTCTAGTTTGCAGTTCCCTAAAGAAATATACAAGAATATTTACATGCCAGAGCAAAGAATAAGGAAAGAAGAAATGAAAAAGAACAGATGGATCTGGAAAGAAACATTTTCAGTTCAGACATGTTTTAGTTTGAAATACACAATCAATAACGAAGCCTTTCTTCAAATGCTTCTGCTGAAAACTTGACTGTTAAAGGATCAAACACTGATTCCATTCCCCATTAGTATAAGCAGAGTTTACCTATTACTCATTTTCATTACATAAAGCTTTCAGCAAAAGATGCCATGGACAGCATATATCTTCAGCTGAAAATAACTGAAATAACATATACATTGTTAGCCGAGTTGATTAACTCATACATAATAAGGGCTAAATTCTATCACTTAACCCATACAGCTACTCTGGCTTTTCAAATTACAGTGGAACCTGGAAAGGTTTAGAAGCTCTGGTGGTGCAGTGCCTAAGGCATTTGACTGCTAACCAGAAGGCTGGTGGTTCAAACCCACCAGCCATTCTTCGGAAGGAAGATTGGCAATCTACTTTCATGTGATAACCTCCTCGGAAACCCAAGGAGTGGTCGCTATGTGTCGGATCTGACTGAACAGCAGTGAGTTTTGTTTTGCTTTTGGTTTCTCTAAAGGTTTAAATATCAAGGATAAAACAAAAAACCAAACTCACTGCTGTCGAGTCGCATCAGAGTCATAGCTACCCCTCCTTGGGTTCCCGAGGATGTATCACTGCAGAAGTAGATTGCCCAACCTTCCTTCTGTGGAGTGGCTGGTGGGTTTGAACCACCAGCCTTCTGGTTAGCAGTCAAATGCCTTAGGCACTATGCCACCAGAGCTCCTCAGTTAAGCTAAATAGCTAGTGCAATTTTAAAAAGAAGTTGCCTTTATACCACCCCCTAATCAAAATGAATAAATGTTGATAAATGAATAAATACAACCTTTCTTTTTATTTTGATATTGATTTTTCCTCAAAGAGGGCTCCAATTTCATTCTCCATGTCCTGAGTGGCTCTTCTGGTGAGAATTTCAGGCTGTTATTCAGAGCAGCTATATCACCAGCACCCATTTGGGTGGCCACCGATGCCACCTATTCTTGGAACTGGTCCTGTGTTTTTCCTGAGCCAAAGCCAGAGTCTATGTTGTGTGGTGATAGGTACAATGAAGTGTGGGTCAGGACTGCTACTCCCCAGTCCTGCCACAATGAAGATGGGTTACTTCACTTCTCTAGAACCTTACCTTCTCTTTTGTAAAATGAAGGCCCTGGACAAGGTACTTTCTGAGGTACTCTTCTGCTCTATAAGTTATGGTTTTAGGACTTGAACACGTACTAAGTGTTTGGAGTCCCTGGGTGGTGCGAAGAGTTAATGTGCTCAGTTGCCAATTGAAAGGCTGGTGGTTCGAGTCTAGCCAGAGGAGTTTTAAAAGAAAGGCCTGGAAATCTACTTCCAAAATATCAATCACTGAAAATCCTCTGGAGCACAGCTCTATTCTGACACACATGGGATTGCCATTAGACAGTCAACTCAATAGCAACTTTTCTTTCTTTCTTTTAACTATATGCTTATCACTGTGGCGAGAGATATAAGAGAGATACACAAGAGAAATCAGATCTCTGATCTTAAGGAACTTACAACTAGGAAGACAAGTCAGCACTATATGGAACTTTTCTGAGTTGAAGGGACAAGAAGGATATACAACAGATGACACCAGGAAGCAGTACATTTGACTTCTGGATAAAGATGGCTGTCTGAAAGAGGAAAAATCTTGAGAAATAATTAAAGTCTTTTTAAAAAAAAGTTTTCTCAAGCAAATGTGTATAACTTTTGTTGTAAGAGATATTGGGGGGCTTGGTTTGTAGAAAGGAAATAGGATACTGATGGAAAGCTTTGTCCCTCTTGTAATGCAAATCAACCTCTAAACTTAGAGCTGGAGAAAAAAATAAACTACATACTTGGCTACCTACAAAACATTCTCATCTGAATTCAATATAGAAGTTAAAAATTCATAGAAATGGAGCAAAAAGCCAATTGCTATATAGCTCTTGTGCTTAGAATTATCCTTACGTGTATCATACACTGTATTATCTTAGATGTTCTAACTCCTAAAGCACCTGGCCAACAAAAAGTAATAGAACAAAAATCCAAGCCATTATTCACTGCCTAAAGATGGGCGACTGGCTGCTCATTCTGTCTCAATTTAGGTTTAAAAAAATGGGCAAATCACCAACATTATGTTTATAAAAAGATGCAGTGTAATAAGTATGCCATAAGTATGGCAAATAGTTTCTGAACACAAATTTAACATCAAAAAGAAAGCATCTCTCTCTCTCTCTTTTTTTTAATAATGCTTCCTAAAGAGACCGGTAATTATGAAAGTATGGACTCTGTCTATGATTTGAAACAGAAATTTGCAAATCCACCACCACATAGCAGAGGCTGTGAGTATATGATACCATAGTGTTAAAATGGGACTGTTCTATTTGCTATTACCTTTCCAGATAGACAGCACTTATCATTTGAAATTCACAGAATCCAGGCTTGGAAACATTTGTTCAATAAAAGAAGAAGCAAAAATGAGTGTCTCATGAAACAAATACATTGTGATTCCCTGGCATTTCTGAGCTAAGGTGCATTGGTCAGTGAATTTTTGCAGAAAATGAACCTCACATTCAGAAGTTCAAAACACTTAGAATATCAAAACATTTAGAATTTAACCTGTTTACTGTATCAACTTTTAAAACATGTTTATCTACTGTTTTGATTTAGTGAAACACAAAATGATGGTAACTATCCTGCAATCTCAGCTTCACCATCATACGTAAAAACACAGAGCTGTGTCGAGGTGACACAATTTCTCATTATTAGCTGAACACACTGTACAATCCTGAGGCCTCACTTAAAGCCCTGTATGTGTTTCTGAATATGTGACTAAGGAATCATTCTCTCAGGCATGAGCTAATTTTGGTTAAACGCACAAGGGCTTATTTATTTATTTATTTATTATTTATTTTTTTTTTTAATTGTGATTTGGGCGAAAATTTACAGAGCAAATACACTTTCCATACAGCAGTTCACATATACTTTGTCTCATGACATTGACCACAATTTAGCACAATGCAACATCTCCTTTCCTACTTTCTCCCGATAGCTACCTCTTCCCTGTGTCCATCCCTCCATGCACTCCTACCCCCTGAGCTGTCTCCCTGTGCCTAAGCAGCTCTTCTTTCTCTCATGCTTATTCTCTCCAAGGAGTGTATTTACCTCAGGTAAATGCTTAGCTGATATGCCTGTCAATTATGCATAAGGGCTTTTTAAAGAGCAATAATAATTATCTACATCATCATTCTTTGCTATATGATAGTGGTTCCCTCAGGAATAATCAAAGGAAATTAGACTTTTGGTCCATACACTATAAGTCCCCCAAATTACTGAACTTTCACATCTGCCTTTTATAGTCCTATTATTTCCTTCCGTTATTAGCCACTAGTTCATTATAATGAAGACTTGTCACTAGTATAGTATATTTTTGTCCCTTCTGAATTGCTGCCTAAGTTTTATAAACAGGTTGTCTAGATGAGGGCCTTTAGACATGTCTCTTCCATGTCAATCCTGTAGTAAAGAGCATGTGCCTTTTTTGTCAGATGACTGAATTTGAAATATTACCTCTATAATTATAAAACGCTACAGGTATGAAAAAGCAAAGTAGTATATTATTGAAATAGTGTATTAAATGAAATAGTAATTATTTAGCAGCAATAGTTTACAAATCTATAAAGCAAACCTCTGGTAGCATAGTGGCTAAGACACTTGCCTGCTAACCAGATGTCTGGCGGTTCAAATCCACCAGCCACTCCTCGGAAGGAAGGTTGGGCAATCCTACTTCCGTAGTGATACTGCCTCGGAAACCCAAGGAGGGGTCGCTATGAGTCGGGTTTGACTCGACGGCACATAACAACAACAACAAGTATTTATGTGCATGTAAGTTTTGTTTGCTATTTTTTTTCTTTTTAAAATACATAATGTAAGCTATTTGATCATCATTCTATCTAAAGAAATGTAAACCTACTTGGTGGGCTGGTGGCCTCTGATTTCCGTAATAACCTTTCTTTTTCATATATTATACACTAATATATCTAAACTGCCTTTGGGCACAGAGGTCATAATTTTATGTCAGTTGATAGATAAACATGTTGAGTTATCAATGGTGAGTATGCTGGACAGAAATTTGGCAGCATTGCTATTTTTGTCTTATGTTTGTGTTCCTTGGTAAATTAATTAACCTATTTGTCTCAGTTTCCTCATCTAAAAATTGGAGAACTATTGACCTTTACAGCTCAGAAAAGTTCTCTCTTTTGGTTTTTCTTTTTTCTCAAGCCAGTACTATATTTTTATGTTTTCTCATTTTATAATGACGATGATCTCTTTACTGGAAAATCATAAAATTAGGTAGACACAAAAATTTAGAATCTCATTAATCCTACCTACCCAGACATAATCATTGTTAAATCTTAAATGTCTATCGTCCTAACTGGCCTTAGTTGTTTCTTTTTTAAAATGGCATCATTCCATATATATTATTTTGTAATATTTTTAATCTACCCACTCACTTCACCTACAGTAAACACAACATGCTATATCAGGACTCAACAAACTTTGCCTGTAAAGAGTCAGCCAGTAAATTTAAGGCTTTGCTAGCTATGTAATATTCACATCTCATATTTTCCTCCTTTTTTTTCTTTTGTTCTTTAAAATGTAAAAACCATTCTTAGCTGTTAGTACAAAAACAGGGCTCAGGCAAAAGTCAGCCAGAGGGATATTGTTTGCTTACCCATATTCTACATAGGAGACAATGGTTAAAGTGCTCAGCTGCTAAACTAAAGGTCATCAGCTCAAACCTACCAGCCACTCTGAGGGAGAAAAGACCTGGCAATGTACTCCCATAAAGATTATGACCCAGGAAACCCTATGGGGCAGTTCTACTCTGTCTGTAGAGTTGCCATGTGTTAGAATCAACTTGGCACCAAACAACAGCCAAGTGCACATTAACTTGACTGAAAGCATTTATAGTATTTTCCATTTAAATTAAGAAGTAAAATATTTTCCCAGGACAGCACTGTTTTTAATAGATCAGTGTTACATTATTATAGCACCATAAACAATTGACTAAAACAATGCCTTGTATTATTAACAATCATCACCATAATGTCAAAACACCACAGAACCCAAGACTTTTCTTAATAGAAGTTCCTAAAATATCAAATGGAAAGAATTTGGAAGGATTTCCTCTTTAAAATTCCAACATAAATAATAACAGGAAACAATTTATCTTGTTTATTTTGGCCACTCTTTTACTATCAAATGCTTTTTAAAGCTACGAACACACACACTCACACATCCCTCAACATAAACTTTTCAAATTATAAACTTTCAAAAAGGAACGACTATAATTTTGACCTTTTAAAAATGTCAATTCATTTATTCAACAAATATTTACTGAGTGCCTGTGTACTGCATGCCAAGTTGCCCGGGCATTTGGAATACATAAGTAAACAAGATAGCTGTCGTCAATGAGTCATAATAACACTTATTTTTGAAGTGTGTCACTGGAAAGACATCCACAGAGTAGTACATTTGATACAGAGGAAAGTATCAAACAATAACTTCATTTCCTCTCCAAAAAGAAATGAAGGTGAATGTAATATTGTCGTGGGCACTGCATAAGGCAATCAGACAATTCCTTGCCATTGGTCTTATCATGTAAAATCGGCAAAAGTAGAAAGACTATGGCAGCAACTTGTTGAGCAAGTTGTCATTTCCATGCATTTAAAAAAAAAAAAAAAAAAAAAAAAACCTCACTGCCGTCGAGTTGATTTCGACTCATAACCACTCCTCCTTGGGTTTCCAAGTTGGTATCACTACGGAAGTAGATTGCCCAACCTCCCTTCCGAGGAGTGGGTAGTGGGTTTGAACCGCCAGCCTTCTGGTTAGCAGTCAAAATCCTTAGACATGAGAAGATCTTAAATTCAGCTTCTGATAAAGTAGATAACCTACAATATGATTTATGAACATCATAAACCAAGCCAAATCTCACTGTCACTGAGTCGCTCCCGACTCATAGCGACCCCCTTTGGGTTTCTGAGGCAGTAAATCTTTATGAAAGTAGATTGCCCTATCTTCCTTCCGCAGAGCTGCTGGTGGGTTTGAACTGCTAACCTTCTGGTTAGCAATCAAATGCTTTAGGCATCACACCACCAGAGCTCCTTTTGGACATCATATGTTCATCTTTTCTTCTGCATCTGGTCAATAGCTTGAAAGCTATCATTCAGATGGGAATTACTACCACTAGCCAAAAAAATAGATCTATTAGATCTGTTCAAAAGAACTAGCTCTGAGAGAAAGAGTGGGAGCAGTACTGTGTATTTAAAAGATTTGAGTTAGAAGCATAGTGGAGAAAACATGAACAAATATCAGAACAAATTGAACCAGACTCACTGCCTTTAAGTCAATTTAGACTCATAGCAACCCTATAGGTCAGAACAGAACTGCCCCATAGGGTTTCCAAGGCTGCAAACTTTACAGAAACAGAATGCCACATATTTCTCTCCTGGAGATGCTGGTGGGTTTGAACAGCTGACCTTTTGGTTAGCAGCTGAGCACTTAACCACTGCACCACCAGAGCTCCTGAGTAAAGATAAAAGGAGAATGAAGCACAAGTGACTGTGAATGGGCTGCAGTCCACTCCCAGGGTCGAGCGGCAGACACAGACTATTGATGAAATCCATAAAATCAAGGTATGAAAGAAACAGGACTAAAGCTAGTTTAATGTTAAATAAACAATGCGTGAGATAAAAACTTAATAAAAATGCTGAAAATTTCATCCGTTATAAGTTAGAGTAGGAGTGAGATACTGCTACTCTGGTCCTAATTTTAGTCACTAAGTTTGTGCTGTTGAAGATAAATGACTGGTTGGGAAAAAGAAATGATCATTTTTACAATTTGTGATAGAAAAATAAAAACAAAAAAATTCTGGCATAGTCCAATATGAATCTTGGACTTTAAGGAGACTTTAAAAGGCTCTTGAAAAACATTTTCATTGTATATTAAGGAAAGAAATTGGTGTCATGTATTCTTTAGGGAGAAGAGGGCTTTGTTATCTGCATAATTTAACTGGTGTTTTCTTCAATATGAATGAAAGCCCAAATAGCTTAAAGCTGCATTCAATACAATGTTTGCTAGACTTTAGGAAAGGAGGTTTATTCTGATCCCTAATAGAGGAAATGGTTCCCTGTTTTTGACCTAGGCATTGTTTCCTAAACAACAGTGAAAGCCAAATCATGATGTCTATTTTCTTGGTTCATTTTTTAAAAGAAGGAATCCTGTTCATTGTAGAGAGGAGGATTTCTTGGTCAACGTTTCTCAAAATGTGATCCTCAGATCAGCAATACCAGCATTAGCTGGGAACTTAGAAGAAAACTTATCAAAAGACTTATTGCATTGGGCAAATCTGTTGCAAAAGACCTCTTTCAAGTGCTGAAGAGCCAAGATATCTCCTTGAAGACTAAGATGTACCTAACCCAAGTTATGGTATTTATAATCACCTCATATGCATGTGAGAGCTGGACAATGAACAAGGAAAACCGAAGAAGAGTTGATGCTTTAGAGTTGTGGTGCTGGCAAAGAATGCTGAAAGTACTGTGGATTGCTAAAAGAACTAACAAATCTGTCCTGAAAGAAGTACAGCTGGAATACTCCTTGGAAATGAGAATGGCCAGACTTTGTCTCACCTACTTTGATCATGTTGACAGAAGGAACCATTCCCTGGAGAAGGATATGCTTGGTAAAGCAGAGGGTCAATGAAAGAGGGGAAAGCCCTCAACAAGATGGATTGACATGGTGGCTGCAGTGATGGGCTCAAGTATACAGTAGGGATTGTGTGGCTGGCACAGGAGCAGGCGAGTGTTTCGTTCTGTTGTACATAGGGTCGCTATGAGTTGGAGAGGACTTGAAGGCACATAACAAGAACAACAACAAATAAGAAAGGCAAACTATCAGGCCCCATCTAGATGTACAGAATCAGAAACTCTGGGAGTGGGGCCCAGAAATCAGTTTTTTAACAAGGCCTCTAGAGATTCTGATATACACCATCATTTGAGAAACAATGCATTAGTTTTTTAATAAGAATAGGAAATGAGCTGATTGGAAGCAATACCCAATATTTGTGCCATACCACAGGTATTATACTGTTTCTGCAGTGAACCTAGCAAAAATCTTTAATAATATCTAAGTTTAGCAAACAGTATGAGAGGTATATGTCACAGGATGTGGAATTCACAGCTTTAACAACTAACTCTTCTTTTGGTGTTAGCCTGATACTCACTGCCATCTAATAGATTCTGACTCATAGCAACTGCCTTTGTGTTTCCGAGGTAGCAAAACTTTATGAAAGTAGATTGCTCAGTCTTTGTTCCATACAGTAGCTGGTAGGTTTGAACCACCAATCTTCTGGTTAGCACTCAAATGCCTTAGGCACTATGCCACCAGAGCTCCTTTAGTTAAAAGCAAATGGGACAGCCAACTTCAAAACAAATGGCACATCATCACTGCATAATTCTAGTCTTTATGTGCTTGCCACTGTGGTTTAGGAGCTTATTTTACTGTTAAGTCATGTCTCTAAGTCACTTAATAGCATTAGAATGAAAAGATATAGTCAAATTTATGAGGCCAAGAATGAACCTCCTGTGAGTACTTTATACCACATGGAGAATCTAATTATTGGTTCACAACACAGCATTTATTAGTTTTTCCCTCCTCTTTACAGACTCCTTGTTGCAAATCAGCACACAATAGTATCCAGTTTTAAAGGGCCATTTATACGTAAAGTAGCCCCTTTATCTATTAGGTCACAGGTAAAATAACTGTTTTAGCATAGGACTAATCGTACAAGGTTAAAAAAACTTTTCAAAAGTAATTATTTTTCAGTTGTGAGAGCTATCTATGCCAATACTGTAGACCTGAAATAATATAATTGAGAAATATTTCTAAAATCAGGCGTGCCTTAAATTAATAGTGAAGAAGATGTATGTGTAAATTTCTCAAGACAAGTTTTTGGCTTCCTTTCATTGAAATATCTTAATAAGCAAGTCAACAGGAAGGAAAGGGAAACTAGTGAATATATGTAATTATTTCTTGATCTCTAGATCCCTCAGGAAACTTGGAAGATTTAAATAAGTAATTATTTTTAAAAGTTTATGTTAAGGTCTTTGCAAACTCTCACACAGGCTAAATTTCATTTAGCAATGATTGGTTAGAATCTGCAAATGGGAAAAAAATGATCATATTGATTTTGTGCTGGCTGAATAACTTTTTAAATTTGAAAAGTGATAATAAAGATTTTCTACTAAGAATTGCAAATGTATTCACCTAATTAGAATTATAACCACTGACCATATACATTTTAGTAAAATGGACTGTAAATCAAACATTTTAAGGCAAATTCTCTTTTTTTCCACATGTCTGTCTTACTTTCTTTACCTTCCTTCTCGCCTCCTTTTTTCTTCTTTTTTCTCCCTTTCTTCCCTTCCTTCCTAAATGTCTTCCTGTTTATAGTTCTTTCAATAATATACTCTTATACTTCAAATGACTGATAAAATTTCAGTATATGAAGAACAAAAAGAAGTTTCATTTCAAATTAGATCTAATATTCCAAATATATTTTAAAGTGAATGAATATTCAGACATAAACTATAAAATGTAAAAAAATCCTTTGTTTATATTATTGTCTATATTAAGCTGTTTAAATGGGATAACCACCTCTGTGATAAAAATAATCACTTAGTGATCATGTCCAACTGCAGTGTTGCCAGAAATGAGGATGCTGAAGTAGGCTTCCAGCCATATAACTTCCCAAAGACTGAGCTGCATAAACGATTTTGGCTAAGTAGTAACAGCTGATGTATAGCACTTGCTTTACATCCTAATCCAGTGGGAGTCCCTGGGTGGTGCAAAGGCTTAATGTACTTGGGTGCTAACCAAAAGGCTGGAAATTGTAGTTCACCCAGAAGCATGTTGGAAGAAAGCCCTGGCAGTCTACTTCTGAAAATTCAGACTTTGAAAACTCTGTGGAGTACAGTTCTACTCTGACACGCACGGAGTCACCATGAGTCAGAATCAAACACACATCTACATCCACTAAATCACTCGTACCCCAACATCCCTCTGAGGTTAGAAAGTTATCGTCCCTATTTAAGTTCACACAAAGCCAGTAAGTGGTAGGGTTGGGATTTGAACACTACCATATGGTACCAGAGTCCATGGTCCTGACCACTACTCCACACTGAAACAGAGTTTTATTTAGGACAGTCCTGAACAAAAGTAGTATTTGTTATAAATTAAGAACAAAACAATTAAAGAATTGCTTGGTGTCCTCTCCTAATATAGATTATACCACAGCAGATGCTACTTAGTATGTAGTACTAAGCCTATGACTTGAATACCTACTGCCACACCTGAAAATGGTAAACAAAACCTGTTTCAACCTTTGGGCTGTCTGATAAAGTATCAGCCGGGCAATTTCTCTCCCATAAAATAAGATCTTCCCTCTTCTGCTTTCATTCCAAGATATCTGCATATCTGGACTATCTATAGCTAGCATTGTACAGCAACACGCACAACTTTACATTTCAGCAGGAGGAGTCATTGTGTTTACACCGAAAAATCAGTTAAGAAGTTTTAAATCATGGGAAAGAAGCTTCTGCTCCACCAATTTCCTCAGTTAATACACATTGTGAACCTGAAAGTCAGTGTATCACAGTTCTAGAGCACTGGAGCTAGAGCTAGAGGGATGCTTCAAGAACATGTATTCAACTTCTAACCCTATGAAAAAATCCCAACGTGACAAAAGGGGATGTAAAAGGTAATGCAGCGAGTCAGCAACAGCCAGGATTTGAGAAACAAGGATTCTGGATTCTAAGGGCAATGGTCTTTCCTCTCTATAAGAGCTAGTTTTCAAGTTTATTAGGTAGATGTCTCCAGTACAGTGACTATTTCAAGAAGTCCGTTATTTACAAATGAGTTAATAATTTGAAGATTTCCCTTAGAAATACACTTATGACACAGAGTAAGGAGAATCTCAGGTTATTACATTACAGGTTCTTAGACAAGCAGCTAATATGCCATAAGTAGAGAGTCTTCAGATGAGGAAGGAGTAAAGGGAAAGAAAACATTGTTAGCTTTCTTATCACATCTACAGATTCTTTCAAACATTTTTTTTTTTTAAATTAGGTATTTCAAAAAGACAGAAAATTCAACATATGAGTATCAATTCATATTATAGAGTCATATAGTCATACTTGATTTGGATTTGTAAAAATAAGATAAAATATTACAAATTCAAAAATATGCAGTTTGTATTACCTTGTGATTCTATCACAAAGCGAGTGCGGATTTTGATTTGTGAAGCCTTACAAGTGTCTGGCAGACTAAGTGCTCTCCTGCTTAGAGTCACCTCCTTTATCTCTCAAACAAGTTTTTTTTTTTTCCCCCCCTTCTCTCCTGGCTCATTACTAAACTGTTTTTCCCTTACTCTCTTCTTCCTCAAGCAATCATGCATTTGTTTTGAAGTTTCCTAGGGGTATTTATTGCTCATAACAGCAGGAAAAAGTTTCTCCATTAAGTCTTTCCTAACACCTTTCAATTAGGTTCTGTAGGAAAGACAAACTCATAGATTGTGTCAGATGCCCCAGTATTCCTCAGATTTCCTTCTATCTTGGTAATGAAGGTAAACTATAATTATTATTGAAATCTATATACTTATCGGGAGCTCTGGTAGCATAGTGCCTAAGGCACTTGACTGCTAACCAGAAGGCTGGTGGTTCAAACCCACCAGCCACTTCTCAGAAAGAAGATGGGGCAATCTACTCGGAAATCCAAGGAGGGGTCGCTATGAGTTGGTTGGACTCAAGGGGACGTAACAACAACAACAATAATATAATTATCAGGAGCTCTAGTAGTGTAGTGCCTAAGGCACTTGACTGCTAACCAGAAGGCTGGTGGTTCAAACCCACCAGCCACCCCTCAGAAGGAAGGTTGGGCAATCTACTTCTGTAGTGATACTGCCTCAGAAACCCAAGGAGGGGTTGCTCTGAGTTGGGTCTGACTGGATGAGACATAACAACAACAACAACAACAACATACACTTATCACAAATACTTCTATTCTTTTTCTTTTTAAATGGTTGATGATAGAAAATGTAAAGAAATTTTAAATGCACTTTTTCTTTTACAATATAAAATAATCCACATACAAAATTTTTAAGAAATTGTTGTAACAATAAACTATTTTGGTTGATATGTTTAAATTGATTTTCTAAGGCTTTGTGAGCATATGTGTGTGAGGCTATGTATGTATGCAACAGAGATCTTGTCACTATAAGCAGTCTTTGTCTTTTTAAACTGCTTTTGATAATACAAAGACTAAGTAGTTGGATATAAGACTGTGAAAGGATTTATGACCAATCTGTTTACTTAAGTTTTGTGTCACCAGGGATGATATCAAGATCTAATAGATAGTACTGAAAATAAACAACCTCTGAAATGGAAATGTACAAACTGACTATAAAGAAGGAAATTCAGTTATCATTAAGTAAAGTCATTTGCTTTAGAAAACAGATGTCAGAAAGGGAAAAAGGTGACTTTCAAGATTTTACAGGCTGAATTCTAGTAAACAAAGTTTTTTAAAAATTTAAGCCTTAAGAGAGGTTAGGATAATTGAATCCTGTAAGACTTAGCAGGCAAAAGTTTAACAACTGTTTATCAAGTATGTTGTAAATTTCCTTTAATATTTTTTTCTGATCTTAAGAATATTATAAGCTCATTATGGAAATTCTGATAACTACAGAAAAACAAAGAGGTATGTGAAAAGATCATATACCATCTGGAAGCAAATAAATATTATTTATATTTAGGGATTGTTTCCTTGTATTTTCTCTAAGTGTTATAGAAATGAAATACATTATCTATGGAATTTTGTACACTGTTTTACTTTATTTATCGCATCAGTACTTGCCCATGTCAAATAAATCCACAGGCATAAATTTCAGTGGTTGCACAATATTCCATTATGTGGTTAGTCCTTCATCTGCTCCTCCTTCCCATAATGTTGGCTATTTGGGATTTTCCTCTATTTTTACGGAATATATAAAATATATCCATTCACTTCTTTAGGTAGAAATATGATTACATTTTTATTTCCTTTGGTTAGATTCCTCAGTATAGAATAATGGAACTAAGTAAATACCTCAATAAGGATATTCATGCACAGTACTTCATAGCTTTTTAGAACAAGTGTAATAAATTATATTCCTCTCAATAATATCTGAGAGTGGATGTTTGTCCTGTTGTTTTCAAGTGCTGCTGAGTCCTTTTCGACTCATCGTGACCCCAAGTGACAGAGGACAACCTCCCTATAGGCTTTTCCTGGCTGCAATCTTTATGGAAGAGGATTGCCAGGTCTTTTTCTGATAGAGCTGCTGGATGAGTTCAAACTGCCAGCCCTGGGTTACAGCCAAGTCCTTAACTGTTTGCCTCACCAGAACTCCATATTTTTGCCTTACTCTTATCAAAATGGGTTATTAATGTGGTTTTCAGTCTTTAGAAATTTGATATTTAAAAAAGGAGATGTGAGGAAAGAAGCTGAAGTGTTGATATTTTACTTTAAGTATTTATAACAAGTGTAAACAATTATTAAGCCTATGTCTGGACATGGGAGAAAAAGATTGAATGGCTAAAGAATGGGAAGTACAACATCAATGTTGTGGGAAATGGGATTGGTAATACTTGAAGGTGTGGGAACAGCCTATTTGAGTGCTAATTAAATAAAGGTTCATTATTTATGGTGGCATATTGAAATTCCACAAAGGGATAGAGCTGTAGGAAAAATACCTAGAGAAATGCCTGATCACTGGATCTACTCTTAGTTTATGCTTACAGACAATGGTGTTGACTCTTGTCTTTTGACCACAGTTAACATAATCTAAGAACACACATACTATAAAGTATTGTTTACTGCAAATCTATAATGCCTATGATGAGTAGGTACTTCAGTAATTTCTTTGCAGTTACTTTTATGATATATGACGATAAATTTGAGCTTTTCTTCCTCCCTTTGTCTAAGTGAATAACAACATACACAAAATAGGTGACTAGATTCCCAATTTTTATTCATACTCTGGAGAAATTTATGAAAGTGCTGTCAACATATGGTAGATTTGTGAGCTATTTCTATATGCTTTTTGGAATTCTCTAGTTACATAAAAGCATTCCAACTGTATTGTTAATCTTCACAATTTATGTCTGCTGATAAAACCATTAATATTTTAACTTCACTTGCAGTGACAAAGTACTACCTTTTTCTTCATGTATTTTTATTAGACAATATGATTCACAATGGAAAAGAATGTTTTTCATTGTCTAAATTGTGTACATCTACGTCTTTCACTGCTCTTAATTATTACCTTCCTCGATATACCTGATTTATGCAGAAAAAGTTGAATGCACACCTTAATCTTTGTATTTCACATAAATAAATAAAAATTTTATCAACATTTTGAACTGTATTTGACACTAACTCAGAATAAAAGGAGGGATTAAAGTTAAAATCCCATGGGCATTTTACATATATTGTAAGGGTTTTGCTATATGCATTCACTGGACAATGAAAAGCATTTTATTCCATCAATGAAGAGGAGAAGGAATGAAGGATATAAAAAATGGAGAAGTAAAATGAAAATATTTGCAACCTAATATACCATTTGGAAAAGTTAAGGGGCGTTTTTGTCTCTATTTTTGAAAAAGACATAGTCCACTGAATAAATAATTTCAAATACATCTTGAATAAAAACCTGTTACTAATGTACAAGTATTAGAAATGTATCATGGTTTAGTTTTCATAACTTAATTATTATTTACTGCTCAGGAAGTATAGTATTTCATGGGTTATAGAAGATTATTGCTAGCTCATTTTATGAGGTTTAGATGGCAAACTGATGAGCAAGGAAATAAGAAAGACTGTGGCAGTAACCTTGGTAACTGGTTTGGGGAATAATGTGTGGGCAGGGCCACTGCCTTGGGAGCATATAAAACCAAGAAAACCAAACTCACTGCTGTTGAGTCTAACCAGACTCATAGAGACCCCTCCCCTTAGGTTTCTGAGGCAGTTATCACTAAGGAAGTAGACTGATTGCCCAACCTTCCTTCCGAGGAGGGGCTAGTGGGTTTGAACCTTCAGCCTTCTTGTTAGCAGTCAAATGCCTTAGGCACTCTGCTACCAGAGCTCCTTAGGAGCAGATAGAGAGGGCTCAATCCCAGCATGGTCATTTCCTACAGGGCTATAGAATTAGCTTCTTGGAACTTCAGGGTATCTACAACACAGATTATCTTGCAATTTCCCTAGTACTGATTCTGCATACCTGACACACAATAAACCCTTAAAAATGGTTCTATTATTACCCAAGCTGCGGTTCAAACCCACCAGCCACTCCTCGGAAAGAAGGGCAATCTACTTCCGTAGTGATAATGCCTTGGAAACCCAAGGAGGGGTCGCTATGAGTTGGGGGTCGACTCAACGGCACATAACAACAACAACAACAACAACAACAATAACATCACCATCCCCCTTCTCTTCTTCCACTTCCTCGCAAAGGAAAGAGAAATCTATGATAAACTCAGAATCCTCAGGTTCCCGTTTAGGATATTATTTTCTCTTGATTTTCAAAGGCTGGCTCCTTCACATCATTCTGATCTCAGGCCCAGATCCTGGAGTAGCCCCCGCCCCCAATCATTTTCCTACCTCTCTCTCCATTACTCTGTACCCATAATCGTACTTTTTTTTTTTTTAAATCACAATCTGAAATTATCCTGTGAACCTATTTAACATTTTACCCACTAGTATGTATATTTTATGAGAGCTGGCACTTTGCCTAACTTGGTCATTGCTGAGCTCCAGAGGCTGGAACATGGTCCAGCGTATCATACATGCTTAATACAGACAGTCCCTGGGTTACAAACAAGATCCATTTCTAAGTGTGTCTTTAAATTGATTTGTTGGCAAGTCAGAACAGATGCATACAGTTATTATTCAGCCTTACACTTTAGTGCAAGACAGAAGCTCTGGTGGCATAGTGCTTAAAAGCATTCTGGTGGTAACCAAAAGGTCAGGGGTTGGAGGCCACCAGCCATTCTGCCAGGGAAAGGTGAGGCAGTCTGCTCCCATAAAAATTTATAGCCTTGGGAACTCTGTGGGACAGTTCTATTCTGTCCTAGATGGTGGCTATAAGTCAGAATCGACTCAATGGCAATGGGTCTGGTTTTGGGTTTTAGTGCGAGAAGGAGCCGTGGTGCTACAGTGGTTAGTGCTCAGCTGCTAACCAAAAGATCAGCAGTTCTAACCCACAGGTTCTCTGTGGGAGAAAGATGTGGCCGTTTGCTTCTGTAAAGATTTACAGCTTTAAAAAACCTATGTGGCAGTTCTACTCTATTTCATAGGGTTGCTATGAATTGGAATTGACTAGATGGCAGTGAGTTCCAGTGCAAGAAAAGGCTTGAAGCTTTTCATATGATTTGAAAGCGGCATGTGCAGCAAGTGAAGGTGACTGTGATGAAGAAATCTGTTGTGCACAGGGGTTTGTTCAATCATTTCCAAGTAAGGGCAAATTTACATTAACGTTAGAGGGCAAGGATGAGTTGTCCATAAGTTGGAATGTTTATAACACGGGAGACTGCCTGTACCTATTTGTTGAATACAGACATGAATCATAAAGGACTAACCATACAAATACTTGAAAGCTTGACCAGATGACAGAGCATAATGTCCACTGTAACTAATTCTCCAGAGTTAAACCCTGGGTTAGTATTATTCTAAGCCTAGTCCTAAAGCATTAGATAGCAAAGACTGAATATAAATACTGTAATTGTTATTTGAATTAACAGTTAAGCTTAAATTGTATAATTGAGTGTATTTTCTACCTGAATTGAGGAAGTTCATGAGAGAACACTAAGGAAAGAAGCCACATTTTTAGTAATTATAAAAGGAAATTACACCTGAGAATTGAAACACAGACATTAGCAGTAATTTACAAATTAGAGCTATTATGGCTATTATGCAGTCAACAATTAGAAAAAAATGTTAAAATAACTGAAACAAGTAAATGCATTAACCTAAACAGTATTTACAAAACAAAGGTAACAATCTTTTCTACTTGCTTTATCTAACCTAGGCTTTTACCTAAAGGGGAATGAAAAACAAGTGTTTAGAATGAAGAGCTGTGAAAAAAATTCTCCTGTCCTGTTCTTGTACAATTAAAGGTCTTGGATTTTTCGCCTTTTACAGGACATATTAATCATTGTTTGTGCTGCTTCAGAGGAATGTGGTACTTCAAATTAAAATAAAGATCCATTATTAAGTTATAACCATTACCCTCAAGGCTTATTTTTATCATTAATGTAAATGAATTTTCAGCTAAATTATAAGGCTGTAACTGTTGGCTTTCAAATGCAAAATTAATGATGGCAAACTCAGATATAAATCAATAGATTTCTCCTAGAGAAATACTTCATAAGGTAGCAGAAATGCAATTAGTTATTAAAATGGTAACCCTAGGATTGTCAATGAACTATTTTCTAAAAATTTTAAAAGAGAAAACTTAAAAAATAAATAAGTACATGAACATCATATTAATATTACAAAAAGATAACACAAGAAAGTTTCATAAATAAAATCTTTAGAAAACTCAGTTTAGCAGGTACCTAATTCCTAAGTCACAGAAATTTTAACCAAAGCAAGTATTTGGATATCCAATGAAAGTTTCATACACTAGGTAAGATTTAAATTTTACTGAAAATCCAAAACAATTTACACCAACATGATAGAATTTACTATGCTTATCAATGCAGATGAAATTCTACCTAATTATAGTTTTAAAGAAACAGCTCTGCATAGGTACAGTTGTGTTAAACCCAGCTAATTAACTCATATGCATTTTGTTTACATTTCTACTGCCAACTCTAATCATCTCTACTAGCTCTTAAGGCTCCAGAGCTGTGAGTGTTTGCCAAACAATCATATATTTAAGTTTCATACTCTGTGAATATATTTTCTCTCTTTTAAGTAGCAATCTTTGTTCAGTACATATTTTCATACAAAACAACGTATATTACATAAGCAGTGTTTTGTTTTAGCTATTTAAAATTTAACTGATGCTTGGTAGTTTTTTTTTTTAAAGACTAATTTTTATGTGGATTGGATTTTTACATGTTATTTTTTTCAATTAAGATACATTGCATAGTCAACTAAGCAGATAGATTCTGCCATAATCTCCCCTCAGTCATGCAGGTTCATGATCTTATTCTGCATTATGACATCACTCAAAACTGCTCCATTTTTTATTTTATATTTATTTATTTATTTAATTGTGATTTGGGTGAAGATTTACAGAGCAAATTCACTTTCCATACAGCAGTTCACATACACTTTGTCTCACGATTTTGACTACAATTTACCCCAATGCAACAGCTTCCCTCCCACTTTTTCCTGATAGTTACCTCTTCCCTGTGTCCATCCCTCCATGCACTCCTGCCCCCTGAGCTGTCTCCCTGTGCATAAACAGCCCTTCTTTCTCCCATGATTGTTTTCTCCAAGGAGTGCACTTGACACAACTGAATACTTCATCACTTTTCACAATGCTATCTTTCCTTGCTTTCTGTGATACCGCATTCTACTGGTTTCCTCCTACTTCTGGGATCACCACTGTTCAATCAAGTGTAGTGCTTCATAGTATCTGCTGTTTCACTAAATGAAAGGATTTACCAGATGATATAATTACCACAATTCTGAGGAATTTTCCATTCACCCAAAGAAACTTAAATTCTTTGCTATAGCTACCTCATGATAGCCTTCTATAGGAGACAACATTTTAAAGAAAAGGAATATACAAGCATATTCCTGGGGGAAGGGAGCAGTTAATCTCTGGTTTAAAAATACACACATATTAAAATCGAGTATTAGAAATTCATGTCAATATGATTCAAGCAATAAAAATGATTGGAAGTATTGGTTTTAACAGTCACTGTGAATTGAAAAATGATTCTACATAAATTTAAATATTGGCATATTACTTCTTCTCTTTCGTTTCAAACAGGAAATGTATAACATGAGGATCATTTAAACTAAAGAGGAAGTAGATGAAGGAAAAGCATCAGGTCCTCCAGGTCCAGTTAACCGAGCAGGGTGCTGCCAAAGGGCAGTGATTAGCCCCACAGCACACAACTCCAGTGGAGACAGACATTCTCTTCTTATAGGATAATTTATGTCTGTTTCATAACTTTAAAATTTGGAAGGCTGGATGTAAGCCTTATAGAGCAGGAGGCCCTTCTTAGAGAAGCAAAACTTTGTATATAAGTGCTGGAGGAGTGGTATTTTACTTGAAAAGTTAATGCAGATGTGTATTTCTATTCCAAGTCTCTCCTCTGCCCTTACTGCCTTGTTGCCACAGTCTGGAAGTCTTTTCCTAGTGCAGCTGTTGAGACCCTTGAGAAATTTCTTCTCATCATTTTGTATCTTCAGCTCCTCTGGCAGTTAGGAGGGCTAGCCAATTTAATACAGTTTGGTGGCCACTCATTAAGGCTGTTCACCAAATTTTCCTCCAGGGTTTATGGTAGTGCTGAACCCCTCCCCAATCCTGATAAATTACAGAGGTTTTGTGATTTGCTCTGGCCAATAGCATAAAAGCTGATGTAATAAGGGTCTTCAGATGTGATATGTTAAAAGCCAGTGTGTGATTTACTCCCTCCACTCCTAACCCATGGCAAGTAGAAATGCCCAAGATGGTGGCTGCTCCAACAGTTTGGGCTAGAGTGTGCACAGCATATTGTGTCTTAGGCCTCTGAGATTTTGAGGTTAGTGGCTACTGCATCATAACCTAGAGGGCTATCCTCACTTAAATGAATTTGTAGTCAGCTTACTATATTAAGGCAGGGTGCTAAACTGCCAAAAAAAAAAAAACCAAACTCACTACCGTCGAGTCAATTTGACTCACAGCGACCCCTCCTTGGGCTTTAGAGGCGGTATCTCCACAGAAGTAGATTGCTCAGTGTTTCTTCTGAGGAGTGGTTCGTCAGTTTGAAACGCCAGCCTTCTGGTTAGCAGTTAAATGCCTTAGGCACTATGCCACCAGAGCTCTAGATAAAAAAAAATTCATTGATTTTGTGGCTCTCCTTTTCCTTTAGGTGCCTAACATCCTTGTTTGGTCCACTATTTCTATCAATCAGATCAAAAGGTAGGACGGAAGTCCATCACTTACCACAGCTCCTCCCATTTATACATTAACATGACTAAATGTTAGATCCAGAATTATTCGTGACCAGTAGAACTACCTTAGGAATTGTTCAGATAAAGTTTCCTACAACTGATAAAACCTATGCTTTCCAAAACAATTATAAATACAGGACAGAGGTTTACACAGAGGGAGACAGATGAAACAAATCTGAGTTAAAGAGTAAGCATGAACAGAAGTGAGAATAGCCAGACATTGTCTCAGACTTCAGTCATGGTGTCAGAAGGGGCCAGTCCCTGGAGAAGGATATCATGCTGGGTAAAGTGGGGGGTTAGTGAAAAAGGGAAAGGCCCTCAACAAGGTGGACTGACACAGTGGCTGCAATGATGGGCTCAGGTACAGCAGTGATTTTGAGAATGGCGCAGGACCGGGCAGTGTTTTGTTCTGCTGTACATGGGATTGTTCAGAGTTAGAAATGACTCGATGGCACCTAACAACAACATGATTTCTGTAATTTAATCTAGATAAGAAAAGATAGTGACTTCAACTGTTGTTGTTTTTGAATCAACTACTTATGCTACTCTTTTTTAAAGTACCAATTACACTTACCAATCATAATGTAATATTCACTATGCTACAATTGTACCTCTTTAATCATGGAAATTTAATTAATATAAGCCAAATCACTGTTCTCTTATGTTATGTTTAAGGAACCCTAGAGGTGCAGTGGTTAAGCACTCAGCTGTTAACTGAAAGACTGACAGTTCAAACCCACCAGCAGCTCCTCAGGACAAAAGACCCAGCAATCTGCTCCCATAAAGATTATAGTCTTGGAAACTCTATAGGACAGTTCTACTCTGTCCTACAGGGTTGCCATGAGTTGAATCAGCATGACAGCAATGGGTTTTTAAATATCATATTTTACCAAGTTAAAACTTCTTAAATGAACATGTTAGCTATTCTGTATATCATATTACTTTCTCTTATAAAATTCCAATAATCAATGCTAAATAAGAAATTAGTACTTAAAACATACATAAGGATAAATCTAAATCTCTAAGAAGTCAAAATTCATTACCACTTAGTCAATTCTAATTCATAAAGCCAAACATATTAATACAAAATAACATAAGGAAAGCAATCAATGCTATTTAATAAATATGACTAAAATTATTGCTCTCCAGAAAATTAGCATACATTTGTCATTTAAGTGGTTTAGAAAGTTTTAGCTGGATTGTTACTAAAATTAAAGAAAATAGAAATTCACATTTATTTTTTATAATTTCTTTTCAGGTTTATAATTTCAAAAAAACACTCTATAATGTCAATTCTATTTAGAAAGTCCACAGTAAATGATCTACTATATTTAGTAATGATTTAAATTTAAATATATTCTCTAGCTACTAATTTTTGAAACTCTCAGAGAACCAGCATGTATAGAACAGATAAAAAGAAAGAAGTTCTGCAGGGGGCTTGAGAGTGAGTTGGAGTCGCAGGGAGTTATAGAGATCTCTCCTATTTTCTATATGGAGTACATGAACAGATACTTTACCAAAGAAGACATTGAGACAGCTAACAAACACATGAAGAAATGCTCATGATCATTAGCCATTACTGAGATGCAAATTAAAACAACAGTAAGATATTATCTTACTCCAGCATTAATAACGAAATTAAAAAAAAAAAAACAAACAGAAAACAACAAATGCTGGCAAGGGTGTAGGGAGACTGGAACCCTCATACATTGCTGGTAGGATTATAAAATGCTATAACCACTGTGAAAAGTGGTATGGCACTTCCTTAAGTAACTGGAAATAGAAACACCATATAGTCTAGCAATCCCACTACTATGTATACATCCTAGAGAAATAAGAGCCATGACATGAACAGACACATGCATATCCATGTTTACTGCGGCATTATTCACAGTAGCAAAAAGATGGAAACAACCTAAGGGCCTATCAATGGATGAATGGTTAAACAAACTATATGGTACATAGACACAATGGAATGCTTGCTACGTGATAAAGAATAATGATGAATCTGAAAACACCTCATAATATGGATGAACCTAAAGGACATTATGCTGAGTGGAATTAATCAATCATAAAAGGACAATTATTGTATGAGACCACTACTGTTAATAAGTTAAGAAAAGGTTTACACACAGAAAGAATCCTTTGAAGGGAAATCCCTAACAAGAAGCTAGACATGTATTTGGGTGAAGGGAAAGGCAGTACACAATAAGGGGGACGTCAGCACAAAATGGATCAAGGCAGTGGAAGACACAGTTAGGAGCACAAGAGTTAAGGGCAACAAAGGTGAATACTATTACGTACACAATCCTGCAATAACAGTAATAATAATAATTTACAAGTAGATAGATAGATAGGTTCAATCCGAACAGATGTGGGAAGGCTAATAGGACTACACCCACAGATCTACCTGGAGGAAGTGCAGCCAGAATGCTCCTTGGAAGCAAGAATGGCCAGACTTCGTCTCACCTATTTTGGTCATGTTGTAAGAAGGGACCATTCCCTGGAGAAGGATGTCATGCTTGGTAGGGTGGAGGGTCGACGAAAGAGGGGGAGGCCTTCAATGAGATGGATTGATACGGTGGCTGCGATGACGGGCTCAAGTATATAGCAGGGATTGTGGGGCTGGCGCGGGATCGGACAGTGTTTCATTCTGCTGTGCATGGGGTCGCTATGAGTCGGAAACGACTCGACGGCACTTAACAACAACAACAACAACCTGTCCCTACATATTTATATGCATTGCAAATATATCCATGAATGCAGAAGAACATACAGGGGACAAAGTTATGAACATATCTTAGTTACAACCAAAGACCTTGAGGGAATAAGGCACTGGGTATGGAAGACAGGACCATGGTCTCAGGGGGACCCTAAAGTCAACTGGCGTAACATAGAACATAAAGATAATGTTCTACATCTTACTTTGGTGAATAAGAACTGGGATCTTAAAAGCTTGTGAATAGCCATCTAGGGTGCAAATATAGGTCTCTCCCCATACAGAGCAAAGAAGAATGAAGAAAATCAAAGATGCAAGGAAACAATTTAGTCTGAAGGACTAAAGGAGAATGTGAACTATAGCATCCACAATGCTGAGACCGAAAGAACTAGATGGTACCCAGCTACCACTGCTGAACCACTCTGAAAGGGATCACAGGAAGAGGTTCCAGATAGAGTGGGGGAAAATGTGGAACAAAACTCAAAACCATAAAAAAGTCTAGGATTTCTGGTCTGATGAGGACAGGTGGAACTCCTGAGACTATGGCCTTTGGACACCCTTCAAGTTAAGAACTCAACTTGGACTCCATCAGTCAACTAAAACCAAAAACTCGACTACCATCAAGTTGTATCCAACTCATAGCGATCTCTCCTTGGGTTTCCAAGGCAGTATCACTATGGAAATAGATTGCCAAACCGTCCTTCTGAGGAGTGGCTAGTGGGTTTGAACCACCAGCCTTCTGGTAAGCAGTCAAATGCCTTAGGTGTGATAGGCCTATAACGTGAACAGTAATACCAGGAAGGTGTACTCATTAGAACAAACAAGCATATAAGATCAAGAGGGTCAGCATTTTCTCAGGGATAGAACTAGGAAGGTGAAAGGGGATAGGAAAGAAGGGTGAAGGGAAGGGGTAGGTACAAGGAAGGAAGCAGGAAGAATGCTGTTACTATGTGAGGATTGCAGTAAATGTCACTTGTGTACGGATTGTTGAAGGGGAAACCAATGTGCTCTGTAAACTCTCCCACAAATCGCTATTAAAAAAAAAAAAATGATCATGCCTATTTTCCCAACACCCTGTTAAGTACCCTGCTCCCCCAATGCAAACCTAGTAAAAGTTTAGTCAATAAACATTTAGTGAATATTTTTTAGTGCTAGGCATACAGTGCTAACCTAAAACCTACTGCCATCGAGTTAATTCTGACTCATACCGACCTACAGGGCAGAGCAGAACTGCCCCAGTGGGTTTCTAAGGCTATAAATCTTTACAGAAGCAGATTGCATCATCTTTCTGCCATGGAGTGGTTGGTGGGTTTGAACCACTGACCATTTTGGTCAGTAGCCCAATGCTTTAACCACAGCACCAACTAAGCTCCTTACACAGTGCTAAGGGGGACAAAAAAATAGTAGGAATTTAATCTTTATTTTCAAGTCATACAAATTCTACTGGGGAAAAGATGATTAGGAGGCAGGAGACTCACAGATTCATAAAAAAATGTACTATAACTGTGACATCATCAAAGAATGTGCTTGGTTCCCCTTTGTAGGTGTGGGGTGGCGTAAAAATGGTGTGGCACAGATGTCTGACTGCCTCTAACTTCACAAGGAAGAGAGAGAATCAACATAAGGCTGATTCCTAGGAGGTGGAAGTCAGACATGCTTCCTCTCCCAACCTTTTTACCAATTCTGACACCAACTGTCCCTTCCACAACACTCTTGTACTTCTCTGCTAGGTTCAATAATTCATTGTGATGGTCACATAGAATACACACCATTATGGGGTTTACTAGGGAAGTAATAAGTTACAATTTTGGATCAGAACTGACTCAGGATATAGTTATGCAATCAGGACAGTGTCTTCTTAGCTGTGCCTGCTGGCATGTCTCCCTCTAGCCCTAGGCCTCTTTGCCTTGTGGTCCCTGAGCCTTTGCCCTGCTTGAGCAAGTGTTACAAAGCTTATTTAGCTCTGCTGATATATGCCTGGAGGCACCCCACTCCACCAGTAAGCCTTGGTCCGAAAGTGCTCAGCTCTAGTTCTGTGGGTTGGCAAGCTTATCTCCACCATGTGCCTGGAGGCACCCCATTCTGCCAGCAAGCTTTCTGCACAAAGGTGCTCAGCCTTCTCTCTCCAGGTCTGGAAGCATACTGCGCCATCTACTGCTGGTCTCCTGGTTCTTCTGCCTCTGCTGCTGCCATTACTCTACTGCTGCATCTCTCTGTCTCTTGCCGTCTCTCCAGTGTCACAGCTCTCTGTCTCCTGGGTTGAGGAGGGTCCCACTGGAGGGACCCTGGGTCCAAAGGTTGTGCTCTGCTCCTGTCTCTTCTTCTTAGTGGTAAGTCAGGTCCCCTTTTACACCTCAGGGATGGCTCATCTTAAGCTCAGAGGGAAGGTAAAACTGACCAATCACCATGTTAGGCTTCCTTACACCTTATTTGCATGGTCCCACCCCAACAAGGGTGCCATGTACATTATTTACATAATTAGCAAGCTTTCCAGTTCTCTTGGTGGGCCACACATACCTCTTACATTTGTATAGTTTGCCCAGTCATTTGGTGAGACTTACAAAGACTATAGGTAGAAGGGTCATATTAAGTAATTTACTGCACCACAGCTAGCTTGACCCTCCTTTGTAGGAGGTAAGGCATGGCATAAACAATATAGCCAGGTTGGCTTCACAGAGGGGTGATGTCTAGGTTGGGTGTGGAAGGGACAAACTGAAAAGCACTGGAGGCAGAAGTAATGTGGGTACAAAAAGCACACAAATGTGCTCGGAGTACTTTGAAAAAAGTCCAGTGTGGTAGAGAGGAAAGTGTGTGATGGAAGGCAGGCTGAGACCAGACTGTAAAGCCTATGTAGGTCAAATAACAAACGGTTCAACTTTCAAGGCCACAGGGACCAGGAGGGATTTGCAAACAAGACTGAGGAACATGATTACAACTTTCTTCAGTGTCAAAGTAGGGCATGGACTGAAAATGAAAGATGCTGGAAGGTCAGTCCAGGGACACACCTCTAAGTCAATTTTCTGATTGCTTATTATCCTGTCATACCAAAAACAAAAGTAACAAACCAAAAAACAAACCACTTTTTGTTTTTACAAGTCTGTTCAGATTTTCCAATTTTCATTGTACAAGAGTTACGTTTCCTCATGAAAATATGAGCTCCAGGGCAGGGATTTTATTAGATATATCCCAAGGCCAAGAGCAGTGTCTAGAGCATGGCAGGCACTCCACGAACATCTGTTAACAAGATACATGACTCATCCCAGTTGTTCCTGTGTCCTTGAGGACCTACCTCTCTCAGTGCTTAATTCAAATCTTTGCCCAATCCCTGCCACCATTTCAATGTGCTGCTTTGCCCAGGTCAGGACACTACAAACACACACCAGTGAGTGTTCCTGTTGAGAAGCCTACTCAACCTTCATCAAAACCCTCTGTCTCCTAACAGATGAATAATACAGTTCTCACTGTTACCGAGTTCTTTCACAGAACATTATTTTCAGTGGGGATGCTGATGGGAGGGAAAAGAGAAAAATTTTAAATTTATGTAAGTACAGGTCTTTTCTCATTTTACAATCTGTTGTTGTTGTTGTTATGTGCCATTGAGTTGGACCTGACTCATAGCAACCCCTCCTTGGGTTTCCGAAGCAGTATCACTATAGAAGTAGATTGCCCAATCTTCCTTCCGAGGAGTGGCTGGTGGGTTTGAACCGCCGGCCTTCTGGTTAGCAGGTACGTTGTTGTTGTTGTTATGTGCCATCGAGCCGGATCCGACTCATAGAGACCCCTCCTTAGGTTTCTGAGGCAGTATCACTATGGAAGTAGATTGCCCAACCTTCCTTCCGAGGAGTGGCTGGTGGGTTTGAACCACAGTCAAGTGCCTTAGGCAATATGTATTTCTCTAAGTACAACTTTGGCAGCTTTCCCACAGAATTTAATATGGAATCTTTATATTTTAGTTTTCTGTTAAGTAGTCTATGTTAACATAATGATTCATTTTTTGATCTAGTTGTTATTTGTGAGGTAATTTTTAAGTACGCATCTGGCTCTACATTTTAAATATGTGTAACCCTGTATTTCTAATGCTATATTTGGTTTGGTAGCACAGTATGCATATATATTACTGAAAAATACTCATTGTAACAAATGATAAATATTGGTAAAGAATTTGATTATGTAATTTCTGTGTTTCATTTTGCCATATCGCAATCCTCTGTTTTGATTGTGTTATACAGATTTTGACATTTCTTCATTGGATAGGCTAATATATTTGACTCTAGGTTACAGGACTATATTTTCTCAGTTTCTGTCATTTTTTTGTTCACTTTATTATGCTCTTAGTTAATATCGCTGAGTTCTCAATTTAAGTCTACTTTATCAGAGATTATAATTAAACAACCTTCCATATATTTGAGAGGGCATAATAAACATGAGCCTAATTTTGATAATTTAGTTAGCATTTGGGAGGATATGAGTGTATTTCTGATTGATCCAATTGTATTGTTAGATTCTTCTCATTTACACCAGATCTATATTTTGTGGAGAATTTACTCTGTATACCGGTAATACTTGCCTGCTAACCAGATGGCTGGTGGTTCAAACCCACCAGCCACTCCTCGGAAGGAAGGTTGGGCAATCCTACTTCCGTAGTGATACTGCCTCGGAAACCCAAGAAGGGGTCGCTATGAGTCGGGTTTGACTCGACAGCACATAACAACAACAACAACAACAACAACAGGTAATATTATACATAGGTTATTTCATGCTATCAAAATTTTGGTGTTTATAAAAATAGAAAAATGAAATTGCTAATAATTCTTTGTTCTGCCCTCCAAGAAACATGAAGTTAAACTTCTCTCTAAAGCCTAGATACTGTACAAGTTGGTGGAATGCACTGCTGGGTGCTAATCTTACCTGCAACTTAAATATTCTCTGACTGTATTGTCAATTTTTCCACAAGCTCTATCTCCATTATTCACATCTCCTGTAAGTCACTTTAATTTCTTTGGAAAATGAGGTAGGAAACATGGATGGTCTAGGAGATGACTGTATATTTCTATGGACGGAAGGCATTGTGTACCTGAAAGGGAACCATGCCAATATATTATAATTTTCTATGGAATTTTCTAAAGACTTTTCTGATTATACAGCACTTATATATATACGTACACATACATATGTGTACGTACATATATAAAGAACTCTGGGGGCATAGTGGATAAAGCACTTGGCTGCTAACCAAAATGTCAGGGGTTCAAACCCACCAGCCCACTCCATGGAAGGAAAATGGGGCAATCTACTTCCGTAAAGATTTACAGCCTCGGAATCATGATGGGAGTTGCTATGAATCTGAATCGACTCATGACTCCCTGATGGCAGGGAGTTTTGTTTTATTGGTTTTATGTATCTACATATGTATATGTTGTTGTTTTTGTTAGGTGCCATCGAGTTGTCTCCAACTCATAGAGACCCTATGTACAGAAGAATGAACCACCACCCAGTCCTGTGCCAGCTCCTTGATGCCCACTATACCTGAGCCCATCGGTGTAGCCCCTCTTTATTTGACCTTCCACTCTACCTAGCATGATATCCTCCTCCAGGGAATGGTCTCTTCTTACAACATGACCAAAGTATATATACATATATATGTGTATATATACATCTATGCATTCATATATACATATATATATATACACACACACACACACACACACACACACACACACACAGATATACATAATTAATTTCTAACTCCAAAAGCACCCCAAATGTCTATTTTTACCTGGTAACTACATTTTAGAGAAAAAATACTTACTGACTAATTATACTTATTCAACATATGGAAAAACTGAAACAATCCAAATGTCTAACATTTAGAAAATGGTTAAGAAAAACATCAAACCAAACCAAACTCACTGCCATGGAGTCAGATCTGACTCATAGAGACCCCTTCCTTGGGTTTCTGAGGAGGTATCAATATGGAAATAGATTGCCCAACCTTCCTTCCAAGGAGTGGCTCATGGGTTTGAACCACCAGCCTTCTGGTTAGCAGTCAAAACATATGCTATTTAGGTTTTATTCTATGGAAACACAGAAGAGTATATAAGAAAAGAAATATATCAAATAGCTTTTTATGATAAAAAATTAGATTAAAATAGAAAATCTAGATATAATAAAAATAATGTTCGCACAGTGATAAGGATACCTCATATACTAAAAATACTAAGGGGATAGTTGTTACATGCCATGGAGATGTTCTTTCAATTCTTTTGCTTGCTAAAGCTAGCTAATAAAAAATTCCAAGTTTTTAGACAAATCATTTTATCTAATATCTGTATATATTTATGCAAATTTATAAATATATATAACATATACAGTTATAAATGTATATAACTAACATATACACACATATATAGACATAAAACATGAGTAAAAAGGCTTTCTCATTAAATATCATGCCCATTTAGAAGAAACACATATTTGTTTCTCTACAAGAACATGGTTAATTTCCCTATTTGAGGCCACATCAGAAGTATGTAGTTCTATTTCCTCCAATTTGTCTTGCCTCCATATAAATTATAGAGAAAGTTAAAACCAAGGTCATCCTAAGTATGCTATGTCAAAAGCAATGAAACACCCAGGCATTGTACACTCAACAAAGACAAGTATTCTAAAAGCAGAAACTAAACTGAAATAACATGAGTTAATTTTATGTATGACTTTTTTAAAATGTGGATTCTTTGGCTTAAATCTTAGAACACCCCAAACCAAAACTGAACAAATGCAGTTACTTAGGATTGGAAAAAGGGAAGAAGAGACATAAGGTATCTGAGGGAGACAGTTCATAATGAAGAATGGATTCTAACACATTAACAGGATAGATACAGTGGAATATAGAAACCACTGATACACTTTGAAAAAATCTATGGTAGAATAAAATCTGAAGAGTGAAAGACTGTGAGGGCTGCTTTGTTATGGCTAGGAAACTTCCTGAGAGATAGGAACAAAGTCAAACACTTTTCTCATTAAACATTTATTGCTCTGTTTAAATCTGTTTGAAGGAGCATAGACGTATATGAAATACGGGACTGGGTAAGAGCCACTCTTCCCCCAGCCAGGATGCTGAGGTTAACACAAATCTTAGTGACGTGCAACTGAAATACATGACTGTCTCCTTGATGTCAGCTTTGAACGCTGTCAACATTAAAGGTAAGGTCCATTACTGTAAGAAACAACCCTTGGTGGGTATTTGTTATTCATAAGTTGTCTAAAACATTTCAAGAAAATAGCATTATGTTCTTTATGAGTATGATATAAAAATCCTTTCTTAATCTATCAGTAAAGGCCAGTTAAATTAAAAATTCCTGCTTTGCTCCAAGCAGCAGATAATTAATTAAGCCTTGTCCCAGGAAGAGCTCCAAAGCACTTTGTGTAGAGATATTCACAGGGCTGCTTGCTGGGAAGCTAAGGATCTCACTCACCCCCTCAATTTCTTAAATACTGTAACTCTTACATCTTTCTTGCCATGCTTTCCTCATCTTACAATGTTTTTTATTAAGCAAATATTATATCAAGATTAAAATAATTTTTAAAGAAAAAAAATTCAACCACAAGCCTGCCACTATGTCAATCAATATAATTTGTCCATTGTTGTTGTTGTTATGTACCGTCGAGTTGGACCCAACTAATAGTGACCCCTCCTTGGGTTTCTGAGGCGGTATCACTACATAAGTAGATTGCCCAACCTTCCTTCTGAGGAGTGGCTGATAGGTTTTAACCATCAGCTTTCTGGTTAGCAGTCAAGTGCCTTAGGCACTATGCTACCAGAGCTCCCAATTTGTCCATAGGATATATAATTTGTAATCGTAACTGCACTATGCATAGAGTCAAGCAATTCTAAGGGCATTACTTAAGATTCCCTGACAGTATGTTCTGGTAAACTTTCCCAGCTTGCATATTTAATTAGTATATATTGTAAGAAATTCAGTGTAAGCTACAGGCCCATCAAAATATAAACATTTAATGGGTTCCCTCTAAATATATATTATATATTAAACTTTATGGAAAATGTAATTTTAAGACACTTAAGTGGTTAACAAATATAAACCACTTTTCATCTTACCTCTTCTCCGGAGAGATAGTAGGCTGAGAGTAGACCACCAACAAAGCGTATATTTACTTCAAAAACAGAAATTTCAGCATTCTATGGGGGGAGAAAAATAAAGGCGGTTAATATAATGATAGTACATAATTCAAAAAAACATTATTGTGGTAAAATGCCCTAAATATTTAAATTTTGTTCAAATCTTATATGCTTGCCCAAAGAAATTTGTTTTTAATGTGTAAATATACATATATAGAATAAAAATTACATTTAAAGCCAGAATTTTAAAAATATTTATAAAGTTCTTTGCTCCCTCTATTCAACAACATACTCAATACTCAGTGTTCTCTATTTGTTCATATGTGATAGGGCCAGGACATCCTTTCTTCTATTCTGTGCTCTCCATCTATTTCATTAATTTGCCTGCTTTTTATTCCTTAAAAGCCATTTGGATTCTTTAGACTTTGGCCAGCAACTCCACATTATTTTTACATTCTTCTTACATCATTTAAAGTTGCTCAGATAGACACAAATAAGATTTGAAGTTCGAGACTTGGGTTCTAGTTCTGGTTCCCAACTTTCTACTTGTGACCTAGGATGGTTACATCTCTTTGGGAAAAAATTTCCTCTTTGCAAAAAAGGAGATGACAATAATTATATATTGTACTTTGGTGAAACAGTTCTTATTTATACCATTAATAGTTTGCTTTTATTATTATTCGCAATGCGTCAAATCCTGTGCACATATCATTATATGAACAATGTCTTTTAATATTTATCAATCCTATAAAAGTAATTATTATGATGTCCATTTTACAGATAAAGAAACTGAGACTTATACTAGTTAGTGTGACTTATTCAAGGTCAGACCACTAATAGGTGGTAGATTTGAACTTTGATATTCTGATTCCTGGTTCAGGGCTCTTCACCACTCTGCTATCCTGTCTCATAATATTTCACGTGTAATGTACCAAGTCTCCTTATTAATGGCCAAGGTGGTACACAAACAGTAACAGTTGCTAATATTTTTTCATTATTTCACATTATTTGGCTACTAAATGAACTGTCCTGCACTTTGTTATCAGATAATCTAGCATGGTTAACTTATGACTGACATAATGTAACATACACTTCCAGCTTTAGCAAGCTTCTTTTCATGTTCATTAGACCTAGTCAGTAATTGTTCACTTTTCACTAACATCAAACCATTCACTGATCATCATGGGGGATACTAGCAAACTATAATATATGGAATAAATATCCAGCAAATGAGCTTAGTCAAAATTACTAGAGATATTATATCTAACAAACATTAAGCAACTATGGTGTTCTAAGCACTGAGCTAGTTGCTAGGGTCACATCAACAAAGATTGAGAAAGTCCTCAATCTCAAGGAGTCTACATTTTAGTGAGAAGAAATATTTCCAGAAAAAGAGGGAGATATACTGTAGTGCCTAAGGCACTTGACTGCTAACCAGAAGGCTGGCAGTTCAAATCCACCAGCCACTCTCAGAAGGTAGATGATGCAATCTACTTCCATAGTGATACTGCCTCAGAAACCCAAGGAGGGGTTGCTATGAGTCGGGTCCGACTCGACGGCACATAACAACAACAATAGCAACATATATTCATTTTATCCCTACATGTTCTCTCTGTAAAGTTCCAAGAATCTAACAATTGAAGCTAAGTTAATTGTTTAACTAAAATATTTCAAAGATTTCCCAATAAAAGAAAGATTATGAAAACTATTTAGAAAAGATAAATACTAGGTTGGAGTTAGGCGAAAGCATCATAAAATAAGACTCTTTGGTGAGTTACTTTAATTGTGCTTCATAACTTATAATATGCACCTAATATAATTTGATTAAAAGCATTCTATATGGCTGAAATTTATTTTTGAGATATATCACTACGAATAAGCATTACTTAAATATTGGTAAAAGCTTCTATGTTCCACTAAAGTACTGCCTTCAGTATGGATTATGCCTTAACATAAAAAAAAACAAAAATCCTTACAACTGGACCAATAAGCAACATCATGACAAATGGAGAAAAGATTCAAGTAGTTGAGAATCTCATTTTACTTGGATCCACAATCAACACCCATGGAAGCAGCAGTTAAAATATCAAACAATGTATTGCATTGCGAAAATCTGCTGCAAAAAAAGACCTCTTCAAAGTGCAAAAAAAAAAAACAACACAAAGATGTCACCTTGAACTAAGGTGAGCATGACCCAAGCCATAGTTATTTTCAATCATCTCATACATGCAAAAGCTGGGTAATGAATAAGGAAGAAAGAACAATTAATGCCTTTGAATTATGGTGTTGGCAAAGAATAATGAATATACCATGGACTGCCAAAAGAACAAACAAATTTGTCTTGAAAGATGTAGAGCCAGAATGCTCCTTAGAAGTGAGTATGGCAAGACTTTGTCTCATGTAATTTGGACATGTTATCAAGAGGGACCAGTTCCTGGAGAAGGATATTACGTTTGGTAATGCAGAGGGTCAGCAAAAAAGAGGAAGGCCCTCAATGAGATGGATTGATACAGTGGCTGCACAATGAGCTCAAACATAGCAATGATAAGGATGGCACAGGACTGGGCAGTGTTTCGTTATGCTGTGTGCACAGGGTTGTTATGAATTGGAATTGACAGCACCCAACAACAACAAATTACTGTGAAGGAAATGGAAGGTAAATCAATTAATTTATTTTGGCTAACATACTATATTTTTTATGTCTAAGATTAATAATATCCAATTAATATAAACCCTCAAATCATGTCACTCTCAATTTGTACCTGTTTTTGAGTTTTATGCCTGAGAATATTCTTCCACATTTCTGTCTATTGAAGTCTGTTAAGATGATGTTATGTTTTTATTTTAGCTACGAGAACATTAGCTATTCATCCCCTCTTCCTCTCATGAAAATTTTCGGTTATTAGGACCTTGACATAGACATCTGATAAAAGTTATTGCAAGGTAGAGGATTGGGTCATGTCAAATATCACAAGAAATATATATCTTTAGCTAGACATCAATCACCTATTGGGTACAGTTGTTCAACCAGGTATTGATCCAACAATGAACCTAAATTGTATTTATCTTGTTCCTTCTGTGAGATATTAAGAGAGATGATCTTGCAGGGTGTCACGCTCAAGGTTTGCTGCTATGTCTTTTGAATTTCATGGATATCTAGTGAACTGTTCAGGAAGCAAATCAGGCTTGTTAGTAAATCCATGCAGGTTCCCAGTAACTGCCGTGTCACTGTCTTTAAAAATCTTGCTCAGAGGTGTCACCAGGTCACCATCAGTAAGCAGTTTTCAGCATGACCATCTTTTTTTTTTTTTTTTCTTAAACTAGAACTATATTTGAGTTCCTAACATCTAAGTCTTTCTTTTTTTTCAAAATTAAGTCTAAATTATTTAGAAACGTTAATTTGAGAGTCTATTCAATATTCTGGGGCAGATTATGCTTTAGGCCAGAGGATGAATTTAGAGATGTTAGGGTACTCCACACAGCTGATGAAAATCTTTATCAAGTCTCTTTCTTCTTTCCTTAAGTTTTAGGGCTAAGAAAATAAAAGTTCTCCTTCCATAACAAATTGGTTGACTTTACTGAGGGAAAAAGTCTATAAATACACTGACTAGAGTCAGAAAGACCTCCATCAGAAAGATGTAGGACTGATGGCTGGTTCAGGAGCCACCTGAGTGTGAGATCTCAGGTCTTGTTTTTCTCATTTGTAAAAAGGGATAAAGCATTCCTTATCAATTACTATGAGTCCATGAATATAAAACCTAACAATTACTATGAGTCCATGAATATAAAAGCCTTCATACTATCTAACACAATTAAGGCACTCAATAAAAAAGCACTGTTGTCACTGTGCAGTAGTTCGCCTAAACATACTAAGGTTTACCTTCTACAGAAGGAGCTCTGGTGGTGTAGTGGTTAAAGCATTCAGCTACTAACCAAAAGGCTGGTGGTTCAAACCACCAGCAACTCCCTGGGAGAAAGATGAGGCAGTCTGTGTCCATAAAGATTTAACTAGAAATCCTAGGGGGCAGTTCTGGTAGCATAGTGCCTATGGCACTGGACTGCTAACCAGAGGGCTGGCGGTTCAAGCCCACCAGCCACTCCTCGGAAGGAAAACGGGGCAATCTACTTCCATAGTGATACTGCCTCGGAAACCCAAGGAGCGGTTGCTATGAGTTGGGTCCGACTTGAGGGCACATAACAACAACAACAACAACAACAGGGGGCAGTTAGTTCTTCTCTGTCCTTCTGAGTCACTATGAGTCAGAATTGACTCAACGGCAGTAGGTATTAGTTATTATTACCACTATGTTGTTGTTGTTATGTGCCATCAAGTCAGCCCCGACTCATAGCGACCCCTCCTTGGGTTTCCGAGGCAGTATCACTACGGAAGTAGATCGCCCAATCTTCCTTCCGAGGAGTGGCTGGTGGGTTTGAACCTCTAGTCTTCTGCTTAGCAGTCAAGTGCCTTAGGCACTACGCTGCTAGAGTTTCTTATTACCACTATGACCAAGTGGAACTTGGCAAGTTTTGGCTAATGGCCTACTTATAAAAATACCTAGATTGGACAAACTGCTCTTTCATTTTGTTTCTTCTCTGGCAAAAGTCACTGCATCAATGAATACAGTTAACAAAACTCATCTCTAAATTCCATAAAAGAATTGACAGCTTAATTCAAGGGCTGAGTGTTACAAATCATGGAAAAATTAGGCGTCAGTACTAATCTGTACTATTGTCAAGGATGTACAAACTGATGATTTCTACTTTAAGTGTAACCTTTTCTTTAATGTTTATATCCTGCGATTAACTGTACTTTATGAAAATTACAGAAGAAAGAGTCTAATGCTACCAGTTATTTTATATGGCTCCCCCCCTCCAGCCCTCGCATTACCCTTCATCTCTCTGAAAGGAAGAATGTCCTGAATTCATGGGTTTGAGGAAAGTGGTCATGCCCTCTCTGCTTCAAAATGATCACCTGAAGACAGACTTCTCCTACCAGGTAAGACAGCATTTTAAACAACTCAGAGATGTACTAGATTGTATTTTTATAAGCTACTTATTCATCAAAATTATCTATAAAATGATATACTTTGACAGATCTCAGTGAGTAAAATTATGAGCTTGACTATGAGAATAAGAAATATAGGTTTCAGAACAGATTCAGCCACAACACTTTTCACTGAAAATTATTGAGGCATAAGCTTCTCTTGAGGGCTAGATAAGTTGTTCCTCTGGACTTTCATGTCTTAGGATAGTTATTTAGAATGTACCAGATCTGATTTAGCACCAGAATTCTCCTTAATTATCTTATGATTCTACCTAGCAAAACAGATACGATTTTGCATTTGAAAAAGACCTCCTGGAAAAGAACACTTATTATTTTCAGAAATTTTGTAGTTCTATTCTGAATGTTTGATTCTAATTTTTGTAAAAATACTTCCTTTAGGTCTGAACTCAAAGCATAATGATTTCTTTTGAAAAAGGGCAACACCAAGAGCCAGGAAGTCATAGATCTTTTTTTTTTTTTTGTGCTAGCTACTCCTCCACACTCCCTATCAACGGTCTACTCAATGAATTTTAAGCCTGGGCTTCTCAAGCTACTATCATACATGAGAAGCAATCAAGGTTTAATAACAACTGCCCCAGCACTAACCCATGCTATAACTTCGCTTCCCCTTCTGAGAAATATGTTGAGAATAGTAAGAGACTTTTCAAAGCCATCAGTTAAAAATGGTAGCTGCTTAAAAAGAGCCCCGATGGCACTCAGCTGCTTGGTTATGCACTTGACTGGCAATTCAAATCCACCAACTGATCCTCATGTGTGGCAGTCTTCTTCCATAAAGATTGACAGTCTTGGCAACCCCATGGGGCAGTGCCACTCTATCCTATAGGGTTGCTATGAGTCAGAATCAACTGGACAGCAATGGGTTTGGTTTTTTTTTTTTTTTTTTTCCACTGCTGATAAGCCTTGCCTATGTTTAGGCTTCACATACACCAACTTCATTTATAAATGGTACTTCAGAATACGTGTTGAATTAAGATTAAGAGTTAGTGAAAAAGTCCTCTTGATAGATTAAATTGTAACACCAAATAGTGTAACTCAGTCTAGCACTGTTCTAGCAGCTTTTAATTTCACAACTGAGTAACATGATAAATCTCTTAAGACTAACAAAGTGCAAGTTCTCTGGCCACAGTTAGGAAAATAGCTCTCTTCCTCTATGTTAATGGGATGGTTTTACCATGCAGAACCAGAGTCAAGTAGCAGCCCAATTTATCATTAATTATTGTCAAGAAAGAAGACCTCAGTGTCCTTTCATAGCCAAAACCCTTGGCAGGCATGCCTTAGCATTCAGATGAACTACTGAACAACTCCATTCAATAGGATAATTAGCTTAGTTATCTTAGTTACCCATCAAAACTCAACACTGCTCCAAAGCAGACCTTTCACAGGCTCAAGAATCACTTCTATGGCCTGGAATGCTGGACTTAGGCACAAGAATCACAATTCTAGACCTAAGCCAAGTAGCTGGTCAGGCATTTGAGAAGTCTGAAAGTTGCTTCTTGAGGTCAATTTACATCCTTCCAACAGGAAACCTAACAGTTTATTTATTTATTTATTTTTGAGAAGTAGGATGGGATTCCAACTGGAAAAGCAAAAAAGTGTGAATCTTTAAATTACAGAGTAAAAAGTCACCTTTGCCAACAGGGCTTCTGTATTCTAAAACATACGGATATGGTGCTCATGCCTATCAAAGGCACACCTTAGGTGCCGGCCAAAGATCACAGTCTTGGTGTGCTGCGAGTTCTTATCTGGAACCAGCTACTCATTTATCCTGGGTGATTCTCAAAATTCTGTCCCTCATACTAAGACATCACTTTACCTCAACATAGAAAAAATGTTTTTTAAGGATAATTTTAATATAGCTTTAGCTTTTTCTGGGGGTTTATAAAAGAAGTCATCTGAAGAAAACTTCTACATATTCTGTAAAATTTATTACTAGATATTTAAAAATATTTCTCATATAAGGATCCAGGTAACATCTCTTTAAGTATCAGTAAAGAACAGGAAGCTCAGAACCAAATTTTGCAAATGCCTAAAGAGCCTGGGTATCTTTATGAAACTCTCGGTCCTTTGTCTTAATTCTAAAGCTCTTCCTGGATCAACAGTCACCATATCCATCCTGGAAGTAAGTAAGGTAAAAACAGGTAGAATAACTGCACTTGACCTCCAGATCCTTTTTAATTAAATAAAAATGTGATACCATTCAGCTGCCCTTGCACCGTGTTAGCTACCAATGTGTTTGGCAGTTGGACAGCGTAGTGATTATCTCTTCATTCACTTAACAAACATGACTGAATACTTGAATGATACACTCTAGTGATGATACTGTGATATTACGATTACCTGTCTAACCTCAAAGGACTTAAATTCTCTGGCTGCCTACGTATCCACCAACTTTATCATTTCCTTTCCAAGAGAGCAGGGTCATTGAGTTAGGCAGACCTTGTTCAAATCACAGCTTTCACTAGCTACATGACTTCAGGCAGATTAATTAACCACTTCATCTATAAACAGAACAGAAATTATCTTGTATAGTTTTATAAAGGTTAAATGAGGAAAACTATGAAAAAAATCTCCTAGCATAACATGTGATATGGATCAGGTATGTATCAGGTCCTCATTAAATAGTAGTTTCCTCTTTCTTTCCTCAAATAAGAGGGCCCTAGCTAAGGCACTGTGATTCCTAGTAGACTATAAGCTCCATGGGTGTAAATAACTGCTCCTTAGAAGGTACTTAGCAAGTATTTGAGGCAGGAAGAGTGAATGAATAAGAGTTACTATATGCTTATGCAAATAACACTCACATTAAACGTTTTTTAGGGGGCCCTGGTGGCACAGTGGTTAAAGCACTCAGCTGCTAAATGAAAGGCCAGCAGTTCAAACCCACCAGCTGCTCTGTGGGAGAAAGACATAGCAGTCTGTTTCTGTAGATTCAGTCTTGGAAACTATGGGACAGGTCTACTCTGTCCCATAGGTCACTGTGAGTTGTAACCAACTCTATGGCAGAAGGTTTTTTTGGATATATGATTTTTGGCCACCATGCCCTCCCACCAAGGTATTTTCATAAGTACACTGTGCTACTGTTTTTACATGCTATCTAAAAAAAAAGAGCACAGCGTGCTCACAAAAATAGCTTGGGGGGAGGGCACAGTTGGCAAAACATGTGTAACATGAACATTTCCTGTGTAAAAATATGGTAGTTTTAGGTACTTTGTATCTAAGATTATTTTGCATTAAAACTGGAAAACTCACCCATGGGAGTCTACCTGTAGGGTTTTCTGCCCATACCTATATTCCTCTGCAGATACCTTAATTGAATACTAAGCTCCATTGTGAAGTCCTTGCTCCTACTCCCAGGAACATATTATCCCCATGATTTATTTTATGTCCATTATTAAAGTCATTTGAACTTTGTACTATCAAATATGCAAATTGAATCAAGTAGCTATGCTGTAATTAAAAGTAAATGAGTTTTAGTTAATGATAGTATAAACCAATAACAAGGATTTACATTACACCTTTAAGTGATGAAAATTGAGTATAAACATATAAACAAAATAATTCTTTATTTTTTTTAAAATGCATTTTATTTAAATATAATTTATGTATAGTGAAACACACAAAGTTAAAGTGACATGGGTCAATGCATCTTTTTTTTTTTTGCAGTGTTCCCTCCCCTCCCCTGGCAACCAACAAAGAAAGTTTCCTTCCATATATAAACATTTCCTTGCCCCTCTACAACAATGAACTAATACTATATTTGTCCTTCTGCAATTGACTTATGTCACTCAGCACAATGCCCTCCAGGTTCATCCATATTATGCAGTGTTTTGCAGACTCTACATTATTCTGTAGTGCTGCATAGCAGTCCATTATGTGCATGTACCATAGTTTGGTCATTCACTCTTCTGCTATAACTCTTAAAGTCCCTTGCCATGTATGTAATTATTGGCAAATACCCACCAGCCACTCCTTGGAAGAAAGATGGGGCAATGTACTTCCATAGTGATACTGCCTCGGAAACCCAAGGAGGGGTCGCTATGAGTCAGATCCGACTTGATGGCACATAACAACAACAACAACATGAATTTGTTGCTATCATTTTTGTTATGTGCTTTTTCATGGTGTCAATTTATTTGTTCCATATAATTTTCTATGCTGAGCTAATTTTGTTTATGAATCATGTTATACCACTTCCTTCATTGCTATTGTTTTAGTATTTGCTGAATATTTATGCTGGTCCTCTTTTTTGATGTGAAGGTTTATATTTTTCTTGAGGTTACCCTGTGATTTACAGTTTTCTCCCCAAGTTTAGAACAGTCCATTCTATCTTGTAGTTGTCTTCACTTCCCTACCATCTAGAAGTTCTGTAACAACACTGTTTTTTCCCTCTTTTTGGTTTGCAGTTGTCCTCATTTGTCAATTGATGTCTCTGGTTCGCTGTTCACAATCTTGTAGGCTTCTTTATTTTGGATACTTCCATAGCTGGGTTGGTTTCTGGGTTACGTCACCATGTGTATTAATGGTCAGTTGTTGTTGGTTGTTGTTGCTTCTTTGTCCAAAGGACTCCCTTTAGCATCTCTTGTAAGGTTGGTCTGGTTTTAACAAATTCTTTTAATTTCTGCTTATCTGGAAATGTCCTAATTTCACCACCATATTTGAAGGACAGTTTTGCTGGGTATATAATTCTTGGTTGGAAATTTTTCTCTTTCAGTGTTTTATATATACCATCCCATTGTCTTCTCACCTGCATGGTTTCTGTTGAGAAATCTGAGCTTAGTCTTATTGGTTGCCCCTTGAAGGTTAACTTTTTGTTTTTCCTGTGCTGCTGTCATGATTCTTTCTTTGTCTTTTGTTTTGGTAAGTTAGATGATATTATGTCTGGGTGATTTTCTTTTGGGGTCTATCCTGTTTGGGGTTCACTGGACTTCCTGAATGGATATATTTTCATCTTTCATCATACCAGGAAAATTCTCTTCCAACAAATCTTCGACAATTTTCTCTGTGGTTTTATTTGTCTCTTCCTATTCTGGAATTCCGATTACATGTAGGTTATTCTTTTTGATGTATCCCACATGGACCTTAGGCTTTCTGCATTCTGTTTTGATCTTTTCTCTGATTGATACCTTTCCAAAGAAGTGTTCAGGTATTTGCCTTCAATCTCCCTAATTCTGTCTTCTATTGAATCAATTTTGCTCTTTTGCCCATTCAATATCTTATCTATTTCTGAAAATTTAGTATTAATCTTCTGGATTTCTCTGTGTAGATTTTGTATCATTTCTAATTTTTCATTTAGTTTTTCATTTTGTTCTTGTATTGTCTTTTGAAATTGTTCTAGGTTTTTCACTGTGTTTTCCTTGATCTATCTCTTATTCATTGAAAGTACCTAAATATAATTCTGTTCAATTCCTTATCAGGAGGTTCCAATACTGCATCTTCCTCAGGGATGTGTTTTGAGTCTGTATCCTGGTCCCTTGTTTCTCCTGCTTTATCTTGCTTCTTTGTGTGGACTGTGATGCTCTGTTGTCTTCGAGGCATTGTGACATTTTTGTGTTTATATTTAATTGGTGATTGTATGTTGGAGTGACTTTCCCATGATTTTTGTTTTCTTTGTATGTTATCTAAGCAAGCAGGGCACTGTGCTCCCCTATTCTCTAGTTGACAGCACTTATATATACTCATCACCTGTCTCCTTTCCTGCTGTCAGCCTCTGGTATGTCCCTGCTGTCTTGGCAAACAGAGCCTATTCTTAGATTGCTGGAATCCAAATGAGAATGATATTATTTTAAAATCCAAAATGGTTGCCACTTGTAAAGATTCAAAATGGCTGCACCCTTGGTCACTTTAAATATCCAAAATGGCCACCACTTGTAAACATTCAAAATGGCTGCACCCTTGGTCACTTTAAATATCCAAAATGGCTGCTGTGTGTAAACAATCAAAACGGCTCTACCCTCCGGACAGCGGAAAGCCAGTAATAGCTCAGGTTGTCTCCCTCCTTGCTGTTTCCCTTCCTAGTCATAGACCACCTGCAGCCCTTGGTGACCACAGTTGATCTTTAGGTCAACTGTCAGGTCCTAACACCACTTGGAAATATTCAAGCTGTTGGTCCATCAGAGTAGCTGATAGTTCATAGCTCTGACTGTATCCGTACTCAATGTTTTTCTTCAGGTTTTTCCACTAGTTGGTGCCTAATCCACTTCTGCATAGTTCCTTTCAAAGCTCAGGGCTCCAGGATTATCTTCTATATCTCTGTCAGTTGGTTTTTCTTTTCTTTGTTAAAGAAGGTCTGTGTTGCTTGTCTGACTATTCCTCCATCTTACTGGAAGTCCACATATAAACAAAATAATTCTTAACTGCAAGATTTGTTTATACTCTAGGGTACTACAGGATAAACTAACTCTCAACAACAGTATTTCTATTTCAGTTTTATCCCTTGTAATCATTGTGGATGTATTAAATTTTGTTGCAATGCTCTCATACTTTTATATACTTTTATCATTAACAGTGATAAAAATTATCAACAATTATGACTATGAGACCAGAAGAATTAGATGGTGCCTGGCTACCACTGTCATCCACTTGGAAGGGGGTCTATGTAGGAGATCCTTGATAGAGAGGGAGAACAATGTGGAACAAAACTCAAAATCATTTGGAGAAAAAAAAAAGGGGGAGGTGTGTGACCAGGTTTGCTGGTCCGATAGAGCCTGTTAGAACCACTGAGACTATGGCCCTTCAGGTCTGGAATTGAACCCACACCCATGGTTTCCAGCCAAACAAAAGACAGGCATATGAGTTGAACATTTACCTCAGGTAGATACACTCCTTGGAGAGAACAATCATGGAGAAAGAAGGGCTGCCTATGCACAGAGAGACAGCTCAGGGGGCAGGAGTGCATGGAGGGATGGATACTGGGAAGGGGTAACTATGGGCAGGAAGTGGGAGGGGAGCTTTTGCATTGTGGTAAACTGTGGTCAATGTCATGAGATAAAGTGTATGTGAACTGCTGTATGGAAAGTGAATTTGCTCTCTAAATCTTCACCCAAATCACAATAAAAAAAAATGATCAACAATATATTCAAAATTGAATGTTACTACATCTTATTTCTAAAAATAAAAATTTTTTTTTTTTTTTGCTCACATTTTTCCAATTTCTCCTTGGTTCAGATAAATGGAAAATTTTCACAGTTTTTTATAAGCCAAATTGTGTAATTGTTGAAATGATCACTTGATTCTTCAGGTAGAATGGGTGAATAACTACAGTAAAACTTGTGAAACCTAGAACTCCTTTAAGGTGGAAACCTGTCAGGGAAGGAAAACACAAATATTTCCCACTAATAGAGAATGACAGAAAAGTGGTAAGATGGCATCTTGTCAAAAGTGGAAAATTTGTGAGACCTGGAAACTTCTGAGGCAGTCCCGTTGAGTTCTGGGTCTCACAGGGTTTACTGCAGAAGATAACTTCTCATATGTCACGTATTAAAACCAACCAGAAAATAAGCTGAAGAACTTTATATATTATGATTTGAAAAGTAAATCAATGTATCTTTCCTGAATTTAGACTTTTACTAATTTTTATTTTTGCAGTTTTTCCTCCCCTCCCCTCCTACCCCTGGTAACCAGTAAAGAAAGTTTTCTCTCATATGTAAACCTTTCCTTGACTTTTTACAGTATTTGTCCTTGTATGACAGACTTATTTCACTCAGCATAATATCCTCCAAGTTTATCCACATGATGCGTTGTTTTGCAGATTCTACATTACTCTTTAGGGTTGCATAGTATTCCATTGTGTGTATGTACCATACCTCGGTTATCCATTCTTCTGCTGCAGGGCACCTAAGGTTGTTTCCATCTTTTTGCTATTGTAAATAATGATGCAATGAACACTGGTGTGCATATATCTGTTCTTGTCCTGGTTCTCACTTCTTTATAGATTTCTACTAAATTTATGGGGAATACTACCATTTGAATTTTTCTTTTCAAGGGAGAACTATGGCAATACTCAAAGAGAGAAGAGCAGTAATATTTTTTAAGAACTCTTAAATTAAGAATGGCGTAATAGCCAAAATTTGAAATCCATGACTATGATTTTTAAAAGTATATTTTAAAAGATATAGCCCAAACTATAATTTCATATTTTTTTTGTTTTTAATATTGATTTCTGATACATGGATCAGTTCTAAAATGATATTCCATACAAAAATCTGTAAACTGATTAGACAAAATCTTATTGAAAGAACAAAAATTTAACTGTAAATACACAAGAAAATTTTTTAAATTAGTATCTTCGCAATCACTAGATCATAGTCCAATCCTTTTCTCTTATAAGTAAGGAAGCTGAGTAACTTGTTCTTCTGGATAATATAATATCTCCATTAGATTCACTCTACTTTCTCACAGGGTCCCCATGGCCCACTGGACACATTCATGTCACTGGGTTGTGGTCTTAGGCCAGCCTTCCCTTACAACAATATTTTGTCCAATACCTTAAAAGGTCTTTGGCTTAATTCTTTTAAATACACCAGGCCTGTCCTGCTGGCCCTCTCCCCAAATAATAACTGCTACCAAGAATCAACAAGAGTCCTGGACACTGTGCAAATCTAGAAAAATTAAAGTCTACTTTCCTGTCTTCCATTATTGGATTTAGAAAAATCTAGTTCTCATTCTTGAAAAGGAAAGGGAGGGCTGAAGGAATAGAAAGACAGAGGGATGAAGGGAGGGAGAAGGGGAAAGAAACACTGTACATTCTCTCCCATATTATAGCTGAAAATAAGCTCATAAGTTTCTGAAGGTATATACCTGAATTTACTTGTAACATAGCAGGACAAAAGTATTATTAAGAGGGAACAAATTGAAAAAATAGAAATGTGTGTATGTGTGTGTGTGTGTGTCCCCAATCATGCTTAGTTCTTTCAATAATATCAGAGCTACCACAGGTCATTGTTATTAAACAGCTACACAACCTTGGGCAAATCACTAGATCCTTAGGCTTGTTTTCTCATTGTTAAAATAAAAGGACTGAACACATTGATCTCCAAGGTCCCTTAAGATTGGAATACTAGCTCCTTTACATTCTAGTTTCAGTTATAAGGCAGATGAAACAGACTAATCTGCTTGCCCTTTAAGGCAGTTGTGTCTAAAATGGGGCATATAAGACAATTAATTAGGGGATAGAAGCAAAATATTAAAACTTTTAACTTATATATTCTCAATCCAAACTTTAATCTAGCTTTAGTAGTCTTTCATATTCTAACCGACAGTGGTGCCCTCACTTGGACTAGAGGAGGATGAGGGCTCCACAAAGCAGAGGGGTTAGCAGAGACACCTTTATTTGTTCATTTTCAATATACAGAATGTCACCTTTGCCCAGTTGTAGGGATTTACAGTTACTACTGAACACTTACTAAACAGACAGGAGCCTTGACACCGTAACAGTTAGAGTACTTAGCTGCTAATCAAAAGGTCAGTGGTTCAAACTTTGGAAACCCTATGGGGCAGCTCCACAGGAACACTTTAAATTAGAACTGACTTGACTGTAACGGGTTTGGGTTTTTTGGTTTGGTACCATATAGACAAGAGATTTAAAAATATTTCTGCATAGTAATCTCAGATTAAAAATAATATCCATAATGCAAACATAAGTGAATAATCAAGAAATGGCAGTGCTGACACATTTCCTTTACACAGGGCTTTGTCAGCCTCACTATGAAGTAAATCAATGACCATCTAATTAGATCTAATGAGAAGTCCTCCTAAATCTAAATTATCAAGAAGTATTAGAAGCGCCCACTATTCTTAATTCTGAGCCTTCCCCTTAGTACACAATATGTTTTGAGGTACAGTAGAAACACAAAATTTTTAAAACATGTCATACATATACTTTCAAAATGTTTTATTGATAGGGTATGACCAACAAAGTGTCAAGCCCTTATTTATAGGAAAGTGTATGTTACTGCTGATGGATATAACATGGCCCCATTACAAAATCATAATCACTGGAGCTCATAAACCTGAGTTAGATTCACAGCTCCAACACACAACTAGCTATGTGGGGTGGAATAAGTCTGTAAGCTCAGATTTCTAACCTATGAAAATACCCACTTCACAGCATTGCTGTGGGATTTGGACAAGAATTCATGGCACATGTAGGTCTCAATATATATTTCTTTTCTCTTACCTTTAATTTACAAAAAAGACAAGACATATATTTATTTGAGTAGTAAGAAAAGGCAAGTTAAGAACACAATGTGAAAATATTTTTACTATTTACAAATTGCATTGCTTATTTCAGCTGGGCTATAACATAATATAATAATCTGCCTCACTACAGAATTAATCTACATTAACTGAAATTTAAGAACTGAATTCTGAAAGAAAACCAAACCAGTTGCTGTTGAGTTGATTTCGACTCATAGTGAACCTATAAGGACAATGTAGAAAGGCCTAAGGTTTCCAAGGCTGTAAATCTTTACAGAAGCAGACTGCCTCATCTTTCTCCTGCAGAGTAGCTGGTGCGTTCAAACCACTGACCTTTTGGTTTGCAGCCAAACGCTTTAACCACTGTGTAACCAGGCTCCTTATAAGAACTGAATTAGCAACTTCTAACTTACCACATTAAAATCCAAATTTTTTTCAATCCATGCTTTTGCTTCTTGAAACTCATCTCTCATTCCCATAATAAAGAGTGTATCCAGGGCATCTACTATTGTTGCTCCTTTGATGTTACCTGAAAATATCAGGAAAATATGGATTCAATAAAAAATATATTTGACAGATATATACTTGCAAATTGACCACAACTTGGAAAAGGGGAGGGGTGTGATATTGAATTTATTAATAAGCAGTAATATTAAAGACAGTCTAAAATTCCTTCAGAGGAAGAAAATATGAAAACTTCACCAAAACCAAAATAAAAATCATCACAGGATACAGATTGAAACATTAATCTTCAAAGCCTCTCCTAAGTTACAGAAATAAATCTCTTAGAAATTTTATTTGTGATTGCATTCTCTTCTACCAAGAAAATGAAACTAAAACCAAAGTCACTGCCATTGAGTTGATTCTGACTCATAGCAACTGCTCCTTGGGTCTCCGAGGTGGTAATCTTTACAAAAGCAGATTGCCCCATCTTCCTTCCACAGAGTGACTGGTGGGTTTGAACCACCAACCTTCTGGTTAGCAATCAAATGCTTTAGTCACTATACCATCAGAGCTCCTTAGCAAGAAAATAGTAGACCTAAAATAATTACATTAAAATTAATATAGATATTGCTTCTTTGTTTATGCAAGAAAATAGTAGACGTAAAACAGAGGCAATATCCATATTAATTTACATATTAATGTAATTACACAAAGTTTGCCTGTGCAATACTGTCTAAACATAATTAGATCTAAAATTGCTTAGTGATGATGCTAAGAAACCACTACTCTAAAATGAAATTCCACCTACTCTGTGAAGCCCTGGCTGATTTCTAATACTCTACCCACCTACTCAGCCCTTACTCTGTTGAGTTTTTTACCTCTGAATACCCACTGACATGAAGACTTTATATTGTCCTGTAAGTGATCACTTTCATCTTATAATTATATGTATGCATGTCCTCGGAAGGAAGGTTGGGCAATCCTACTTCCGTAGTGATACTGCCTCGGAAACCCAAGGAGGGGTCGCTATGAGTCGGGGCTGACTCGATGGCAAACAACAACAACAACAACAACATGTCTGTTAGTCTGAAACTCCCTTAGATTAAAGAGGTCATGTATAGTTCATCTCTCTGTCCCTCACGGTTTCCTGAAAACTGTACTGGTGATGTCCAGTGAATGTCTGCTGAAAGACTAGATACTAAACTTTCTACAGATAACAACTGGCATTCTAGATAAGCCAGGACCAAGTTTTTAAACATAAAAGGAAATTATAAGCACACTCCTTTCAAATATCAAATTGAGAAATTGTCATTAGAAAACTACCAAATCATAAACCCAAAAGCCAAACCCACTGCCATCGAGTTGATTTTGACTCACAGCAACCCCCATTGGGTTTCTGAGGCAGTAAATTTTTACAGAAGTAGATTGCCTGGTCTTCCGTCTGCAGAGTGCCTGGTGGTTTTGAACTGCCAACCTTCTGGTTAGCAGTGAAATGCCTTAGGCACTGTGCCACCAGAGCTCCAAATCACAGAATATTCAAATATTTAATTCTCAAAATTAATGTAGTTTAAATGTTATCTAAAGATAATGAGAAAAAATTCAGGACATTCATTTCATGACATTTTTCACTTTATCCAATTTTCTTTAAAATGTACAATCTTTAAAATCCATTTCTGGATGGAATCCCTAGGTGAGCAGATCCTTAATGAACGCAGCTGCTCATCGAAAGGTTGGCAGTTCCAGTCCACCTGGGGTGCCCAGAAGAAAAGCATGGCCATCTCTTTCTGAAAAGCAGCTGTGGAAAACCCCGTGGAGCACATTATACTCTGACGCACAGGGGTCTGCCATGAGGAGGAATCAATTCAACAGCAACTGGAGTTTTCATGTTTTGTTTTTTTCCCCCAGAAATAATTGAATTCAAGGGGACAGGAAGGAGTATTTTAAAGTAGGCATACTGAAATATGATATCAAGTTCAGATATTTATTGCTCTCTCATTTCTAAGCCACTAGGGCTTTAAATAAATATTTGTATTTCTTATGTTCTAGATTTACTCTGAGTATAATTGGTCAAACATATAAACTTTTTTTTTTTTGAGGTGCATTTCTACTTAAAATCTTTTTAGTTCTGAAATCTTGTAGTTTTGAAGGAGAACTGGGAGATGACGAATATTTGATATAGTTTCTAATGTTCATTTCAATTGTTTTAAGTTAAAGAAACAGCCCTCTTACTCTCCTTGTTGTTGTTGTTATGTGCTGTCGAGTTGGCCCTGACTCATAGCGACCCCTCCTTGGGTTTCTGAGGCAGTATCACTACGGAAGTAGATTGTCCAACTTTCCTTCCGAGGAGTAGCTGGTGGGTTTGAACCGCTAGCCTTCTGGTTAGCAGTCAAGTGCCTCCTTAGGAAACAGAAACTCTCCTTAGGAAACAGATAAAAGTTTCAATGTAACTAGTAAGAAAAAAGGATGAGAAAGAAACAATCCTGAAGAAATTCCTAATGGCTAATATTCAGGAAAACTTATATTCTAATCGACTGATACTTCCTCTAACAACAACATGGCTGTTTTTAAGAGTCAAAGATAGTACTATATCTCAAACTAAGAGTCATTTCCTAAGAAGCCAGGTGGTAAGGAACAAAAATTTCCCTCTCTTCTACCTGGTTTGCTCAGAGAATAAAAATATGACTATTGTTCTTCACAAGGAGCTCTGGTAGCATAGTGCCTAAGGCATTTGGCTGCTACCCAGAAGGATAGTGGTTCAAACCCACCAGCCACTCCTTGGAAGGAAGATGGGGCAATCTACTTCCATAGTGATACTGCCTCGGAAACCCAAGGGAGGGGTCGCTATGAGCTGGATTCGACTGGATGGCAGTGAATTTGGTTTGGTGTTGCTATTCACAGATAAGGAACTTGGCTAAGAAGTGGGGTAAATAAGACATTTAAAAGTTTTCCTCATCTGTAAAAAGGAAAACTGTATTTATTTATAACAAGTTCAAATATACTGGTATTAATATAATAAGAAAATCTTTACATATTCTATTTTAATTTGAAGAAAGAGTGAGAGAATTATCATTTACATTATTAGTATTTCATTTCTTTCTAAAAATACCTGAAGCTCTTTATTTTTTGTTTTAATAGAACAAGTTCTTACACGGATTATGGAAAGTTGGAAACCAATGAAAAGTATATTAAAAAAAAGTAAGATTTAAAAAAAGAGTATGTTGTTAATGCTCAATAATAAATTTTAGAACTATCAATGTTTATATTAACAGAGAACTAAATGATCTTTTTATAAAGATTATGGTAAATCATATAACTGATTTCTTAATAGTCTAGGAAAATTTCATTGAGATAAAAGTAAAACTTGAATTTGATTTTTTTAAAAAAGAGTTGTAATAAGAAGTAAGAAAATAAAAATGACAACACTTCAAGGTCCCTGCATTCTGAAATATTCATGGTTCGCCTAAAATAAATCCATTACTCTCTCTCATGCCACTCACCAAAGTGACTAAGAAATTAAGAAAGTAGGTGATATTTTGGTCTACAGCCGAAGACTTGTGGTTTCTATGAAATTGAAATTTAACCTGTTAAAAAGAAAAGATTAATAGGGGCAATTTACACTTCAGTAGAAAATCAGATTCAATACTGGCTGAACTTTTCCTAAGCAACTTTTGGTATATGGGAGATCTGTATCAAAGGGGAGCTTGATGGCCGTTCAGAAGTTTATCAGTATCAGGGCTGCTGCGGCCTAAAGGAGGGGAAGAAAGAAAAAAAAAAGAAGTAGGGAGGGAAAGGGGGAAGAAAAAAGAAAGGAAGAGACCGAATGAGGAAAGAACACAAGTGAAGGATGAGAGGCAAAGGCAAAGTAAAGAAAAAACACAGGTTGTGGGAAATATAAACAGGAAAACAAAAAAATACACAAAATACCACACACACACACACATACATACTCCCACAACCTTCTAAATTTAAACACTTCTTTTTGTCTTGGACAAGCTTGATCCCATGATGTAAGGAACTGAGATGGAAGTAACAAATTTGTGCATTTGGGACCCTGGGAGTTATTGTTGCACTTCTGCAGTTTACTGGCCACAGTTTCCAAGGACTCTGATTTGACACTAAGTTTCAGTTTCTCTCTTTGAGTGCTTCCCCCATTACCCATGTTAACTCATCACCATGTCCTAAAACACTACTTCAGAAATGTCTGAAATCATTTCTACTGCCACTGCTCCAGGTTTAGGCATTCTTCTTCATCTCCAAACTGTATCACTGTGATCAACCACCTGGCCTCCTTACTTCACTCTTTCCAGCTCTGCCTACCTGTCCTTGCACCTCCTGCAATGCCTTTCTTTCTACCTGAGATCTTGCTGATTCCTTCATATGAATATCTATTAAACCACCTGTACTCTGACAACTCACCATTTACACATACACCTTTTATAGAAGGGCATGAGCTTTCAAACGCTGGAACTGTTTTTAATAACCCCTTTGCTGATAGTACAGCTGAACACATGAAAGGTGCTAAATAAAGGGAAAAACAGTAAGGAAAACCCTCAGTGAAAGGGACTGACACAATAATAGCCTAAACAAAGGGCTCACCTTAACAAAGATCATGGAGATGGTGCAGACTGGGCAATGTTCTGTTATAATCGGATTGCCACAAGTCCAGTGTACCCGATAGTAATTAACAAAGGCAGTGATTAGGAACACAGATTCTGGTGTCAGATACCCTGAGGTTCAAGTCCCAGCTCAGCAAGCAAGTAGGTGGGTGATTGTGGGCAAGCTATTTTCTGAGCTTCAGTTTTCTCATCTATAAAATGTGTATAATAATGAGGTTAAGTGATATTATGCACAAATGGCAGTTGGCACACAGTAAGTACTCAATAAATGTCAGCTAATAGCATCATTTATTTTATGAACAGATAGAATTTAACACCTTCAATTAAAGTATGGAAAGTGATGTTTTCTATGGTGAATTCAGAAGTCACAGAATAATACTCCATCCCCTTCATCATGTTACTTATAAATAAGATTTCGAGGAGTAAGAAATCAAGTACAATGAGAAAGGACTAGGTGTCTCTGTGACCCAAAGGGTCCATCTAATTTTTCTGTTTCTTAGCTTCCTCACCTCCACAAGGGGAACAGTTATTAATACCCACACTACCAACTGCAGAGGATTACTGTGGGGACCAAATGCAATATGCAAGAATGGATAAATGGCAGTTCAAATAACTGAGAACTGACCTAATCCATCCTCACTTCCTCTCCCATGGCACAAAAAGGAGAAATCTAGAGCCAAAGTTGAGAGTCACTGAGATACAGTGATGATCACCACGTAAGTTGCTTTGGCCAGCTTATCAATAAAGACACAGCTTTTACATTAAAGAAGTAGTTAATATAGCCAACCAAATGCTGCTATGTTGTGAGCCACCTTGGAAGCCAAAAATTGTGATGTTAAACCCCATATCCATTAAATGAGTATCTCTGGAGATACAGCCCAGGCATTAGTATTTGTAAAGTCATGCTGCTGCTGCTGGCTGCTGTTGTTACGTGCAATTGTCTATTCTGACTCATGGTGACACCACGTACAACATAACAAAACACTGCCCCACCCTGCACTATCCTCACAATCTTTATTTTGCTTGAACCTATTGTTGCAACCACTGTGTCAAAACCATCTTATTGAGGGTCTTCCCCTTTTTTACTAATCCTGTGCTTTCCAAGCCTGATCTCCAGCATAAAGTTATGCAGGTGATGCTATATTCAGCCACTGTTCTATCTGAAGGACACAGCCTACAGACAACACTATCAAGTGTCCAAGTTTCCTAGCAACACAGTCTGGAGGATCACCGAATTAAACAAACGTCTCCACCCAAAGTTCAGTGTCCGCTGGAGAAAGTTATCGTCACCAAGAAACAAAAGCCCATTGTACTCACCAAACAAACTGCTCGAATGGCCTTCTTTTGATATAGGTTTCAGTTCATTTAATCCCCAAGCGTAACGTTTATAATTATACCAAGCATGTTTCATCATCTGAGAAAAGAAATGAAAGCAGGATTGTAAATTCAATTTGAGATGTTTTTGCTGTAACACAGATTATATGATGAAGACCTGAAAGTTAAAACATATTAAAATTCATTACTTAGTTACAAGGATGATGATCAATTAAAGGATGATGATGATATATCCATAAATTAGAACAAACACATACAAGCATAAATCATTCTTTTATGTTTACAAATGTGAGATTTTTCTTTTTTGAATCCAATTAACTCTATTTAATATAAATATTTCCAAAATCAGTTGTCAATAACAAAATTATATTTATTATTTCATTCTTATAATATGAAACCTGCAAAAACTCTATTTAAAATTTGTACTTTTCATAAGGTTCTTCATACTTTGTTGCTTCCATAGCATATAGACTATTCAAGGTTACCACTTTAAACACTGGGAAGTATACTGTTAAATGCATGTGGAGAAGTATTTTGAAATGTCCACAAGAAATAAAAACAAAATTAGGGTTATGTCTAGATTTTGAAAAACTTCAGTTTAATATAATCAGTCTTCAACTATACATTTATGAGCATGTGTGTGTGTGTGTGGAAACTGATCATTTATATTCCCATTCCAGAGTCCTCATGTCAGCATGTGTTAAAGGCCAGATTTCTGTGTCATAAATCAGTTAAATAAATGTTATTCAGGGACTCAAAAACTGTATTATTTGCATTTACATTTAAAAAAACACATTTTACTGAAACATAATTTATGTACAGTGAAATACACAAAACTAAATGCATTTACATTTTCAAAAGGGTTGAAATTGAACTGAATTGAAATGGAGGACTCTTCAACTCTCCAGAACTAATTCATGCCACTGTGTCCACTCTATTAGCAACTCTAATCAGAATGTGGACATGAGCTGCAAATGTTCTAATTTGCCTCCAAAATATTTTAAAAATCATCACATTCAGTTATGAATACTATACAAGGGCTGAATATCACTAAAATCTTCAATGAGATTAATATACTTCCATCTTATTAATACAAAAGTCTTCATGTCTCTGAATACAATAATGAAGATCTATCTTTGACCAATTCATATATTACCTTTCTCTACCACCATGTACTACTAATGACAGCCACCAAGAAGCTTTACGATCTGCTGGGTACTCTACTAAACACACTCCATTTGGTATTGTTCTAAATCCTCACTATAAAACCCACTGCCATAGAATTGATTCTGATATATAGCAACCTCCATTGGGTTTCCAAAGCAGTAAAGCTTTACAGAAGTAGACTGCCTCATCTTTCTCCCCTGGAGCAACTCATGGGTTTGAACCGCTGACTATATGCCTTACCCAATTCACAACTTCTTCTTGTTGTTGTTATGTGCTGTTGAGTCAGACTGACTCATAGCGACCCCTCCTTGGGTTTCCGAGGCAGTATCACTACAGAAGTAGATTGCCCCATCTTCAAATCTCGCTATTTGAACTCTGGTAGGGTAGTGCCTAAGGCAACTGACTACTAACCAGAAGGATGGTGGTTCAAACCCAACAGCCACTCCACAGAAGGAAGACTGGGCAATCTACTTCCATAAAGATTTACTGCCTTGGAAACCCACAGGGGGTCGCTATGAGTTGGAAGCGACTCGATGGCAGTGAGTTGCTATATAAATCTCACTATTTAAAAAAAAAAAAAAAAAAACCAAACTCACTGCCATTGAGTTGAGTCAAATCTGACTCATAGCAACCCCTCCTTGAGTTTCCGAGGTGGTATCAATATGGAAGTAGATTACCCAACCTTCCTTCCAAGGATACCCTACAAAAATACGTTTTATTATCATCTTTTGTAGATGAAGAGACTGAAGCTTAAAAGTTAAAACCAACCAACCAACCAACCTGACTCAAAGTCATGAAATTTCTCTATGACAGAGGAATCAGGTTTTTTTCCATACTGGACTTACTCCAAAGCCCATGGTATTAACCAACACATTTCATCATCTTCCTTTAATGAGTCAGCAACAGAATCTTCCTTTAATGAATTAGAGTGTTGATCTTCCAACGATCAACACAATGCCTCTAAGGTAGTATTTTCAAGATTTTCTCCTTACAAATGAATTTTACTGAAAAACATAAGAGATTTAAGGGTCAGATGACCTGATCTATAATCGTTACTCTGCTGAGGATTAATCACACAATCATAGATGAGTCAGTTTTTGGTTTGTTTTTTCTTTTTTTTGAGACTCCCTTTCCTTATCTGAAAAACTGGGATAATAATTCCTTACAGGGTATATATATAACTATGTCCACGTGACTTCACCCAGCACATTGCTTGGCACATGGCAGGTACTCACATGTCTAGTGAATTTAAAACCTATATTGAAACCAATGAATTCACATCACAAAAAAAAATAGAAATAAATGAGCCTCTAAAAGACCAGGTATATGAAATCCACAAAAACATCTTGAGAGTATATCTGAGCTTCATTTGGTTTTCTTACTAAATTTGGAATATTCTTCATTCCCATAAATTTCCAAAGATGGTTTATAAATTCAAAAGCTTTTGGAATATACCTAATAGAACAGAGAAAAAATAATGTTATGATGATTTATTTCAGCTCCAAATCAAAGTAAAAGTCAGTGCCCTTGCCCACTAACATCTCAAAGATGGCATAAAGCTCTCTTAAGGCATTTCACTGCTAACCAGAAGGCTGGTGGCTCAAACCCACCAGCCACTCTGCAGAAGGAAGACTGGGCAATCTACTTCTGTAAAAATTTACTACCTTGGAAACCCAAGGAACCAACTTGATGGCAGTGAGTTTGGTTTGGTTTGCATGTTGTTTTTCCAAAAAAAAAAAAAAAAAAAAAGTCATTTATGTGATGTGACACTACTACAGAATCTCCTTAACTTACCCATATAGAATATATTAAGTAACTTTTCTTATCTTTTCTCTCCAAGGGAAATGCTGATACTAATTACTTAGCTTTTTACATTTCAAAAGTTGCTTTGACACATTTCTCAAAATGGGTTCCACATCTCATGGGATTTCTATGAGTTAAAGTTAGAAAATAAAAAGAAAGTGATTTAGTCAAATTGCCCTGAATGGTGCATCAGGATGATCTCTCACCTCTGGAAATCATTTACCACATAAAGCTGACTGCAAGACACTCACTCTGTGTGTGTGTGTGTGTGTGTGTGTAGAGTAACAGTGACACTTAACTCACAAGCTACATATAAAATCAGATTGTTAATTCAACACAAATATTTGAAAACATCAAAATGCTACTAGCTTCTAAGTGTACAGTATTAAGCCACTAGCCAGCCGAGGGACCATAGGATTAAGGCATTTAATCTTTCTAGGCTCAGTGTGCTTGTGAGCTGACAGGACAAGGTCACTTCCAAAATTCTACTATTTACAAAGAAGTTCATGGTAGGATTTATTCCCTCCCCCACCCCATGCCTGTTAAAGGTCCCTTTAAGTTTGTTTTTCAGTCTTTCATCAACTCAATTAGTGTTCTACAGCCTGACACTCTAGGCAGAGGGATTAAAACAGGCCTAAATTAAATGCTGATTAGGACTTCAAACACTTACTGAAAATCTTGCACAGAAAGGAAAAAAACCCTGAAAATAAACCAAAGGTGTATTTTTTTCCTGAATATTTATATTTGCACAAGTGAAAGGTACAGCTAACATGCCGTGTGAATGGAAACATTTATACAAGAGAGAATGACACAGAATTGCATAGTAGCAATTTTGACCCAGAGAAGACAGAATTAAAGAATAAAAATTCTTAAAAAAAAAAAAAAAAAGTATCACTTCTCTTTGACTATAGTTAAAGTAACATTCTTAGATTAGCACTTTGTTCTCAATTGTCGCTGGGAACCATCATTTATTGTGTCTGCTACACCACATGTATACAGGATGCTAAAGGACCAGAAAGGAAGCATACATGACTCAATTGTGGTTTTAATCTAATAGATAATGTATGGAAGTTTAACATTCTCCCTTCTTATAAACTCAATAAATGTTTACAAATATAGGAGTACTATGGGAGCTCTGGTAGCATAGTGGCTAAAGCACTTGACTGCTAACCAGAAGGCTGGCGGTTCAAACCCACCAGCCACTCCTCGGAAGGAAGGTTGGGCAATCCTACTTCCGTAGTGATACTGCCTCGGAAACCCAAGGAGGAGTCGCTATGAGTCGGGGCCAACTCGACGGCACATAACAACAACAACAACATACACATACCTAGAGCTCTGGTAGCATAGTGCCTAAGACACTAGACTGCTAACCAGAGGCTGGAGGTTCAAACCTACCAGTCACTCCTCAGAAGGAAGGTTGGGCAATCTACTTCTGTAGTGATACCACCTCGGAAACCTAAGGAGTGGTCACTATGAGTTGGGTCTGACTCGACGGTGTATAATAACGATACATATACCTGGAGCTCTGGTGGCACAGTGATTAAAGCATTTGGCTGCTAACCAAAAGGTCAGTGGTTTGAACCCACCACCTTCTCTCTGGGAGAAAGATGAGGCCGTCTGCTTCCACAGAGATTTATAGCTTTAGAAACCCTATGAGGCGGTTCTACTCTACACCACAGAGTTGCTAGGAGTCAGGATCGACTCGACGGCAACGGGTTTGGTTTTTATACATGTACTGCTAATTAATGTTGCGCACAGCTTTACTGTTGTACCTAACAAAATATTTGTTGTAAATTTTATGTCTTGGCCTAGTCAAAGGCATTGGAAGTCATGAAGGCAGGAAAATATGCTTGAATTTCTCCAGTAACTAAATTTCATAATTTGCTCCTTTTTGCTAGGAACTACACTTAGCAAATATTTTCATTTGATGAAGCTTTAATTATATGATCTTTAACTATTCATAATGGCCACAGTCTTTAAAAATCTGTAATCACTGTTCTGGTTAGCTAGTGCCGCTCTGACAAATAGGATGGCCTTAACAAACAGGAGTTCTCTCACAGTTTGGAGGCTTTAAGTCCAAGTTCAGAGTGCCAGACTCCAGGGGCTGTGTGAAAGCCCTTCAACATTGGGCTTCAGCTCTGGCTTTTGCTCCCAGCCCACTGAAGCTAGAGGCTTTTCTTCACCCAGGCAGCCACTAGCTGCTGAGGCTGACAAGCCCAAGGTCGACAAAATAAAATGACACAGTCCCAATGTTACCAAACCAAATGGCAGGCCATTAATTCAAGTCCATAGTAAGTCCCAAGGTCAGCAGAGCATGGGAGGCTGCTGAACAATGACACAGCTACACGCAGGTTCCAAGTGTGCCATAAACTAGAGACTATCCCCAAGGCTTCTCCTTATACACAGGAAGCAGACCACATCCCAAAGGCAGCTACTCAGCTGCTTGTGGTAGATCCCACCATGAAGCTGACTGCCAGTCTCATCATAGGGAATACTACATCCAGCTGCCCAGCCACTCAATCAGGCCCAACCAAGTTGACATACTAATTTAACTACCACAATCATTTTGCCAGATCTTCGGGATACTAGTTATAACCCTCTCTCTAACAGACCTAACATAATTTTCATGATTTGTACAATGTGACCCTGACCCTTTGGTCCCAGCTGAAGGAGCCAGGGGACTGCTGCATGACCCAAAGCCAGAAAACTGAGGTCTGGCAATGGTCTCCAAGGTGAGGCAACCAGATGTGAGGACTGTTCATTCGATGTAGCCAGACCAACCCAGTCATCTACTCTACCTGTTGTTGTGTGCTGTTGAGTAGATTCTGACTCCTGGTGACCTTACAGGACAGAGTAAAACTGTCCCATGGGGTTTCCAAGGCTGTAATATTTTTATGGAAATAGACTGCAACATCTTTCTCTCATGGAGTGGTTGGAGGGTTCAAACTGCTGACCTTTTGCTTAGCAGCCAAACGCTTAAACACTGTGCCACCAGAGGTCCTCCTCTATACCTAAAGGAATGTAACTGGAAATATTCAGAGAAAATCCAAAGGCCAGAGAATGATGTAAAAGCAGAGAAGTACAAATACACAAAGAGGGAAGCAAACAAAAAGGAGTCATGTGGTAACTGAAGTCATGAGGGAGACAGAAGGTGAAGAGAGAGAAGTTCAGAGGAGGCAGAGATGGGGAGCTTGCTCATTTTCATGATGCACCAGTGGAATTACATTAGGTCTGGAGAGCTGCTATAGAACTACAAGCAATGCTATTAAATCCTGAAGGCTGATAAATTATCTTCCTCTCCTCTTTGAGGTCTGGCTGTTTGCCGGCTGAGACTATTTGCTTACCTCCTTATATGTCCTTATAGAAAATCCTCTCATTTATTGAGAAGAAATATATAAGAGTAGGTCACAGGTATGGGCATCTGACAAACTGGGTTCATATCTGCTATCATCAAAGGTATTCTACATGAGGCAATTAATGTCTGCGAACTCACTTTCCACATCTGTATAACATGAATAAATAAAAGTACTGGCCTCATTGCTTATTGTGATAGCTAAATAAAATAATGTATGTAAAGAGCTAACACATTGCCTCACACACAGTACATGCTCAATAAATTTTAGAGATTATAATTATGTTTATTAAAAGCTAAGCATGTCTCTGATCTTTGTAACCTAAAAGAGACTAAACATTGTTTTATCTAGTAAAATATATAAACATGACTACTGTCCACATGTGCCAGACTAGAACTATGCTCCATAGGGTTTGTAAAGGTTGATTTTTCAGTAGATTGCCAGGCCTTTCTTCCATAGCACCTCTGGGTTTATTTGAACTACCAACATTTCAGTTAGCAGCCAAAGAGTTAACCATTTGCACAACCCTGGGATTCTGATACATATAAACAGGAGAGGGAAATATATAAAAATCAGGTAAATATACACTGTATACAAAATATTCACAAATATATACATTTAGAAGGATCTCTGGCAGCACAGTGCCTAAGGCATCTGACTGCTAACCAGAAGCTTGGTGGTTCAAACCCACCAGCCACTCTGCAGAAGGAAGACTGGGCAATCTACTTCCATAAAGATTTACCACCTTGTAAACCCAATAGGGATTGCTATGAGTCAGAACTGACTTGATGGCAATGGGTTTGGTTTGGGTTTGGTTTTATAGCCATTTAGAAATGCACACAACTATTCTGTATTCAAAATGCAAAGGAAGAAAGGACAAACAATAGGCTCCTCTTCAGATGTAAAATAATGTGAGTCAGTCCTCAGTTCAGAAGGTTCATAGAGTTATGATTACTGGCTTTCTTGAAATCTTGGCTGTGCCCAGCACTTTCTGTACGTTTGCCATTTTGGCATTAAAGGGAAGAAGCTCTACAGCCCAGCAACATTGACATTCCCACTCTTCCAGAGGATACAGAGGGCGATGACTGGTTCAGAGTGGCCCAAGGTGGGAGGTCAATCTAACTCTCTGTTTGTTAAAGCTGAAACTGATGTGCCCTCTTTCTTAAAATTATACTTAGGGCCAATGCTTTGAAAAACACATATGTTAAAAGCCTGATAGTAGTTTCCAACCTTTGCCAGAAATTACTTCATTATCATGTAAAAGTAATTGCTAGAAATTTTAGATAAAATCTCAACATAAAACATTTATCAACCTTTTTTTCTTTTATTTTTCCCAATCTTCAGTGGAATAGAAAGAGGGAAGAAGGTAAAATTAACTCCAGGGAATCAAGCCGTAGCTTTAGCCAATCCTTGGTTATCAATGAAAAAAGAGTTTCTACATATGCGAACAAAAACAACAATCTAGCCCCCTGATCCTCTTCTTATCTAAGGCTATACCACTACCCACATTTTCTTGTGGGAATGAGGACTCTTAAGAGACCAAGAAGGAGTACTGGACCAGCAAGCAACCTGGTGCTAAGGAAGAGGAGAGCAGACTTAGCTGGGTAAGCCCTGAACCAAGCTAAGGAACTGATCTCAGGCAAGTGTCTAAATCTCTTAAACTTTTAGTTTTCTTACATTTAAAAATAGTAACATATTCTCCCTCTCATGAAGGAAGATGGGGCAATCTACTTCCGTAGTGATACTGCCTCGGAAACCCAAGGAGGGGTCGCTATGAGTTGGGTCCGACTTGATGGCACATAACAACAACAACAACAACAACAACAACATATTCTCCCTCTCACAGGAAGGTCAGGAGATCAACTATGACAATGCACCTGACTACTAGAAGACAAGGAGCTCTGGTAGCACAGTGTGTAAGGCACTTGACTGCTAACTAGAAGGCTGGTGGTCCAAACCCACCAGCCACTCCTTGGAAGGAAGGCTGGGCAATCTACTTCCATAGTGATACTGCCTCGGAAACCCAAGAAGATCTCGCTATGTGTCAGGTCCGACTGGATGGCATATAACAACAACAACAACAGTAGAAGACATCAAGTTTCCTGGGTAGTGCAAACAGTTTGAGCTCAACTGCCTACCTAAAGGTTGGTGGTTTGCATCCACCCAGTGGCACAATGGAAGAAAGGCCTGGTGATCTGCTTCTGTTAAAATTACAGCCAAGAGAATCATCTGGAACAGTAATACTCTGCACCCATGAGTCAGAATCGACTGACAACGGCAACTACCAACAACAACAGTGAAAGATGAGTGTCCATGGCTTACATCCACACCACCTCATCATAATCCTCCCAGGCTGCAGGAGTTAAATTGAGACATGGGAGAAAGGCTTGCAGGAAAGAAGACACTTAGCTAAACTCAGAATGGACAGAGTAAATCAGGGACAGAGGAATTAACAGGATAGGAGAGCAAAGAGGCCAATGTCACCAAGGGGTAACAGAACACAGAGCATGGTTTGACTGCATTCAGAGACTGCAGACCTGCAAGAAACAACAAAATAACAACAAACCTATTGCTGTCAAGTCGACTCTAACCCATACAACCCTATAGTACAGAGTAGAACTGCTCCACAGGGTTTTCCAAGGTCATAATCTTTACAGAAGCAGACTACCACATTTTTTCTCCTGTGGAGCTGCCCGTGAGTTCAAACCATTGACCTTTCAGTTAGCACCCATGTGCCTAACTGTTATGCCACCAGAGCTCTCCATGCAGACCTGTAATCTACTACTTTTACATCAGAAAGTATTTAGCATCCCTGAATTTACAGGTATTAAGACACCACCTAAGACAGTTCTAGGAATGACCTATGCTGTAACCCAGTTCTCACTCATGGAAGCCCTGCCTCCCGTCACCTGCTAGCTGTCATCGCTCACGGAAAGATAAACTCTCCCAGCCAAAATAGTTTCCAATTTTCCTCCACATCAAATTAAAACACTCATTTACACACGCTGCTCAATTTATCTCTCTCAAATGCTGGACTAGTTTTCTCTCCCTCTCCCCAGGGCTGCTTAAGTGTTCTATTTTCAAGATTCTTTTCCCAGTATTACAATGACAATTACTATTTATTGAGTACCTATTCAAGGAGCTCTGGTGGCATAGTGCCTAACGCATTTTACTGCTAACCAGAAGGCTAGCGCTTCAAACCCACCAGCCACTCCTCAGAAGGAAGGTTGGGCAATCTACTTCCACAGTGATGTTATGTGTCATCGAGTCAGACCTGACTCACAGCGACTCCTCTTTGGGTTTCCGAGGCAGTATCACGATGGAAGTAGATCGCCCCATCTTCCTTCTGAGGAGTGGCTGGTAGGTTTGAATCTCCAGCTTGTGGTTAGCAGTCAAGTGCCTTAGGCACTATGCTACCAGAGCTCCATAGTGACACTGCCTTGGAAACCCAAGGAGGGGTCGCTTTGAGCCAGATCTGACTCTGAGTTTGAGCGTTTGATTTATTCAAGGCAGGATGTGAATTCTAAATGGGGAGATAGCAGAGTTGTTAGATCTAGCAAATAAAAAGATTGCATGAGACACACATACACTAAAAAAGTATTCACTGTTTACTGAAATTCAAAGTTTACTTAGAGTCCTTGATTTTACCTGGCAACCCTGGAATACCAAACCCAAACTCACTGCCGTCAAGTTGATCCAATTCATAGCGACCATTCCTTGTGTTTCCAAGGTTGTATCTCCACGGAAGTAGATTGCCCAGTCTTTCTTCTGAGGAGTGGCTGGTGGGTTTGAACCACCAGCCCTATGCCTCTCTGCTCTAGCCTTGAGCTCAAAGGAGGGGCTGAAAATTCAAGGGCCAAATAAGAATAGAACGGCCAGGTCTAGGCCAACTTGGAATAATAGGGGTCAGAGTGAAGCAAGAGTAAAGGCCCTGACTAAAAAACATTGTTAAAAAATGCTATGCTGGCCCCTTTTTTGCCCCCTTGGGAGCTCTAGTAGCATAGTGCCTAAGGCGCTTGATTGCTAACCAGAAGGCTGGCGGTTCAAACCCACCAGCCACTCCTCGGAAGGAAGATGGGGCAATCTACTTCTGTAGTGATACTGCGTTGGAAACCCAAGGAGGGGTCGCTAAGAGTCGGGTCCGACTTGATGGCACGTAACAACAACAATAACAACAAAAGGGGGGAAAAAATCTGTGAGCCACAGAAAGCCAATGGACCTGCAGTTTGCATTGCAACCTCTGGACCTATAGATAAGCACATGTTCCAGACCTGATTGCTTTCTTGTTAGATCTGTGGGCATGTCACTTTGCATCAGCTCTGCTCACCCATGGCTCAGTGAACATTTCCCTGTCTGCATTGGTTGGAGGCTGCCCTTATAAGCATTTTCTTCTTGGACAGCCCTTCACCAGACCACCCTGTTACCCAGTTTGGTGCTGTCTCTTTAACCAACTCATTTCCAAGAATGAGCAAAGTCCTCGACACCCGAGATGTACAGAATATTATGCATAAACTCAGCAACTCTCTACCCACTGGATGAGTTGTAGTCTCACATTTCAGAAAGCATTTAGAATTCTAAATTCTCTGCTCTAGAAATGGGTTTTAGAACCCAAAGCTGTAAAGAATGAACTCACTTGGTCACACACCTACCACACTGCACTGTGAGGGGAACAGGATACCATTTACCATAATCCTCATGACACTCCTCTCTGGTGAGTATCCTTATCACCACTTTACAGATAAGGAAGCTAAAGCACAGTATAGTTCAGAGGAAGAGCAAAGATCTGAATGCTACCATTCGGATTCTTTGCACTACAGCACAGATGAAGAACCCTAACATTTTTGCAGCTTTCAAACCTTAAGACGGCCAGTCATGGCCTTGAGCTCCATGTATAGAGGGCAGCGCACTCTGGAACAAGATTCATAGCCCCAAGGGGCTATGGCCATGCCCAACACCCAATTGACACAAGCCTGCTGAAAAGAGCCTTCCAGTATCATCTTTCCTTGCCTGCTTTGCATTCTTGTCTTCTTCAACTTTCATGACCTTCCCTCCCTTCACTTCAGCTCCTGGCTTTGGCTCCAGCTCCAACTCCACATCCACACCCTTTCCCCCCTGGCAATGTATAGTACTTGGGCAGACAAGATGGCTCCTATCTGGCCTGTCACTAGATTTAGGGAAGACTGCAAATCCCTCTCCTTCATTCTAAACAGCTGACTGCACAGACACTAGCTCTCTTTGGCTGTGATAGTCTCTGAAATTTCCCACCATTACCACCACCAGGGCTAACATTGACCGGATCTTCTTTCTTGTTCTCCACTGTCTACTTTACTACTTCTTTCCTGTCTCTACCAGAGCATCAGAGGGCACTTAGTTTTCCTGCTGGGCTCAATTTGTTTGTTATTAGGCTGCCTCTTAACCACTGAGTGGACATATGTATGTGTGTATTTTCTTCAGATCAGATCCCTGAATTCTCCCACAGCCAATTTTATACATTCTTTTAAAAGAAGGCAGGTGATATATAAAGTAGGAGTAATTATTGAATGCTATTGCATTAACCCTAATGGGCCAGTGAACTCAAAGAGCAGTTAGCAGCAGTAATCTTTTTAGAAAAAGAGTCAGAATGCCTGATAAGACTAGTTTTTTGTTTGTTTTTTTTTTTTTTACAAAATGAGAATTCTACCTAACTGCTCCTTGTAGAGGACATATTGTCCTGTTTCTAAGAAGTCTCTTTTTCCTCTGCAAAAGCTAGAAAAGAGTTTTTCCAATTCTAGCTGGATCATATGTGATTTAATGGTTTCCTGTCTTTGTGATCAAATTCTTTTTTTTTTCTTTTTTTGATGCAGTATTTTTATTGTTTAAATAGTTATTTCTCAGCTTTCTTTCTTCCTTTCTCTCTCCCTCTCTCTCCCTCTCTTTCTTTCTTGCAAACCTACAGAGCAGGATTTGTTTTACATTCAACATTTCGTGTACATTTTGTTTCACTCCCTAATTACGATCCTCAACCCTAACCCACTCTCCTCCTCTCCTTTCCCAGTAACACCCCCCCATGCCCTCTTAGTTATGCACTCCTGTCTGTCCAGCTTTTCCCCAGTGTGAATGTTGCCCCTCTAGTACTCCATGGCTGATTGCTCCAAAGGATGTACCTCTGTAGAGTAGGTGGGTTCATCGCCCTGGGTTGAGTGGTCTGCATTTACGTCTTATTTAATATTGGGTCGAGAGCCAGCCCATGGGAGTGAGTTTTATCCCAGGCTTGAAGTGTATCCCAGGGCCATAGTTTTGGGGGTCCCACGAGACTCCATTCGACCAGTAACTCTGGTCATTATTTTATTTTTGGATTTTGTTCCATGTTTTTCCTCCCACTCTATCCAGGATCTCCAGTTTTGATCCCTTCCTGAGTGGCTGGCATTGGTAGCCAGGCACCATCTAGGTCTTCTGGTCTCGAGGTCCATCATGTCCTAGGGCTGATTTTTTGCACTCTTCTTCACTTCTGATGATAGGAGACTGTTAGCTGCATCTTAGATGGCTGCTCAAAAGCTTTTAAGACCCCCGTCGCTATGCACCCATGTAGGTTGTGGAACAAGATTTTTATGTATTTTGTTGTGCCAATTGAGTTTGGTGTCCCCAAATACTATGGTTTTAAGTCGTAGATCCATTGGATCTCTCTCCCACAGAGTCTGGCTGTCTATGAAGGATTGCTCTATGTCTGTTTTCTGTTGTTTCTGTAGTGATTGGGGGTATTCTGTATCACTAGTATCTGTGGAAGATTAGCCTCAGCTGAATCTATCTTTGATCTAGACTATAATCCTGTTCACTGACTCCCATCTGATCTTCTCAGGTGTTTATGTGTTTATCTGTAGCCTGGTGTTTGGTGCTAATGGTGATGTGGTATTGTGGATATACTGGTATTAGCCTCTGTCATCTGTGTCTTATGTGCACAATTTGGTGTCCTCCCTTTCCCCAATGTTATCATGCTGGTCACAGACTCTTTCCATACCATCCCTCCCCTTACCAACCTCAGCGTGTGGCCCCCAACTAGCTGGAAATTATTCCTGCCTCTTCCCTTCCTTCCTCTGTAACCTACAAAGTGAGTTCCCTTCCTTAAGCAAAGCTTCCTTGTCTTTTTACAGTAATGGGCTTAAAAATATTTGTCCTTCTGTGATTGACTTATTTCACTCAGCATAATGTCCTCCAGGCACATCCATGTTATAAGATGATTCGCATATCCTTCATTGTTCTTTAATGTAGCATAGTATTCCATTGGGTGAATGTACCATGGTTTGGTTATCCATTCATCTGTTGATAGGCATCTAGGTTGTTTCCATCTCTTTGCTATAGTGAATTGTGCTGCGATGAACATGGGTGTGCATATGTCTGTTCGTGTCCTGTCTCTCACCTCTATAGGATATATTCCTAGTAATGGAATTGCTGGTTCAAATGGTATTTCTATTTTCAGTTTTTTAAGGAAACACCATACCGTATGCCACAATGGTTTTACCATTTTATAGTTCCACCAGCAGTGTATGAGAGTTCCAATCTCTCCACAACTTCGCCAGCAATTGTTATTTACTGCCCTGTTGACCTTTGCTATTATTGCTGGGGTGAGATGGTATCTCATCATTGTTTTGATTTGCATCTCTCTAATGACTAATGATCATGAGCAATTCCTCATACACATTTGTTGCTTGCCAGCATATCATCGTTAGTGAAATGTCTGTTCATGTTCCTTGCCCATTTTTGAATTGGATTGTTTATCTTTTTGGTGTTGAGGTGCTGAAGTTTTCCATAGATTTTGGAGATAAGTTCTTTGTCAGATAGGTCATAGGCAAGTATTTTCTTACAATCTGTAAGTTCTCTTTTTATCTTTTTGATGAAGTCTTCCAATGCGTATAAGAATTTAATAATAATGTTGGCCTTTGGCTTTACATTTATTATTGAATTTATTACTTGCCCTTTATTATGTTGAGGAGTTTCCCTTCTATCCTATTTTGCTGAAAGTTCTGAATAGGAATGGGTGTTGAATTTTATTAAATGCCTTTTCTGCGTCGACTGATATGATCATATGGTTCTTTTGTTTTGTTTATGTGGTGGATTGCAATTATTCTTTTTCTGATGTTGAATCATCTCTTGCATACCAGGTATGAATCACACTTGGTCAGGATGTATTATTTTTTTGAAATATTATTGGATTCTGTTGGCTAGGATTTTGTTGAAGATTTTTACATCTATGTTCATGAGGGATATTGGTCTGTAGTTGTCCTTTTTAGTGGTGTCTTTCCCTGGTTTTGGTATCAGTGTTATGCTTGTTTCTTAAAATGAGTTTGGGAGTATCCCATCTTTTCCTTTGTTCTGGAATAGATTGAGTAGTATAGGTGTCAGCTCTTCCCTGAACATTTGGTAAAATCTCCAATGAAGCAACCAGGGCCAGGACATTTTCTTGTGGGAAGTTTTTTTTGTTTTTTTTTTAAGACCTGTTCAATTTCTTCCTTGTTATGGGTCTGTTCAAGTATTCTGTCTCTGACTGGGATAGTTTAGGTAGGTCTTGTGTTTCTAGAAACTTGCCCATCTCTTCTGTGATCTCAAATCTGGAGTACAGTTCTTCATAATTTTCTGTCAGTATCTTTTTATTTCAGTTGGTTCTGTTGTGATGCCACCCTTTTTGATTATTATTCTTGTTATTTGCATCTTTTCCTTTGTTAGATTTGCCAATGATTTGTCAATTTTGTGAATCTTTTTGAAGAACCAGCTTCTGATTTTGTTGATTTTCTCCATTGTTTCTCGTTTTCTGTTTTGTTTATTTCTGCTCTGATCTTTATTATTTCCTTACTTCTGGATACTGTGGGATTCTTTTATTGTTCTTTTTCTAATTGTTGGAGTTGTTGAGTGTTGATTTTGTTTCTTTCCTCTTTTTTCATATGAGCATTTATTACCATAAATTGACCTCTGCGTACTGCTTTCACTGTGTCCCATAGGGTTTGGTAGGATGTATCTTCATTCTCATTTGTTTCTAGGAACTTTTTTTTAATTTTACTTTTTATTTCTTCTATTACTCAGTAGTTTTTGAGCAGTGTATTATTCATCTTCCATGTTTGATGTTTTTTTCCTTGAGCTTCCTATTATTAATTTCTAATTTTATAGCATTGTGGTCCAAGAAGATGCTTTGTAGTATTTCAATGTTTCTGAATTTATTGAGGCTTGTTGTATGTCCTAACATATGATCTATTCTGGAGAATAATTCATGTGCACTGGAGAAAAATTTGAATTGTGCTTTTGTTGGGTGGAGTGCTCTGCATATGTCTATGAGGTCAAGTTGGCTGACTGTGTTTTTGAATTCTTCTGTATCTTTGTTGAGTTTTTTTTTTCTAGTTGATCTGTTCCTCCTTGAAAGTGATGTGTTAAAGTCTCCTATTACTATTGTAGAACTATTTTCCCTTTCAATTCAATTAGCATTTGCTTCATGTATTTTGGAGCATTTTCATTGGGTGCATAGATATTTATTACAGTAATGTTTTTTTGATCAATTGACCCTTTCAGCATCATATAGTGACCTTCTTTGTCTCTTATGTTGTTTTTCACCTAAAGTCTATTTTATCAGAAATTAAAATTTTCACTCCTGCTCTTTTTTGGTTACTGTTGGCTTGGAATATTTTTTTCTACCCCTTAACTTTCCATTTGTTTTTATCTTTTGTGTCTAAGGTGGGTCTTTTGTAGGCAGCATATCGATGGGTCTTATCTTCTTATCCAGTCTGCCACTCTCTTTCTCTTGACTGCAGCATTTAGTCCATTCACATTGAGCATAATTAGTGATAAGTATGAATCGATTGCTGTCATTCTATTGTGTTTTTTTTTGTCATGTAGTTGGAGTTTCCTTGGTCCATATACTTTTCTGTGCTGAGCTCATTTTCTTGTCAAGTGTTTCCTCTCTTTTCTTTTTTGTTGTTGGTTGCTTACTAAACCCATATGTTTTCTTTCTTTCTGGGTTTGCTTAGTGAGATTGTTAATTTTCTCTGTGGTTACCGTGGAGTGAATTTTTTACTCTATATTTTTTGAACAGTCTGTTCTATAAGGACATTCTCCTGTTTTCCTCATTGTCTGGTCACCTAGAGCTGCTCTAACAAGAATATACCACAAATAGGATGGCTTTAATAAACAGGAGTTTATTCTCTTACAGTTTGGAGGCTTTAAGACTGAGTTCAAAGTGCCAGACTCTAGGGGCTGGGTGAAAGCCCCTCAACCTTTGGCTTCAGCTCTGCCTCTTGCTCCCAGTCCACTGAAGCTAGAGTTTTTTTCACTCAGACAGCTGCTGGCTGCTGAGACTGACAAGCCCAAGGTTGAAAAGTAAAAGATGCACAGTCCCAATGTTACCAAACCACACAGCAGGCCATTAATTCAAGTCTATTAAAGTCCCAAGATCAGCAGAGCATGGCAGGCTGCTGAACAATGGCACAGCTACATGCAGGGTTCAAGCATGCCATAAGCTAAAGACCATTCCCAAAGCTGTTTCTTATATATGGGAAGCGGAATACATATCCATAGCAGCTTCTCAGCTACTCCAATAGATTCCACCATGGAGTTAATTACCAATTTCACAATGGGGAATAATTACATTCAGCTGCCCAGCCACTCAACCAGGCCCAGCCAAGTTGACACACAAACTTAGCCACCACACTCTCCATTTGGAAGTTTTGTACCTAGAACTTTTATTCCCTCTATTTGGTTAGTTGCTGGTGTCGTGTGCAGATTGACTTCCTTGTTTTTCAGTGTACAATGTTTTATGGGCTCATTTTGAGCATCTATTTCTGGTTTGGTTTTAGTATTGATGTCATGTGTCCTGATTTGTTGTTCTCTGTTATAGGTTCTCTATTGGAAGGACTTCATTAAGCATTTCTTCACAAAATCCCTTAATTTCTGTTTGTCTGAGAATGTCTTGATTTCACCTTCATATTTGATGGACAATTTGGCTGGATAAGGGATTCTTGGCTAGAAGTTCTTTTCCTTCAGTGTTTTATATGCTGTCCCACTGCCTTCTTGCTTGCATGTTTTCTGCTGAGTAATCAGAACCCAGCCTAACCATTTGACTATTATAAGTGATATTTCTTTTCCCCAGACTGCTTGAAAGATTCTTTCTTTGTCTTTGGTTTTGGAGAGTTTGATTATGATATGTCTTGATGATTTTCTCTTGTGATCCATCCTGTCTGGGATTCTTTGAGCATCCTAGACAAGTATTTTTCTTCCTTCATGATATGGGGGAAATTTTCTGTTAGTAAGTCATCTACAATTTTCTCAGTGGTTTTTTTTTTTCCACCTCTTCTTGTTTTGGAATTCCAGTTAGGCATATGTTGTTTCTTTTCATGTCATCCCATATAACTCTTACATTCTCTTCATCTCTCTTAAATCTTTGTTCTGATTTTTTTTCTTACAGGTCATAAAGGGATTCAACTTCTGGTTGAGAAATGCATTCTTCAGCCAGTTCTAGCCTATTATTTTGTGCTTCCACTGTGTTGTGTAATTCTGTAATTTTAGTATTGCTCCTCTAGATTTCTAACTGCTGTATGGGGAGCTCTGGTGGTGTAGTGCTTAAGGCATTTGACTGCTAACCAGAAGGCTGGAGGTCTAAGCCCACCAGCCACTCCTCGAAAGGAAGGCTGGGCAATCTACTTCCATAGTGATACTGCCTGGGAAACCCAAGGAGGGGTTGCTATGAGTTGGATCCAACTTGACAACAGTGCATTTGTTTTTTTTTTTTTTTTGGTTTTTGTATGAGTTCTGACTGTGTATTAATCTTGTTATTCTGTTCTTGAATGGTTTTCCTGAGTTCTTCCAGGGTGCTGTCTTTGTTCTCCTTGGTTCTGTTTGAGGTTTCTTTAAGCTCCTGTAGAGTTCTATAAACATATCTTCTAAATTCTTTCTCAGATAATTCTATTGCCTCCTCTTCCTCTGTGTTTAATAAGACTTTCGTTTGAGATTTTATTTCTATTGTCTTATCCTGTTTTTTGTTTGATTTGAGGTTGCCCATTGTTTCCAGATATTTTGAAGTTGTTGTCTTTATCTGTTAGTTATGTATTGGTTTGTTTTGTCTTGATTTTATGACTTCATATTTTTACAAATGTGGAGATGGTGTATTTTATTTTTTTGGTTATTAATTCAGGCATGCTGTGTTGCTCTGCAGTTTTCTTTGTGATGATGGAATCACTGTATGGAATGTGGATACAGATCTCTGTTCATCATGAAGGGGGTTTAGGATTGGTACAGGCAGGTGTTGTGGTGGCTTAATGTGGTTCTTCTATTGGATGAGGTAGGGGAGAGGCAGGGAAAGGAGGAAGAAAAGAGGAGAAAAACTCCAAGGACCAGTAGCTGTGTCCAGGGCTCTGGGTAGGCTGCTAATGATGGCGTTATATGATCACTCACATGCCTGCAGCTCAAATTTGGCAAAGACCTCAATGGTTAGGGGGTTGTCACTTTCTGCCAGGTTCAAACAGCTACAAAAACCCCATACCTTGGGCCCCTCCATGCCAAAAAGCTGTCCTGGAATAGTGGGACCCCTGCCCTGCGCCGAGAGCTTGTCCTAGGGCCTGTCCATTTGCAGCGTGCATCCCAACGACCCAAGCCAGAGAGGTCTCCACTCCACCTCTCAGAAATGCCACCATCCCACTTGGCACTGGTCCCAAAGTTACTGATAGAAGCCAGTGCTGTAGATAGATCCCTGAAGTGGCTGCTGGTCTTCTGGTGCTTCTGCTCCACTACCCTGGGAGCCCTCTGATGCTCTGTCTCACTGGCTGGCAAGCCACGGGGCATGTTCATTTATTTTTATTCTTCCTGGCTATTTACCCTCCTTCTCCCTCCTTTCTTCTCCTTTTTCACTAAATCTGGTCTTCTCCAACTTAATGAGCTGGTTCAGAGCCCAGAATCCCCACTTCAAACTGCTGCACCTAGTTTTTCAAGCATTAGGATGCTAGAGGAAACAAATATGTGGGCTACAGGTAAGACGCCATCTTGAAAGTTCCTGTGATCAAATTCTGACATTATTTTACAGAACTTTTGTATTGTTACCAAGTGGAAGAGGATACATGACCAAAACACAAAACAACAACCACAACCCAAAAATACATGTGACTAAAATATATGTAGTTTTCTAAACTATTATAATGTATAGAAAATGCATTAGAGATTACAAAAGGGGAATAGTAATTGCCTCTTAAAAGCAAGAGGTTAGGAAAGGGCTTGTTACATCTAGCACATTCTTTCTTTGGAAAAAAGCACTATTGCTGAGAATATTACCTTTACATAGAATAGCTTTGCATCAGCTGAGGGTCTGATACTTAGAGTTATTTCTCACCAAAAATAGCTGTTTTTTGGTTAGAAAGTATGGTCTCTTTACACAGTAACTGTTACTCAAGCTTAAAGGTTCAAGTTCAGGGCTTTGGGTCTGTTTAGTTAGTTTTTAATTAACATTAAGACTTTATTCATTAGCTCAGCCCAGTTAAGATCTCTATGGTCAATGTGAGGCCAGCAAGCGGCCTCTTGCAGGGCTGTGATGCCAACTGAACTCTCCTCCCTGGTCCCCAAGCCAAGACCTGGTAAAGAAGTATGAACAGCTACAGATCCTCCAGCAACTGAGAGAAAATGGTATCTTCTGCTAGGATATCATGAAGTTCACTTTATTCTAAGAAGGAAATTGAAAAATAATCCAATAGAAAACAAAAACCATTGTCATGCAGTCATTGTCTTATCTCAAAAGATGTTTTACTCATTTTAGTATTTGTAATAAAAAAGCAAATTCCAACATTTCTAACTCACGAGTGCTATCCTGAAGCTTCAAATTTTCACATTTTTTTTTTTGAAGTAGTGATACAATGATTTTTAAAAATGGAATACGCTATCCTTAATGGATTTGTTTATAGATTTGTCAAATTCGCAAATATTAGTAACTTTTTATTTAATTTTTTAATTCATTTTTTTAAAACTTGACAAATACTTTGAAGTTAAAACATATGATAATTGGAAATGAATTAACTTGAATTTTATAAATATGAGCAAAAGTAAAAAATATTTATTTTTTAAATTATGTTAGGTTTTGTTTCCTCATTTTTTTGAAGCAAACAAATTAGCCCTAAAGAGTCAAGCTCTGCTTTACTTCAGTTAGCAAGAGGACAGTTGCAGGACCCAATTGTTCCTTTTTCAAATTAAAACCAAAAATGTACCAAATGTGAGTGATCAACATGGTGGACTGAGGAAGAGGAAGTCATAAGGAGGCACATGGGAGGTGCAGACAACAAAGATGAACTGTTTTTCACATAGAGTACTGCGTTGTCAGTTAAGGTAAACATAGGTATACGGGTGGACAGAAAAAAAAATTTTTAAAAGTAATGAAAAATAGAGAAAAACCAAAAATTACTGATCTCTCAACTGAAGGATCCAAACCAAACCCAAAACCACAGGCATCGAGTCAGAATTGACTCACGGTGACCCCCACTGGGTTTCCAAGGCAGTAAATCTTTATAGAAAGAGATTGCCCAATCTTCTTTCCACAGAGCGGCTGGTGGCTTTGAATGTCAACCTTCTGGTAAGCAGTCAAATGCCTTAGGCACTGTACCACCAGAGCTCCTTCAACTGAACTATAACGAATTATAACTTGTAAGTTACTGCTATCTTATGGTAGAATTCAAAGAAAAAAAAAATACATTGCTTGCAAAATGTCACTTACTATAGAACAATTTGCTTCACTTTTCAGAACTTCTCAAACAACTGTACTTAAAATTGTCCTTTATAAACAAATAGGTGGAATGACGACTGTCAACCTAGAATCCATGATTTTCTAAGATTATGAAAGTAATCCTTTTGTATACTGGAGATAAAGAGTTTTAGGAATTATTATCTGGACACAGTGCCTAAGGCATGTGACTGCTAATCAGAAGGCTGGTGGCTCAAACCCACCAGCTACTCCTTGGAAGGAAGATTGGGCAATCTCCTTCCGTAGTGATACGGTCTTGGAAACTGAAGGAAGGGTCACTATGAGTTGGATCTGACTCAATGGCAGTGAGTTTGGTTTTGGTTTATCTGGACACAACAGTAATAAAAGTGTTTTCTAAAAAAGGAGATATATATATATATATATATATATATATAAAGCACACAACCTACCCAAACTGACTCACAAGGAAATAAAAAGTTTTAACACACCAACAAGAAGTGAAGATATCAAACCAGTGATCAAAACCTCCCCAAAACAGTAAAAATCCTGGGCCAAATATTGTCACTTGGAAATTCTACCAAACATTTAGGAGAATTAACAGAAATACTGTATAAATCTTCCAAAAGATAGAGAAGGAATGAATACTCCCTACCTAATTCATTTTATAAAGCAAATATAACCCTGATACCCACCAGACAAAAATATCACAAGAAAATAAAAGTACAGGATAATATCTCTTATGAATATTGGTGTGATCCAACTCTCAACAAAATACTAGCAAATAGCATTCAACAGCATATCAGAACAGTCAAATACAATCACTAAGTGGGATCCAAAGATATAAGAAGTAGAATATCAATAAACGTAATACACCACATCAACAGAACAAAGGAAAAGAACTATATAATCATTTCTACAAATGCAGGAAAAAGCATGTGATAAAACCCAACACCATTTCTTGATGAAAACTCTAAATCAGACTGGAATGTTGATGTTGTTGTTATGTGCCGTGGAGTCGGACCTGAGTCATAGCGACCCCTTCCTGGGTTTCTGAGGCGGTATCACTATGGAAGTAGATTGCCCAACCTTCCTTCTGAGGACTGGCTGGTGAGTTTGAACCACCAGCCTTCTGGTTAGCAGTCAAAGTACCTTAGGCACTCAGGGAAATTCTTCAATATGATTCAGGGAATATATGAAAAGCCAAGGGCCAACATTACTATATTTTTATGGAAATAACATGCACCTTCTACTTTTGTTAGCCAACTGCTCCCTCCCTCTGGGAGGCATTTTCATAAGTGCTGCTTTGCCAATATATATATTTTTTAAGTGTTGTTGTGGGAAAAAAAAAAATGGCATAGCATGTTTACAAAAAAAGACTGCTAACCTGAAGACTGGTGGTTGAAACCCACCAGCAGCTCCCTGAAAGGAAGATTGGGCAATCTACTTCCATACACATACCGCTTCAGAAACCCAAGGAGGGGTCGCTATGAGTCGAATCGCCTTGATGGTAGAGGTTTTTTTTTGTTGTTTGTTTACAAAAATATCTTCTGTGGGGGAGGGAGCATTTGGCAAACAAACACAGAAAGCACTTACTTTTTGCAAAAAAATACAATACACTTAATGGAGAAAGACTGAGAGCTTTCACTTTGAAATGGCAAGAGGCCCCAAATAGCTAAAGCAGTGTTGAAAAAGAAGAACAACAAAGTAAGAGGACTCACACTCTTGATTTTAAAACATACTATACAGACACAATAATCAAAAGAGTCTGGTACTGGTATAACAACAGAGACACAGACCAATGGAAATGAGAGTCCAGAAATTAACCAATACATTTATGCTCAACTGATTTTTTACATGGGTGCTAAGTCCATTCAATTGGGAAAGAGGAGTCCCTTCAATAAATAGGGCTGGGTAAACTGGAATTCCATCCACAGAAAAATGAAACATGTTTCATGCCTCATATCATAGACAGAAACAAATTCAAGATGGATCAAGGACGTAAATGTGCAAACTAAAACCATAAAGTTCTTAGAAGAAAAAGCAGGGGAAATGCTGCCAGGCCTAGCTCTTAACAATGGATTGTCTAATAAAATAACTAAAGCACAAGTAGCAAAAGATAAAATAAATAAATGAGACCTCAAAAAAAGAAATCAGAAATTTTGTTCATCAAAAGACTTTATCAAAAAAGTAAAAAGACAAGCTACAGATCGGGAGCATATACTTCAGAATCCATATATCTGACAAGGATCTAATAACCAAAATACATAAAAAAGTCTGACAACTTATAAACAAAAATACAACCCAATCACAAAATGGGTAAAGGACTTGAATAGACATTTCATTAAAGAGGAAATTCACATGGCCACAAATACATAATGGCATCATTAGCTGTCAGAGAGACGTGAATCAAAACCACAACATTATACCATTTCCCTTCACCAGGACAGCTAAGATAAAAAAAAAAAAAAAAATAGAAAATAACAAATGTTGACAAGAAAATTGGATCCCTAATCCATTACTGGTGGGAGTGCAAAATGGTACAGCTGTTATGGAAAACAGCGTAGCAGTCCCTCAAAAAACTAAAACTATAACTACCATATGAGCCAGCAATTCCATACCTGAAAGACTTAAAGGCATACACTCAAACAGAGATTTATACACTAGTATTCACTGCAGCACTATTCACAATAGCCAAATGGTGGGAACAACCTAAATGCCCATGAACAGATGAATGGATAAACAAAATATGATACCTACATGCAATAGAATACTACTCAGTCTGTAGGAGAACTGAAGTCTTGATACGTGCTACAATATGGCTGGGGATGAAAGACATTATGCTGAGTAAAATAAGTCAATCAGAAAAGGACAAATATTATATAACATCATTTATATAAAAAGCTAAGAAAAGGCAGTGTACAGAGAGCAAATTTTATTTGTGGTTACAAGGGGTAGAAGCCACCATTCCTCTGTCAGTTTGTTGTACTGGGGTGGCGTGCATGTTGTAGTGATGCCAGAAGCTGTGCCAAAGAAAACCTGATGCCTTTGAATTATGGTGTTGGCAAAGAATATTAACTATACCACAGACTGTCAGAAGAACAAACTAATCTGTCTTGGAGGAAGTACAGCCAGAATGTTCCTTAGAAGTGAAGATGGGGAGACCTTGACTCTTGTGCCTTGGCCATGCTGTCAGAAGGGACCACTGCTTGGAGAAGAATATCATGCTCAGTGAAGTAGACGGTAAGCAAAAAAAGAGGAAGACTCACAGCGTGATGGACTGACACAGCTGCTGCAACAGTGCGCCCAAGCACAGCAAGGACTATGAGGCTGACGCAGGACCGGAAAGTGTTTTGTCCTGCTGCACACGGGGTTACTTTGAGTTGGAACCAATCTGACTACCCTTAACAACAACAACAACAGAGGAGTGGGAGGGAAAAGGAAAGAGAAGTTAATGGTGATGGAAATATCACACCGATTTAAGAAAGGTAGGGTTGTAATTGCCATCAGTAAGTGGTATACCTGTAAAAAGTTGAATTGGCAAAAGTATGATAGAAATATTTACAACAATGACACACACACACACAGAGTAGCTGCTGAGGCTGCTTATGTACAACCAAAAATCTAATGGGATTTGGTTTCTTGGCTTGGAGTTTTAGGGTCATGGTTTCATGGGATATGGCAGTTATCTGGCCTAACAACAAGTTTAGTGCTTCTGTTCTACCTCCTAGTTTGCTGTCTAGTACCTAGGGTCTTAAAAGATTGCAAGTAGCCATCTAAGGCACAACAATTGGTCTCTATTCAACTGCAGCAACAGAAGAAGAGTCAGGAACAGGAAGAAGATACGGAATGTGTGGCTAATTGCATCCATGAACAACTGCCACTTTTGCCATGAGCCCAGAAGAACTGGATGGTGCCCTGCTACCAATACTGAAGATTTTGATCAAAGATTCCATAGGAGAATCCTCATCAAAAAGGGAAAAACATAGAACAGAATTTTAAATTCTCATTAAGACTCCAGAATTTTCCTAGAGCAATGAAAGTTGGAGAAACCCCTAAAACTACTGCCATGAGATAATCTTTAAACCTTAAACCAGAAAACAAACAAACAAACCCTAAAGTCTTCTTAAAACCAAACAATAGTTCAGCTTAACTAGTGAAAAAGGTCTGCCTTGAGCATTATGCTCTATTAAGAGCTGTCTTTATGGGATCAAAGTGATCATAGCAACTTGAAGATTGAATAGGAACCTCAGGGGGCAGTGAATTCATGTTATGGGGGAGGGAGAGTGAGAAGGGTTCACAACTCAAAGAATGTAATCAATGTCACCAAATGACACATGTAGAAAGTGTTGAATTAGTATATGGTTTGCTGGATACATTCTCAAACAAGAAACTAAATTTTTTTAAAAAGGAGATTTTTAAAGATAACTTATAAATATAATATTAATGTATCACTGAATACCAGAAGTACTAAGCATAATCTTGAAGTAGCAACTAGTGATTCATCAAGGGTTAAAATCTATAACTGTAATTATTATATTTGACCAGGCTATTTTCTTCTCAGTACTCTTCTCCAAAGCTCTTAAAATAATTCTTCCTTATTTTTTTATTTTTCTATCCGAAGTTTAAAATCATCTTGTGTAGTTAAATATATATATATATATTATTGGTATTTTTATTACGAAAGTATTAAATTTATTTGTTAATGTAATAAAATAAAAGCTATAGTAATGTGTCATAAAATGTACTTTATCATCCTTAGAAAAAGGAATAGCTTCCGATATTTACTGTCGGAAGGAAGGTTGGGCAATCTACTTCCGTAGTGATACTGCCTCAGAAACCCAAGGAGAGGTCGCTGTGAGTCGGGTCCGACTCGACGGCACATAACAACAGCATTTATTGAACGCCTATTTTGTGTCAGAAAATATGTTAAGGATTTGCATATTCTCAGTTGTTCACAATTCCATAAAGAAGGTAGTCTTGTTTTTAAACTTCTCCTTCTACATAGGAAGAAACCAAGAGATTAAGTAATCTACCCAGGCTCAGACTGCTAGTAAGTGGCAGAAGTTGGCTCTAAATTCAGGCTGTCTGACACTATGACACAGTATCCTGTATACTGCCCTAAGCTAAACACGTGACTCATACATCTGGGGAAACTCACCTTCCAAATGTTACTCATGTGTGGTTGGTATACATCTTTGTATGTCTCCTAAGTATTGTGGAATGTTAACTACCTAAGTATTGTGGAAAAATTTTACTTTTAATAGTGAGACTTTTAGAAACATGACATGCAAAACCACCTTCCAATCTTTCTTCTTTTAAAAACCATACTGATATGGAAGCAGAAAACATTAACGCTATTGGCAGATTAGGAGCTCCGGTAGCATAGTGCCTAAGGCACTTGACTGCTAACCAGAAGGCTGGCGGTTCAAACCCACCAGTCACTCCTTTGAAGGAAGATGGGGCAATCTACTTCCGTAGTGATACTGCCTCGAAAACCCAAGGAGGGGTCGTTATGAGTCAGGTCAGACTCAATGGTACATAACAACAACAACACTGGCAGATTAAGTAATTAAAAGTGAGACTATCTCTTGCTTCCACTGGAAGCCCTGTAGAGAAAAAGAGAGTAACCTGCATATGTTGAAAAAGAGCTTTTCTTTACATAAATTATAACAGCTAAAAGTTGCTGCCTTTGAAAGATATTAATCTTCAGTTGGGCAACCTACAGGGTTATCTCATAATCTTTTCTCTGGGTTTCATAACAGATGACATTTCCCCACCAACAGAACACCCTAACAGTTTCATTTTGTGGCTATTGAGAAAAGACATACTGCTCCATATGAGAGTTTGAATGTCAATAGCACTCAGTAGCACTGTACAAATTGCTCCAAAGTTGGCAACATCAGATTTCTTGCTAAACACCTACAAATAAAAGGATGTACAGACATATTACCTATTTTTCAAAGCTCTCTCTACTATAATTTAATTTACACTTCTACTATGCCACTAAGATTATTACTGAAGATAGCAAACACGAACAATTATTTTGGAGTATATGTGATACAGTATCATTTGTAAGGCAAGCCCTAATATTTAAGATGCTTCTATCATTACACTCTATAAGTCATATTGTTATAGACTATCATCTAAGACATATTGTTGGTGGTACAAGTATTTCCTGGGCTTGAAAGTGCATTACTCAAACCATTCTGATGGAGGCTTTAAGTGTGATTAGGCTTGATTTTTTTCCCAAATGGTAGAAAAAGATAATCATCATTCATTCTACTGTTGCTGGATGGCAAGTGCCTATCATTAAATATAAGCCAGATTCCATAATCTGCTAAAATGGACTGCATCATTTAGCATTAGTTTTGAGTATAATGGCTCCCAGTTTTGTTTAGCTATGTTAAGGCTTAAAAATGGAACAAAGGGCTCCATAAATTTAGGAAAAGGAAAAAGATCCCCCGTTTGTCAGCAAAGGTCAAATTATTTTCCTCTTCAAAAAGACTACACAAAGCTGCAAAATCATAATAAAAATGGGAAAAAAATATGAATATATATTCTACCTATTGCAGCTACTATACAATGATTCGCCCCATATCCAAATCTTCTTCTCTCTTGCTTGACCCTGAAACAAGCTGTAAAAGCCAGATGTACTTTCTCACCCTCTCCTTAGCTAGAGGTGGCCATACTACCAGTTCCAATGAGATATATGCCAAGCTCTAACAGGAGCCCTGTTTTTCCCTTCTTTCTGCCTTGAATGAAGGCGTAATGAATGCAGATGTGCTGGCATGGCAGGCATTCAGGTACCATAAATGAGTACACACCAGGGGAACTACAGAGGCCCTGTATCTGACAAAAAAGAGCCAGCCACTGCATGTCCCCAATATGTTTAAAGTCTACACTAAGCATGTTGAGCTACTTAGAAACAATGCCATACTTTACCATCTACCTCCAACCACTAATGGATTTAAGTTTTTTTTTTAAAAAAAAAAAAACCAAAAACACTTTATTGATTTTTTTGGTTAAAATCTAAACAGCAAGTTAGATTTCCATCTGACAATTTCCACACAAACTGTTGGGAGACATTAGTTAAATTTATCCCAGTGTGTCAGCATTCTCTTTAATGTGTTTTGTTCCCTTTTCAGAAGTTTAGTTTCCCTATCCCTTTATCTATTCATCTTCGCTTTTGATTAATTGTTAACTTTTTCATCTCATACTCATGTTTTCTAAGTAGGGCACTGATCTCATAGATAATATCTTTTATTTGGTGTGTCACTCAGAGCACAAGCTTGGTTCTAGGTTTAAAGTGTGTCTCTGGGCAATAACCTTGGAGAGCCTTCTGTTCTCTAAGTACCTAACCTTCAGTTTGATTATTTTAAAATGAGTTTTTGCATCACTATTGGACTTATACCAGACCCCCAGTTTTGGGAAATATATTTCTTTTCATAAGATTGCTTAGTAAAAAAGGCACTCTAAAGATGCATCAGAATAGTTGTATTATAGTAAATAGAAGATTTATCAAAGAAATTATTTTATTCAACTCCTTTGATCAAGCTTTAAATAACTGATGTGTTGCTGGGGGCGGGGACACTGAGAAAATGGTTAACAAAGCAATGAAGTACGGAATCTGGGTTACTGAATTCATGAAGAAAACAGCATCATCAGGGACAAATCTCAGCTGTTCTTCTCCACCCTCTTTGAAAAATGTAAAATATTTGTGCAAAAAAGATAACTTATTGTTATCAAAGAAAACATATTTTTGCATGAAAGCCTCAAATGTTAACTAGAGCACCTCTATATTATAAATGTGTTTGGAATGCTAGTAAAAATGGAATTACTCTATCTTGTTAGATCTATTAAACAGCTTTAGCTTGTCTAATAAGGGCTTTGGTTAAAAAATTTATAAAATAGTACTTTTATTAAATGCTTTGTTTCTGGTCAGTAAAAACAACAACAATAGTCAGCATATGTTTAATTTGTATCTTCTTTTAGAGTATTATAGCTGAGTTACAGCTTTTCTTTCTAAAACACAAAATTTCTCCCTCTTAAATATACATACATATATTTATGTATCAAAAAATACAACTTTTTCCAATTTTTTTTATAACTATACCAAATCTTATTTAAAACAGGTCAATACACATATGATCTTCAACTATCGGTTTCCATATAAAATGACTCTCTTACTCTACATATTTTGTTTTCACTGTTTGAACATTAGAATTCCATATTCTTTGTTTTTGGAAACAAGACTGTTACTCCAAATAGAGAAGTATGACCTTCCACCATTGACAGAAAATACCTTCACCGTACTGACTATAAAATACTGTCCTTGGCTTAGGACTCTCTAACTAGATTTAAAATAACCTTGTTTAAAATGCTCCTCAGAACTAGGAGACTATTTTGCCTACTCCCATGATGCTGTCAGGATTTACAAGGGATCTGTCTATCCTACCTGGTTCCCTGGCCTCACTGTAGAAGGACACCTTACTAGCAACTAATGACTCACCTCTGAATTTTACTGACAAGAAAATGAGGTCCTGAAATCTAACAATCAACCACATGACCTACAAATATTACACTTGGCAATGGTGAGAAGGTTCTAGCAGTCTTGATCTTCCATTGTAGTGGTTGGGTCCTACAAAATGTGTTCTCACAGGAAGAAGCTGACTCAACCTACTTCACTCAAGCAGACAGAAATAGCCTCAGCTATAGCAGACATATAGTTGGGCAGTGTGACAGACCTGCCTGCCTCTGAGAATCAAACTCTCCAAACCCCAACTCCATTACCACCTATTCCTTTGTGCTAGGTTGAACCATTCATTCCTTCCACAAACATCTACTAGGCACCAAAAGCTACATGGCAAATAGTGTGATGGGTATGAGAGACTCAAAGACCAATACCATTCCATTCCTGCCTACCAGGGGTTCATCTCTGCACAGCTGTCTGTAAATGTGGTAAGTTGTACCAATGTTACAAAATGATGCAGCTTTTTCTTCTATCACAACTGATCTCCGGGGACTGCTTCTCCATGATTATGATAATCTGCCTTACTAGTATTCTTTGAAACCCCAAGTGAGATCTCACCTCTATTCTCTGAACTATTGGGAATCATCTCTTGCAAAGGAACTGTCTTCCTAGCATGGCTTCTAGTCTTTGGGTTCCTCTAGCCAATAGTCTAGACCACCATATAAAAATTACTGCTGTTAGCTGCCACAGAGTCGTCTCCAAATCAGGGTGGCTTTCTGTACAACAGAACAAAATGGTGCCTGGTCCTGAGCCGTCTTCACAATCATTGGTATGTCTGAATCCTTATGATGGCTGCTGAGGCTCTCCATCATAACACCGTGAGATGACAGGAAATGAGTTGGACTCTGTCCAAACCGTTGAAAGAAGCCAAATGCATTTGAAGCTAATCCTTTGTAATCACAAAGTCTGTGAAGAAGTAGTTATCACTATTTCACCACTTCTTTAGAGTGTCATAAAAGCAAACTTGTGAAGTTTACTAAAGGCCACACTAAAAAATGTAATTCTATTGTCAACTGCTTTTCCCAGTTTCTAGTCCCAATTACAAGTATGGCAGGTATGATTTTTATCAAAAATGTTTCTTCCTTTTAAATGAAGTGCCTGAGTGTTTCTCTATATACCTATAGTTTCAAAGTTATAATATAATGGCCCAAAAAGGAACTGAAATGATTAAGTGGATATCATCCTCACTACAAATAACCTTTTCCTTTTGCCAATATTTATGCAAGCCAATATTTCCTTATATACAACAAAAATATATTTCTATTAAAATATCATCACAATCCCATAAATTTTACAAATACTTAGCAACTGTATTGTGTAATCACGTAATCAGTATCAAGCGTTTTTGAGCACCGATTTGAAGCTCAGCATATCAGTGTTCATAATTTCTAATGATTCACAATCGCAGGTGGTGGCTGTATTTATGTTTTATGGTGCTCAATTTTTCCAATAACAAAGTGGAAGGCATGAGAATGTGCCCAGATTGTTTCACATTCCTCCTCAGACCTCAGCATAATCACCCCTCTATGCTCAGGGGTTAAGGAGCTCTGGTAGCACAGTCCCTAAGGCATCTGACTGCTAACCAGAAGGCTGGTGGTTCAAACTCACCAGCCGCTTTGTAGAAGTAAAACTGGGCAATCTACTTTTGCAAAGATTCACAGCCTTGGGAACCCAATAGGGGTCGCTATGAGTCAGAATCGACTCAACGGCAGTGGGTTTGGTTTTTTATTTATGCTCAGGGGTTATGCAGGTGTGATGGCTAACTGACCAATCATCAAAAGGACAAATTCTGTAAAAGCAAGAATGGATAAATGTGGTCTAGGATAGTGAGAAAGACAACTCAAATAACTAAACTTGAAGTGGAGGTGACAGAGGTGAGGTGTTGTGGGTCCAAGGAGTAGCTGAAAAGCATTTTTCTAAATCATTAGATTTATGTAAGAATGGAATGCAAAAGGGAGTGAAGAGAGCAAACACACAAATCTTATATAATTTTCAAGGATTAAAATGACACAGGCAAAAACATTTCAGGCCTTGCAACTCATATACTACAATGTGAATAAATTTAAATAGGTAACTATAATTTGTCAGAACCAGATCAAACTCACTGCCCTCAAGTTGGTTCCTACTCATAGCAACCCCCATTGGGTCTCCAAGGTCATAATTCTTTAAGGAAGTAGACTGCCCCATATTTGTGACTGGTGGGTTTGAATCGCTGACCTTCTGGTTAGCAGTCAAATGCCTTATCCACTATGCAATGAGAACTCCTTAACTATAATGGGTAGTTACCTTTATTATCACTGTGTTTTAACATAGCTAGAACATCAATTTTCCAATTTCAAGTAATTTTGTTCCTTATAATGTCCAGAAGAAAGCTCACTGGAAAATTAGGGAATAAGGATAATTAGAAATTCCAGTCAGTTTTTCATAGGAACAGAGTATTTCTAAGCCCTTGTGATATATTTCTGAGGTAAGTACATTCTTTTGCTGAGATATCTGTGTTACATACAAAATCAGAAAAGTAGATAGAGTGAGTTTTTCATTATCAGAGAAAGTTTTTTCTACTTAATATTGTACTGTGTTCCTCAGATCCCCAGGGTTCTCAGGCACAAATCCTCATTAAAAGTTACGTATGAAACATGAATACTTCATTTACAAACGAAGTGGTTACTACAATCTTAAAATGCCACTGCTTTAAAACAGGGTTTCTCAAACTCGGCACTGCTGACCTCTTGGGTGGATAATTCTTTGCTTTGGGGAACCGTCCTGCACTTTGTGGAACGTTTAATAGCAGCACTGGCCTCTATTCACTAGATGCCAGTAGCATCATCAGCCCTAGATATGGCAACCAAAAACATCTCCAGACGTTGTTAAAAGCTCCCTGGGAGGTCAAACAGCCCTGCTTGAGAACTAAGGATCTAAAATAAATTACTCAATTAGAATAATAATCGCTAACACTTATATAACACAGTGTCTTAGAAGGAGCCTGGGTGGAGAGAGCAGTAAGCAATCAGCTGTCAACCAAAGGTTGATGTTTGGCACCCACCAGCAGCTCCACAGAAGAAAAGGCCAGGCGATCTGTTTCCATAAATATTATGGTCAAGAAAACCCTATGGAGCAGTTTCACTCTGTAACACATGCAGCATCATGACTCAAGGACAGACTCGACACCAGGTAACAACAACAAACCGTGTATTAGGCTCCCTTTTAAGCACTTCACATATATCAACTCATTTAATCCATTCCTCAGTAATAACTCTATGAAATAGGGCCTGTTTGACTCCTATTTTACAGCTAAAGCACAGAGATTTAGTAATCTGTGCCATGGTTACCTGAGTCATAAGTGGCTGGCAGGGAAGTCTCACCCAAGGAGCCTGGCTCTGGAGTTTGTATAGTGTATACTACACTATACCTGCTAAGATGCAGAAAGAGTAAACACAACTCAGAATCAATTTTTTTTTAAGATTTGTATTAATCTTTTGACACTGAACAGTTTTCATATACCCCGAGTACAGAATACTCATTTGTAAAATAGAAACAAAAATGGATCAAATTAAGATACTTTATTGAAGATATTTAGTAAGGACTCAACAAAAGCCCTAAGAAAAAAAAAAAAAAAAAAAAGAATACACTTCTTATTTATATTCTTAGATGTAACACCTTCTTTGCTTTCTCTTCCCTGTTTACTTGCACATAGTAATAACGCTGTCTATACAAAGGAACTACTATAAAACCTACTGTTTTCGATTTGGGTTACCCCTACCCAACACTTACAGAACAAAATACATCCTGGAGAACAGCTTCTGTTTGTTGAGCACAAATCACAGCAACAGGTCACATCATCTAACAATGGCTGTCGAGTAGCTCTTGAATGCAGAATGGCCCCCTAAAGATGTCTACACCCTACTCTCTGGACCTGTGAATATGTTACCGTAAATGGCAAAAGGGAGTTTGCAGATGTGATTAAAGGAAACTTAACGTAAAGGCAACTGTTGTTGTTGGTAGGTGCCTTGAGTCGATTTCAACTCATACTAACCCCATGTGATAGAGCGGAACTGCCTCATAGGGCTTTCTGGGCTGTAATCTTTACAGGGGCAGATCACCAGGTCTTTCTACCATGATGCCGCCGATTTCGACTGGCAGCCAAGTGCTTAACCATTGCATTACCGGGACTTCTTATTAAAGTTCATCAGAATGACCTTAAAATAGGAAGACTACACTGGATTAGGGAGTTCTGGTTGTATTGTCATTAAAGCATTGTGGCCAACCAAAAGTCTGTGGTTCGAAGCCACCAGCCAATCCGTGGGAGAAAGAGAGGGCAGTCTGCTTCCCTAAAGATTTATAGCCTTGGAAACCTCATGGGTAGTTCTACTCTATCCTAAAGGGTAAGAATCAACTTGATGGCAGTGGGTGAGGCTTTCAGCCTGGATTATCCATGTGGGCCTAGTATAATCACTGAGCCCTTAAAAACAGAAATGTTTCTCAAGCTGGAGGCAGAAGAGATGTGGTAGAAGGGAAAGTCAGATTCAAAGCTGTGGCAGGATTCAATGCCATGTTGCTCCTTTGAAGATAAAGTGGATGATGCAATCAGAAACGCAGGCAGCTGTGAGGAACTGAGGAGCTCTGGTAGCATAGTGCCTAAAGTACTTGACTGCTAACCAGAAGGCTGGCGGTTCAAACCTACCAGCCACTCCTCAGAAGGAAGGTTGGGCAATCTACTTCCATAGGGATACTGCCTCAGAAACCCAAGGAGGGGTCTCTATGAGTTGGGTCCGATTTGACGGCACATAACAGCAACAACAAATGTAAGGAACTGAGAGAGGCTTCTGCCTGACAGCCAGCAAGGAAATGGGGACTTTAGTCCTACAGCTGCAAGGAATTCAATTTTGCCAACAACCTGAATGAGCTTATAAATGTATTCTTCCCTAGAACCTTCAGGTAAGACCTCACAGTGGCACACACTTTGATTGTGGCACATACCTTGATTGTGGAACATGCCTTGATTTCAGCCATGTGAGACCGTGCAGAGAAACCAACCAAGCCCACCTAGACTGCTGACCTACAGAACTGTGAGATACTCATCTGTGTTATTTTAAACTGGTATATCTGCAATAATCTGTTAGGACAGTGATAGAAATCTAATATACCACATGCCCAAGACAAGGAAGAACTGTAACTCATCCACTGACATATCATGAAATCCCAAGTGTTAGATTATTTCCTTAAATAATCAATGTCTGCACAGGTTTCCTTACATGGAAATAGTTTTGCATCTGTTCACTCCCTGGCTCTTAACAATCATGAATGGTAGGCATTATCAGCATTTTCACAGACAAGCAACAACTTTGGGAACTTACATAGGGTTGGATGGTTAATAAGTGACAAAGTCATGAGCTCTCTCATCTCACTGCCTTTGTAATTAAAGTTATAAAGTAAGAATGTAATAAATATGTTACAGAAACGTAAACAAGGCCAGCCACAAAAGCATGGTAAGAAGATTTTCTGCTGAAAGGGTTAGAACAATCAGAATTACAGAACTGGTAAGATTTAAGATGGACAGGTAGGATTTCAAAAGATGAATGGCAAGACCTGATTTTTATAATCCTGGGATGAAATTTAGGTGTGTATGTGTGTGTGTGCATATATGCATACACTCACACATATGCAAGAGTGCTTAATTGGTCACCAGTGAAGTCAAAGTGGTCACGTGTCCTCACATAATGAAGCACTAATATGATACTTATCAAATGGTAACCAGCTCAAAGCAGGTAAGATTTGTTCATGAACTGGTATTTTGCAAGCATGCGTGTATCACAGTTAAAGGAACCACATGAAATACTAATGCTGGTGAACTGTCATTTGAAGAAAACAGAACTTTCTGTACTGAATATACAGCACAATCTGTCTTTGACAAGTAGACCTAGAACAGGTAAATTTCCAATAGCATAAATACAGCAAAGCAGACGTCTGAGTGTAGCAGAGATATTAGGGATCGCTTTGCAGTCTGGCAGCACCTTCTCTTCCTCAAGTAGGAGTCTGTGCCATGGCTCCATTTGTACTAAAATTCAATATTCCATCCCCAAGTATAGCTGATTAAACACCAAAGTGAAACTGTGTTAGATACATACTTCATTCTTGGAATTTGGCATTAAGACTCAGGTGCTTGGAGACTGGAGATTCAATAGGCCATGTAAATTTGAGGACAAGCCATAGAGTGCCTGTTTGCAGAGGAAGGAATAAAGCAGATATGAATAGAGAAAAGAGACCAAGTAGACCAGGATAACAAACTGGAAGAATGGTGGGGACGGTTTCTAGTGCCTTCCAGATGTGTAGTTCCAGGCCTGGTGCGGTCTTAGATGGATTTCTATTTCTTACAAAAAAGTGAAGCTTTGACCATGTGTCTTCCCTCTGTTCCAAACATCTAAGAAAACCCCACCATGCATCAAAGTATGTGCCTGCCTTCCTCAGACTTATTAGAGTGGCTGAATCCTGCTGAGGAAAAATCAAACTAGTGAGCAGAGGATACCACCGTAAATTCATGACTGTTAACCCCAACAATATTCTCCAGCAAATCTTCTGTGTTTCTATACTCACTCTTCCCATTGCCTCTTGTCATTTTGCAGCTATCACTTCTTCAGTCCCTTCCACAGCAGCCTTTTAAGAGAGTTCTCTATGTACTTCTTTACCTCCACTGCAATATGGCTTCCGATCCAAATACTCCTGAAATTGCTCTGGTAGGGATCACCTTCAACCTCCTTGTTACCAAATCCAAAAAAACCTTATTCAGTCCTTACCTTGCCTCTTAGCAGCATTTGGTATTACTGATTGAGACTCACTTCTTAAAATATTAAATATGCAAAAATGCTCCATGCTGTCATGCTCTACTATTTTTCTTTCTACATCTCTGATTGCTCCTTCTCTGCCACCTCTTACTCTCCCTATTTCTTAAATGTGGATGTTCTTTAGGCTTCTAGTCCTTATCTTTCCTAAATAGGACACACTATCCCTGAGGGATCTTATTTACTTTCATGGCTCGATGTTCTCCAGATTGATATCACTAGTCTTGACCTCACTTTTCAGTGCTTGTCATATATTTCCACCTTCTTATAAAAGACCTTCTCTGTTTGGGCATCATTCACAGGTTTCTCTGATGCAACATGCCCAAA